>NC_079313.1:18756068-19063868 GCF_029931775.1 Euleptes europaea | reverse complement strand
TTTGTTTCTAGAGAAAGTGGGAATTTGGCGTAAACAACAATATATGCAATACCTACGTTCTTATCAAGCCTAAGCTTGTTTTACTGCTTTAACAACTTAAACAGTCCCATCTTAAACAGAGTTACTCCTGCACCAGCAGCCTCTCTCCCTGGAGCCTCGCAGGACAGGTAGCTGTTGAACTCCTCTTTCGCTATCCCTATAGAATTCTTGTGTGTGTGTGAGTTGTGTGTCACTGCATTTTGTGTGCCTTGTACCCCTTTTATTCCCCAAATAAATTCTGTTTTATTTTACTTAATTGGTCTCTCTCCGTGTTTGTTCCTCCCCTGACTTGCTCATCCTTGGGTATACACAGGAATCAGATAATGCAATAAATAAATAAATAAATAAATAAATAAATAAATAAAAGCCTCTAGTTAGGGCTCTAAATTTGACTCCAAATTGACTAATTCCCCCACTAAAAGTTGGAGACCCCAGCATTCCCCGAAACACTGGCCAACCAGGTGCCTCTAGAAAGCCCACCAACAAAACAATTGCAGCAGCATTGTCCTGCCTGTGTTCCACAGCACCTAATATAATATGCATGCTCCTTTAGACTGGAGAGAATAGGTATGCACCATGAATAGTATCCATTTTTATTAGCAGAACTGTTTCCTAACAGTAAACCCCATTGAATATTCCTGAACAGACCAGCTTAGAATTGCTCTGTTAATTTTTTTATTTACTCACTACATTTTTAGCTCACTTTCCTCGTTGAGAATTGAAGAACAATGCAATAAAAACAATATAATACATAAAATAAATATTCCCAATCAACACTATTTCTGTCTTTCTCAGTTTGAAGGTCGATTTGTTCACCCCCATCCAGGCTATCACCAGCCTCAAAACACCAGTATAGAACCTCCGTGATTGTAGCTTAAAAAGAGGTAGATCTGGGTGTAGTAGGGTTGCCAACCTCCAGGTACTAGCTGGAGATCTCCAGCTGATAAAGAGATCAGTTCACCTGGAGAAAATGGCCGCTTTGGCAATTGAACTCTATTTCTATTGGCATTGAAATCCCTCCCCTCCCCAAACCCCACCCTCCTCAGGCCCCAAAAACCTCCCGCTGATGACGAAGGGGGACCTGGCAACCCTACTGGGGATTCCTCCACCCCCTTCCTCCACCCCCTTCCCCCTTCCTCAAATGAAACAGGCTGGTAAGTCTCCCAGTATAAATCTAATAAACAAGTCACTGATATTCTTTGGGTACGATCCCAATCACAGATCAGTGGGAGATTTTTTGGTTGACTTCAGTATTATGGTTCCAGCCCAGAAAAACACACAGAGAGATCTAGAGACACAGCAGGACTGTATCAGAAACCTCTACGTTTTATCTGCATTCCATAGCATATCTTCCTGGCTATCTGCTAAAAGCCCTAGGATGCATATTACTTGGATTCTTTGCTTGGCAACTTTCATTCAGTTCTTTTTTCTTTTCTTTTTTTATAGAAATACATCTAGCCCAAATAAAGTAATAGATAATTGCCATTTTAGCAATAACTGCAGGAAACCTCTGAACAGAAAACAGCCAAACGGCGTTATATAATGACTGGAGATACCCATTAGACCATCGCAAACTTTTACTGATGTCAATTTTATTTTTCTCTAACGCTCTGTATGTTAAGTGGCTTGGTCTACTTATGCACGGGAGGTTTTGCCTTGGATTTGCCATTCTCTGGATGCACATTTTCCCCAACCAAATTTTCAAAACTCAAAAATAAGCGCCCATGCAGAGTTTTGTGAATTCGGATCGGGAAAATGTGCATCTAGAGAGCAGCAGATCCAAGGCAAAACCTCCCTTGCATAAATGGCCTTCAAGTACTTTCTTGAGACCTGTTTACCCACCCATGCATACCAGAACACACTCTACTCACAATGCTCCTGATATGTGTGGTCGCCATGTTGTGTGAACAGGGGCAACACATGTATTTTGCATGAGCATACAGCCTTGGCAGACACAAAACAGTACCCTGGAACATCCAGTGGTCAATGTGTGCATTCCAAAGTTATGCATACATGGTTAAGATGTGCGTTGCCCTGTTCTCTCTCTGAGCAAGGAGGGCATTTTGAAACATTGGGTTATTCCCATTGGTTGCTCGGGGAGGCAGGAACAAAAACCTTCAACTTCCTGTCTCCTCTTGAGGGAATAAGTCCCTTCTTCTCCTCAGTTTTGTTTCCTGCCTTGCATGGGGAAGCAGCTTTTCAGCAGAGCTCTGCTACTTTCGCTTTCTTTCTGGAACCTCACCTTGTTCTTACCTCACCTTGTTCTTACCAGAAGACCTCATCGTGGAATTGCTCTTGGCATTGCCGAGCACTTCGGATCAGCCCTCCCTGGGCCAGTCCTCCAACAGCCACTGTTGTGGTTTCACGGAGTTGAAAAAGGGAAAGAGCCGATCGCCTCTTAAGTGCCAGCATATTGCTGCAGCAAAAAGGTGTGTGTGTGTGTGGGGAAGTCCTCACATAAGAAGAAGGCATTGAAAATGGCTCTTGCACCAGGCACTACAGGAAGGACTTATCCTCCTCTTCCTGAGTCGTGCACCTTGCCTGCAACTGGTACTGTAGCCTTTTCCTCCCCTCCCCCAAGCCAAAAAGAACGGGGAAAAGGCCTTGCATAAGAAGGAGGCATCAGAAATGGCTCTTGCTTCAGGCACTTCAGGATTTCTCCTTCTCTGCCTAAATTGTGTACCTTGCCTGCAACTGGTAATGTAGCCTTTTCCTCACTCCCAGCCAAAAAGAGTGGGAAAAAGGCCTTGCATTAGGAGGCATGGAAAATGGCTCTTGCTCCAGGCACTTCAGGAAGGATGTCTCCTCCTCTGCTTGAGTTTTGCACCTTGCCTGTGGCCAACCGGTGGGTGGTCTCCAAGTCCTCTGTGCAGAACTGGCCTACTTAGGAGAGGCGCCTCCAAGATGGCTGGCATTCATTGCAGCTGCCTTCTCCCGCTCCCTCAGTCGGAGGATCCCAGGGGTTGGTGCCAGTGCCTGCATGCTTGGATCCCCAGGCAAGGGCTGTATATATTGTAGGGACACCCCACAATCTTGTGTCCTGTTCTAGTTGGCCCACTAAAGCAGCAAGGAAGGCTCCCTGCCTCAGACTAGTGAGTGCGTTTTGCACAGCCTTCCCCTTGCTTCTCGACTGAGGAACATAGGGAAGAAGGAGAATTTTTCCTTGGATGAGGAAGAACCACAAGAGAAACACACCAGGCTATTTAGCAGCAAAGACTATCAGTCTGCTGACCATTCCAGCGCTAGACTTAAATGATGATCCCGATGGGTCACCCCCCCCCCAAAAAAAGCCAGAAGGGACTAAGCAATTATTCCATAGGCATGCCACCCCTTCTCAGGGGGTGCCTTTCCCTGATTGCTTCAAGACCCCTTTGAGGGCTGAGTGGGAAAGGTTTTTTAAAGTTTTTAACATGATGGCTAAAGCCTCAGAGTTGCTACACTCCCCCTGATGGATACTCAGGTAGCCACACTACAGTCCTCAGATCTCTTCTCAGAGGACAGCCTAGACTTTGTTGGGACACAATAGATAGAAAGGCTGACCTTGCAGCTAGAAACGGCAAGAGTTCTCTGCTCTTGCCATCAGTGCATCAGCAACCCCCGCTCTTATTTCTAGGGCCATTATACTGTCGACTCGTAGCTTCTCAGGGTATCCCTCCTGATAATAATAATAGTAATAATAGTAATAATAATAATAGCCTTAAAAGCTACCACCTTCTGGCTTACTCTGCCCTGGATATCCTTTGCCTCCAGGGCCATGTTAGCAGGCTCAGCCATTAGACATGCCCTTTGGCTCAGATCCTGGCAGGTGGATTCCTGTCCCAAAACTGTCCTAAAGGGATATCCTTCCCAAGGGGGAATGTTGTTTGGGAGAAATTAGACCACATCCTGGCAGAAACCAGGGATAAAAGAAAGCCCTTCTCAGGATCTCTTGATCCAGGTGGTCATTCAAATGCTGGAGGCTGCCCTTGGCTTACATCTATATGGAGTTATCAAAACACGCTAGCCTCTAGTTGGACGCACATTAGCCGCAGCCTTATTCCTGCTTTCTCTCTTTTATTAAAACAAAGGGGATTGAGATAATGTACCAGACCCCATCTGTACAACGTGGCCATAGTGCAGAAATCCTTCACAGGGAGACTTAGTGGTTTGATCACTACAGACCTTTGCCCTAGTGTAGTCTTGGCCTCCCTCATCCTCTCAAAGATCTTGTTTACACAAAACAGTTTGCAGCAACCACAGCAGTTTTTTCATGGTTCATTCCCTGGGACCAGCCCTTCAGTTTTGGGCCTTACCTTTGGCCTCCTTTGTATCCAGGATTTTTTCCAAGGCGCTTATGTCTATAGTAGCCCATTGGGCTGAGCTCCGAGCTTCAATCCAGCTCATCCAGATCCTAGTGGATCTCCAGAAAATTGCTAAGGACTTACCTGTTATACATAGGGTTGGTTCATTATGTCTCTATTGCACACCAGACCACTCTTGTTAAAACAGAGCCTGTTCTGGTGGGCCATTCCAGCAACCTGATCAGGGGTCAACAGCACTCCCATTACTCTTTATTTCAAATCTCTCGGTAACCAGGGTGACCAGGTGTAGGGACCCCTTTCCCGGTCAATCAGTTCAAGGGTCATGGTTTGTCATGGGAGTCTGAACATACTGGAACTCAGGGCCATCCCTAGAACACTACACAGGTGCTTCTTTTCTGTCAAGGCCAGGCTAACCGACATAGGTGGACCAGGCTAGCTTGAGTCTAGCACCTGGTTGGCCACTGTGTGAACAGACTGCTGCTGAACTTGATGGGCCTTAGTCTGTTCCAGCAGGGCCTTTCTTATGTTCTTATGAGTCCCTCACATCCTTGGAGCTAAACAGGATTGTGCCCTTATTGATTTTCCACCCTCATCAGAATAGGCTACTCTCTGATAAGTCCATATAATAAATTAGGATGACACAGATCTCTTCTTTTGCTGGAGGATCAAAGAAAGTACAGACACCGGGGTAACCTCCTTCCCATAGTACAGGTGGAATGCGAGGCCATCAGTTCACAGATAAATGAGTAGTCAATCAAGTTCCCTCCAACAGTCAGTGCTCAGACTGGGCTTCCACAGGTGGGACTATCCACGCTAGCCTCTAGTCTCTATTGCCCAGAAAAATTTTCTTGGTATCACCTCACAAGGGCGGAATGGAAGGGATGGTTGCCCCCCTGTTTTTTCCTTGGTTTAAGGTCTAACAATTGTCTTTTTCCTCTATAGAGCATTCCATGAACCTGAGAAGGTTATGACAGGAACCAGCAGTAGCTGTATTTGTGTACCTATGTGGAGTAAGGTAAAAATATGGTTTCCATTCGGGGGAAATGAGGCTATATAGGAACTGTGGAGGCTTCTGGTATGCCAGGATTAGCCCACATGGCCTGCTTTCATTCCATGGATCTGGACTGACCGCTACTGACTGCTGGGTTATCGAAAGACACTGGCAGTGACTTGAGGGAGCTTCTCCGGTCACTGAAAATGCTTCTAACCCTTGAAGATCAATCTCCAAGAGCATATGCTCTCACTCGTGAAAAATGTGTGTCCTCTAGCACATGCATAAGCATATGGACCCCTACATTATTAGGTTTGGCAGTTACTTGGGGCCTTGTAGGAAGGCGTAGGTCAGAGTGCCCAGTTCTTCACCTTGTGCAGACAAGTGACAACCACTGCTGCATTAACTCCTGGCTTAGCAGGACATAGTGGCCAAAATCTCAGGCCAGTCCACCTTTGATATTCAGGTTCCCTTATTGGGGTCATGTCTTCATCCACTAGGTATTTTCCAAGGTGTTGTTATTTAAATTAAAAGAAAGAAAGGAAGAAAGGAAGGAAGCTTATCTACATCTTTCTTAAATTGTGGTGCCCAAAACTGAACACAGTACTCTAGTTGAGGTCTAACCAGAGCAGAGTAAAGCAATACCATCACTTCGCGTGATCTGGACACTATACTTCTGTTGATGCAGCCCAAGACTGCATTTGCCTTTTTAGTTACAGCTAGGGCTGTTGAAAAAAAAAATTCGGTATAGCTCGGATTCGGCCGAATTCAGCCCGTCTGGATTCAAGATATGCCGAAGTCCGAACTCCCCCGCTTCGGGTCCATGCAATTCGGCGCGAATTCAAAGTTCGGGAAAGAAATTCGGCCGAATAAAGCCATTAAAAACACAACCGCGCCTTTCCGCAGCTCCAGGGGGGGCATTTTTGGGGGTAGAGGTCCCAAACTTTCAGCTGAGCTTCAAAGGACCCTTCTTGCAAGACCCCCCAAGTTTTGTAAAGATTGGGTCAGGGGGGGCTGAGATATGGGCCCCGAAAGGGGTCCCCCCACCCTTAATGTGCATCTCTGAGCAGAGCTTGCTGCCCATGCAAAAAGCTCCCAGCCCCGACAAACAGCTGAGAGCAAGGGCGGGGCAGGTGCTAAGAAGTTTGCAAAGCAACAGAACTGCAAAGCAACACTGCAAAGCAACACAACTGCAAAGCAACACCCACAACTGCAAAGCAACACCTTTGCAACCATGCAAAGCAACACCTGACACCTGGGAGTTTGCAAACCATGGAAAGGGACAGAGGCAGCAAGCTATGCATAATGAGCAGGAGGGGGTGGAATTTCCCCTTTTGCATCGGACCCAGGACCAGGCAAATGCATTCTTTAAGTAACCATTTGAAAACCAGTTTTGAGCAAGCATCAAAATAGACATAACCGATCTTATGAATGAGGGAAAACCTGAGGACACACAACTGAAGCCCCCCCTCAAACCAGGGAAAGAGAGACTCGAGGGGGCACACACACCCCAGGCAGAACGGGCGAAAGCCCACTTTCCCCCACCCACCCACAGAAACTGCTCCCTCCCCACACACACACAGACTCTGCTTCCCCCACACACACACACACAGGAGAAAAATTATAGATTAAAGCCCCCAAAGGGGTCTTACTGTGGCTGTCTTCTGTTCCATCAGGAGGGGCTGGGAGGAATGGGTAATTGTCAGCCCTTGGCCCACAGAACCAGAAATCACCACAAAGTCATATAGAGTCCAAACAGATGGCTTTTACTGGTCAAATAGGCATACAGTGCAAACGAATAAAATGACAGCTATGAGAGACTCACTAGCTGGGAGATAATATAAGGCAGAAAAGGCGGGAGATTACAAGCATAGGCTGAATACAGTTTCCCAGGAGCTGAGTTCCCAGGCCTAGGTATGCGACCTTGGGGGCCAGACAATACAGCGCAGAGACAGAGGCAATAACGAAACCGAGATAGCAGCCTGACATTCTGCTCCCCTCAAGGCCCCCTCCCAGTTCGCAAGGGGGCTGGCTTATCCGGGTAAGCAATGTGAAAGGCGTTGACGAGGTCGGGGGCGGAGACATCCCGTGCGCGCACCCATTCGTCATAGGCAGGGGGGAAATGTTTCCAACGGACTAAATACTGCAGGTTGCCATGGTGAACACGGGAGTCAAGGATCTTGGAGACTTCGAAGTGTTCCTCCCCCCCCCACCATGATGGGTTGCGCAGGAGGTGGCTCCGGATGCCACTGTGGAGAAGCAACATGGGGTTTGAGGAGGCTAATGTGGAAAACAGGATGCACACGCCTCAAGGACTTGGGGAGGGCCAGTTCCACCGTGACAGAGTTTATGACCCGGGTGATGGGGAGAGGGCCAATGAATTTAGCACTGAGCTTATGGCACGGACGGGTGGAACGGAGATTTTTGGTGGAAAGGTAAACCAAAGCACCCACTTGCAGATCACCCCCGGGGGAGCGATGTTTGTCAGCTTGCGCTTTGTATTTACGCTTGGCTCGGTCGAGGTTGCTAACGAGCCAGGGCCAAGTGGTACGGAGGGCGTGTGCCCAGGAGGCAATGTCGGAGTTCCCCTCCCCCTCTACATCATCTGTAGGAGCAATAGGACTGAAATCTTGTCCATATACAGCAAAAAATGGGCTAAAACCTGTGGATTGATGCATGGCATTATTGTAGGCATATTCTGCTAAAGGTAACAGTTCCACCCAGTCATCCTGGTGGTAGTTAACATAACAGCGTAAATAACATTCAAGTACAGCATTGACACGTTCAGTTTGACCATCAGTTTGAGGATGGTATGCACTAGACAACCCTTGTTCCACTCCCACCAACTTGAGGAAAGCTTTCCAAAACTTAGAAACGAAACCACTTCCGCGGTCACAAATTATCTTACGCGGAAACGAATGTAAACGAAAGATATGCGTCACGAAGAGGCGGGCCAGTTTCTGAGCAGAGGGGATCCCTGCGCATGGAATCAAATGTATTTGTTTAGAAAACAAATCGGTAACAACCCACAACACAGTTTTACCCCCACTGAGAGGGAGATCAGTCATAAAGTCCATAGCAATCACTTCCCAAGGTCTGCTGGGCGTTTCAAGAGGTTGTAGCAGTCCCGGGGGTTTGCCCTGCGATCGTTTCGCAGCGGCACAGACGGGACAGCTGCGGATGAAGGAGTCAATGTCGGAACGCATTCCCCCCCACCAGAACTGTCTGCGCAATAAGTGAAGGGTTTTCAGAAACCCAAAGTGCCCAGCTGTTTTGGCTCCATGAGCTAAATGTAAAACGTCCTTCCGGAGAGCTTTGGGTACATACAATTTCGAGTCCTTGTACCAGGACCCTCCCTGTTCCAAAACACCAGGGGGTAGGGTATGAGCAGAGCGTTCTAAAAGGCACTGGTCCCGAAGGACATTTAAAAAGGACTCGGAGATGGGGATTTTGGAGGGGGCCCCCCCGTCGGCCATGGAGATCTTAGAAACAGTTATGGGGCTAGTGCTTACGTGCGGCGGCGCGCAGACTGCAGGCGGCTGGGCGGCCGGAGGGGTAGGAAGGGCGGGAACTCCGGTCTGTTGCGGTGGCGGCTGGGCAGCCGGTTGGGCTGGCGGAGCTTGTAAGTTGGGTGAGGCGTGCTGATGCTGGGATCGAGTTTGCACAGCCAGCATAGGTAGGGCCCCACGTTGCATAGGGGTGAACAGAGAGTTGGTGGGTCTCTCGAGTTTTACCGGATATTGTGGTAAACGGGAGAGGGCATCCGCGAGAACGTTTTGCTTCCCAGGGACGTGCTTCAGGGTGAAACGGAACTGAGCAAAGAACTCCGCCCACCGTTGTTGTTGCGCCGATAGCTTATGGGACCCCGTGAGGGCAGCTAGATTTTTGTGATCGGTCCAAACCTCAAAGGGGACTTTAGACCCTTCCAAGAATTGTCGCCATAGAGTCAGTGCATGATGAACTGCTGAGGCCTCTTTCTCCCAGATGGGCCAGTTTAATTGAGCGTGCGCAAATTTTTTTGAAAAGTAAGCGCAAGGGTGAAGAAGACCATCCGGTCCTTGCTGGAGGAGAGCCCCTCCCATGGCTACATCAGAAGCATCGACTTGCACAATGAACATTTGATTTGGGTCTGGGTGCCGTAGCACCGGCTCCGAAGTGAAGAGGCGTTTGAGGGCCAGAAAAGCGGCTTGGCATTGCTCAGTCCATAGGATTTTTGCGGAGGGCAAGGCAGCCGAGCTTACTTTTCCCTTAGTTTTCAGTAGGTCCGTAATGGGTAGAGCCACCTGGGCGAAGTTAGGGATGAATCCCCGATAGAAGTTTGCAAATCCCAGAAATTGTTGTACTTGCTTACGGTTGGTGGGGGGAGTCCAATCGAGGACGGCTTGGACTTTGGCGGGGTCCATGCGAAGACCTTGGTGGGAGATGATGTATCCCAAAAACGTGAGTTTACTTTGATGAAATTCGCACTTAGCTAGTTTTGCGAAAAGTTGATGGTCACGCAGGCGTTGCAGAACTTCCCGGACCAGAGCCACATGCTCGTTCATAGTTTTCGAATAAATGAGAATGTCATCTAAATAGACCACCACCCCACGATATAGAAGGTCATGTAGGATTTCATTGATGAGTTGCATGAAGACCCCCGGGGCCCCTTTTAATCCGAACGGCATCACTAGGAATTCATACATTCCGAAACAGCTAGAGAAGGCAGTGAGGTGCTCATCCCCTTCGCGGATACGGACTCGGTAGTAAGCTTCCACCAAGTCTAATTTAGAGAACACACGGCCTTCCTGTAATTGTCCCAAAATATCCGATATTAATGGGATAGGATAGGCGTTGGTCTGGGTAACCGCATTGAGTTTTCTGAAGTCAATGCACAGGCGAAGGTCGCCCTCTTTTTTCCGGACGAAAAACGCGGGGGCCGAGTTTGGGGCATTCGAAGGGCGAATGAACCCTCTGGCGAGGTTTTTGTCCAAAAAGTCCCGGAGGACAGTGCGCTCGGAAGCGCTCATAGGGTAAATCTTACTCTTGGTTAATGTGCAGTCCTTTACCACTTCAATCGCACAGTCTGAGGCCCGGTGGGGGGGTAAGGCATCACATTCCCTAAGGTCGAAGACATCTGCAAAGTCCCGGTATACAGTAGGTAGAACCGGTGGTGCTGGGGCAGTAGAGGTTAATGCTGGAACGGGCGGATATAGCAGAGCAAAGTTCTGCCGATGCTGGTCGCAGGTGGGACTAGCGAAGGAGATAGTGTTTGTTTCCCAATCAATACTGGGACTATGTCCTTTAATCCAGTTAATTCCCAAGACCACTTCAAATCGGATAGGGGCTATAGTGAAGTCTATTTGTTCCCAGTGGGAACCAATTCCCATTGCCACCCCTATGGTGCGGTGATCAACTGGACCCCCCTGGAAATGGCTTCCGTCCATTTGGGCAAATTGGACGGGGGCGGGTAAAGCCTCAGAGTCGGCTCTGAGTGCAGCAAAAGTGGCTTCGCTTATGAGAGTGCGACAGCAACCGGAGTCAATTAGTGCTTTGACGGGGAGTTGTGGACCACCGTTAAGGTGTTGTAAAACTGCATCCACGTAGACGGTGGAGTCCACTTCTTTGATTTTGGTAGGAGCATTCGGTTTGATAGGAAGATCCTGAGAGGTCTGTGGAGACGCTCCATTCACCACAGACCGGAGCCGTTTTTTGACAAGTCGAGGGGAGATTCCAGGTTTAAGGCTGGAGAAATCCAAGGATTTTCCTCATCCGAAGAGGGAAAGTTGTCCCCCAGTGGGGCACTTGTAATCCGAGACCCG
Source organism: Euleptes europaea (assembly GCF_029931775.1). Classification (NCBI taxonomy): domain Eukaryota; kingdom Metazoa; phylum Chordata; class Lepidosauria; order Squamata; family Sphaerodactylidae; genus Euleptes; species Euleptes europaea. The sequence goes on along the minus strand of NC_079313.1, from coordinate 19,052,736 downwards.
GCGGGGTCGTTGGTAGTAGGCAGGGAGGCTGGGTCCCCGGCATGGAGTGCAGAGGGTGTGGGTCTTCCCGGAGCTGCGCTGCGGGTGGCCGCGGTGCCTCTGCGTGGTGGACGACCTCGGGCGCGGGTTGTCATGCTGGGACGAAATAATTCCTGGCGGCGCGGGCAAACGGCTGCAAAGTGGCCCATTTCTCCGCAAGTAAGACAGGCACCCCTCTGAAATCGGGCTTCACGTTCCTGGGGGGGACGTGGGGGATTTCGTGGGACGAGCAGTGGTGCCTTGGGTTGAGGCTTTTGGGTGCCTTTTTCCTTGTGCTTTTGACGAACGAGAGAAATAAAGCGTCGGCGGCTTTCCACTTCCTCGGCTAATAGGATCCAGTCTTCGAGGGTATCGGGATCGCCCCGCATGTAAGACCAGTTCAGAATGTCAGGATGCAAGGCTTCCCTGAAATGATGGATCAGGGTGGTCTCGGGCCAACCTACAATTTTACTTGCCAGTCGTTGAAATTCATCGGCAAATTCTCGAACTGTAGCAGAGCCTTGTTTTAATTGTAAGAGTTCCGTTTTGGCTCTTTCCCCCAGGAAGGGGTCCTCAAACCTCCTTCTCAGGGCAGTCATGAAGTTGTTGAGGGAACGAATAGCACGAGAGCGGGTGTCAAACTGGAGGACCATCCAGTCAGCCGCTTTACCTGTCAGAAGGGAAGCTACGTAACGCACCCGGCTATCTTCCGTGGGGAAAAGTTGTCCTTGTTCTCGCATATAACTGTCCACTTGATGCAAGAAACAAGGCAAAGTCTCGAGAGATCCGTCATACGTAGTCCTTAATTTGAGTTGCTTCCAAGGGCCGGGCGCAGGTTGGCCCGGTTGCACGGGTGGTCCGGGCGGAGGAACAACAGGAGCTCCAGGAGGCAAGGGTGGAGCAGGCACATTAGCGGGTGGTTGCACGGGTGGTCCGGGCGGAGGAATAACAGGAGCTCCAGGAGGCAAGGGTGGAGCAGGCACATTAGCGGGTGGCTGTACGGGTACCCCCTGACCCGGTATCGGGACGGGCTGTCTCTGAGCTATCAGGGTTTGTTGTAATTGCCTGTTCTCGTGAAGCATACGTTCCATAAGTTCCTGGAGTTGATCAACACGGTCGGAGAGCTCCCGATTCTGGGCTCGTAAGAGATGAACCTCCTCACTTGGGCCACCAGTAAGATGAGGTTTACTGGTCCGGAAGCTTGTGGCCCATTGAGAGCTATCCCCATATAGATCCTCGTCTTCAGACTCTCCTGAGTCTCGACGTCGGTCAGCCAAACGACGTGCGCGTTGGGTCGCGCGCGACGGGACAAACGCCGGGGAAAAAGACAGACCTGATAGCCCTTGTACATTGTCCTTGGGGCGCGTGTCCACGTTCGCCCGATCCCTAATCCTTGCTGCAGCCGCCCTGGCTGCTTCCGCAGCTTCTCTCTCTCTTGCGACCTTAGCCGCTTCGGCGGCTTGCTGATCCGCAAGAACTTTGGCGTTCTCAAGTCTTAGGGCAGTCTCTGCCGTAATGCGCGGCAAAAGTTCTGTCTCCAGGAGTGAGAGTATGGGGTCGGGTTCCCCGCCCAGCAGAGGTTGTACTCGAACCGCCAGTGCGGGTGCCTCGGCTCCAAAAGTCGAGGTCAAAACTTGAGCCAAGGTGGCTACCGGGGTGTCCTTTGTACATTCCACAAGTAGAAGAGCGGTGCTAATAGCGACTCGCTTGGCCTCAGCCTGACAGCTGGCTGCATCCGGGATCAGGGAAAAACCCTCCGGCGGGGCTCCCGCCATGGTAGAAAGAGTTTCTCGAGAAATAAGATTATCCAAAAGTCCAGTTAATATTTGTAAATCCTCAGTTGCCAACCGGGCATCGTCCAGTAATTGATCCAAGTCTTGAAGATCTAAGCGAGTATCAGTATCCTCCGACGTTAACATCCAGAGAGTTCCTGTAAGAGATTGCCACTGTTCCTGTACCAGTCCCCTCAAGCGGCAAACCTCTCGGGTCATCCGGAAAAGTTCAGCGATTAAGTCTTGTAACAGAGTAGGATCCTCAGAGAAGGGCTCCAGGGTAGTAGATCACCTGGAGAGCTGCACAGCTCCCATCCAAGTGGCAGGCGAACCCCCCTGGGCTCCAGCCTGGCTAGTAGAATGGTGAAGAGATAGCTGTCATAATGTCAGCCCTTGGCCCACAGAACCAGAAATCACCACAAAGTCATATAGAGTCCAAACAGATGGCTTTTACTGGTCAAATAGGCATACAGTGCAAACGAATAAAATGACAGCTATGAGAGACTCACTAGCTGGGAGATAATATAAGGCAGAAAAGGCGGGAGATTACAAGCATAGGCTGAATACAGTTTCCCAGGAGCTGAGTTCCCAGGCCTAGGTATGCGACCTTGGGGGCCAGACAATACAGCGCAGAGACAGAGGCAATAACGAAACCGAGATAGCAGCCTGACAGTAATCCAATATGATTCCATTTAAGCCCAGAAGGTTTTGCGGCTCTGGAGATGCATACAGTATCGGGTGATCCATTCATCCCAATAGGGAAATGGGGAAAGCCCATATCTCGGGACCCCCTGACCCAATGTTTACAAAACTTGGGTGGTCTCTTACGAAGGCTCGTCTGAAGCTATGCTGAATGTTTGGGGGCTGCACCCCCAAAAATGCACCCCCTGCAGCCATGGAAAGAGAAAAGGGGGGGAGCTCATATTTCTGCCCCCACTGAGCCCATCTTTACAAAACTTGGGGGGTTTCTTAAGAAGGCTCGTCTGAAGCTATGCTGAAAGTTTGGGGGCTGCACCCCCAAAAAGCGCCCCCTGTAGCCACGGAAATGGAAAAGGGGGGAGGTAAAAGGGGTGGAGCCCATATCTCAGGACCCCCTGACCCAATGTTTACAAAACCTGGGGGTTCTCTTAAGAACCTGGGGGTCTGAAGCTCCGCTGAAAGTTTGGGGTCTCTACCCCCAAAAATGCACCCCCTGCAGCCACGGAAAGGAGCAAATGTGCACAAGCACTCCCCCCATGAGGATTTCTCTCACTCTCTCTCTCCCCGGCCCGGCCGCGCAGCAGCTAATTCCTCCAGTACTCAATCCTGACTGATTGGCCAGAAGAAGACGCAGCTTGGCCACCGATTGGCCGGGGGAGGAGAATGCTGCTTACTGACAGTTATGCTGCTTACTGACATCCCAAATTTGCCGAATTTATTCGTGAACTCCCGAACTCGCTGAATTCGGCTCCCACGGTTTCCCGCCATTTTTGAGTTCGGTTCGTCCCGAACTAAAAACCGCCGAATCAGGGGAAATTCGGCTGTTTTTCAGTTCGGGCCGAACCGAATCAACAGCCCTAGTTACAGCATCACACTGCTGACTCATGTTCAGTGTTTGGTCTACTAAGACCCCATGATCCTTTTCACACACACTACTGCTCAAACAAGTCTCCCCCATCCTATAATTTGATTTTTCCTACCTAAATGCAGATCTTACATTTGTCTTTGTTGAAGTGCATTTTATTAGTTCTAGCCCACTTCTCCAGCCTGTCAAGATCATCCTGCATCCTGGCTCTGTCTTCTACGGTATTTGCTACCCCTCCCAATTTAGTATCATCTGCAAATTTAATAAGCATCCCCTCTATTCCTGCATCCAAATCATTATAAAGATGTTGAACAACACAGAGCCCAGCACAGATCCCTGAGGAACTCCACTAGTCACTTCTCTCCAAGTGGACGAGGAACCATTAACTAGCACTCTCTGGGTACAATCTGTCAACCAGCTGCAGATCCATCTAACAATAATAGGATCTAACCCACATTTTCCCAATTTGTCAACTAGAATACTATGTGGAACTTTATCAAAAGCCTTACTGAAATCTAGATAAACTATGTCTACAGCATTCCCCTCTCCAGCAAGGTAGTAACTTTCTCAAAAAAGGAGATAAGATTAGTCTGACATGACTTTTTCTTGAGAAACCCATGCTGGCTCTTAGTGATCAGATCCATCCTTTCTAAATGCTCAAGGACGGACTGTTTGATGATTTGTTCGAACACTTTTCCTGGTATAGAAGTCAAGCTGATGGGTCGGTAGTTACCTGGATCCTCCTTTTCCCCCTTCTTGAAGATGGGGACAACATTTGCCCGCCTCCAATTGTCTGGCATCTCACCTGTTTGCCAAGACTTTTCAAAAATAATGGACAGAGGTTCCGAAATTACATCTGCAAGTTCTTTGAGTACCCATGGGTGCAATTCGTCTGGCCCAGAGGATTTTGTTTCATTTAAAGAAACCAGGTGTTTGCGCCAATGCCAATTCTAGACTGCAAATCCCTTCCCTCATCACATGTTCTGTTTATGCCATGTTGTGCACCACTTCCCTCACGAGAAAAAACTGAGGAAAAGTAGGAGTTGAGGAGTTCTGCCCTCTCTTCATCTCCTGTTACAATTTCACTTTCCGGTCCACGCAATAGGCTTATCTTGTCCTTGTTCTTACACTTACTCTGTACATAGGAAAAGAAACCTTTTTTGTTGTGTTTAGCATCTCTCGCTAGCCTAAGTTCATACTGAGCTTTAGCTTTCCTAACGCTCTCCCTACAAGCACTAGTTATTTGCTTATATTCCTCTTTGGTTATAAGGCCCTCCTTCCACTTCCTAAATGAGTCCTTTTTATTTCTCAACTCTTTAAAAAGCTGCTTATGGAGCCACCCTGGCCTCTTTAGGCTCGTCCCATTTTTCCTTCTCATAGGAATGGTTTGGGATTGCGCCTTCAGTATTTTATTTTTAACAAATGCCCACCCTTCTTGAACTCCCTTCTCCTTAAGTATTTCTGACCATGGGATTCTACCTAGCATAAGTTTAAGTTTGTTAAAATTTGCTCTTTTGAAGTCCAACCTACATGTCTGACTACGTACAGGTTTTCCTCTCCCCAAGATTGTAAATTCCAAGAGTATGTGGTCACTACTACCCAGGGTGCCTACTACTTTAACCTCAATGACCAGTTCTTCCCTGTTGGTGAGAATCAAGTCTAAGATAGCAGACCCCCTTGTTTCCCTGTCCACCTTCTGGAATAGGAAGTTGTCAGCAAGACAAGTCAAGAATTTATTGGATCTTGCATTTTTAGCAGCGTTGGACTTCCAACAGATATCCGGGTAATTAAAATCTCCCATGACCACCATGTCCCGTCAGTTTGAGAACTTTTTGATCTGGTCTAGGAGTGTCCCATCCAAGTCCTCTGCCTGGTTTGGCCATCGATAGAAGACCCCCACGAGAATATCACCATTATTTCTTATTCCTTTTATGTTTACCCATAGAGTCTCGACTGCACTACCATGCTCAGATTCATGTACTTCTTCACAAGTGCACACATCTTTGACATACAGTGCTACTCCTCCCCCCTTCCTTATCAATCTATTCCTTTTAAACAAGTTGTACCCCTCAATCTTAATATTCCAATCATGAGTGACATCCCACCAAGTTTCAGAAATGCCTATTAGGTCAAAATCCCCTTCCTGTATTAGGGCTTCGAGTTCTTCCTGCTTGTTTCCCATACTCTGCGCATTAGTGTACAGACATCGGAATCAGTGGTTTATGTGCTCCGTGGTTTTCGTTTCTGTACTTACCTGTGAGTTTATGTTTCCTTGCATACATGCCACTCCCTGCAAATCTTTATTGTTCTCGTCTCCAGTTATTATCAGCATACAAGGCTTTAAATTGTCGTCTCGCTCCCTCATAGGATTTAGTTTAAAGCCCTCCTGATCAGGTTTGCAAGGCTCTCACCAAACACATTTTTTCCTACCCTCGTGAGGTGTAAACCATCCCCCGACAGAAGAGCTTCTTCTTGAAAGCGTAAGCCATGGTCCAGAAATCCAAACCTTTCTTGACAACACCACCTACGCAGCCATTAATTTGGAGTATTTGTCTTTCCGTTCCTAAGCCACGACCTTCAACAGGCAGAACTGACGAAAACACAACCTGCGCCCCCAAGTCCTTCACCTTCTCACGTGAGGCAGAGGCTCAGCACATCCTGCCGACGTCCCTGGGACCCGGCTGGGCCCTCCACCTTGCAAGCCTAGAACTCCCTGACACACGGTGCATAAACAGTGCCCCTTACGGCCTTTTGATATTCCTTGCATTGCATCAGAGACTTGGGAAGATAAGCCAAGAGGCCCAGCAAAGCAGAGACACTCTGTCCATGCCTGGGACAGATTGTGGAAGCCACTTGGGAATTTGGGTGGAGTGGAATAAGACCACTGTGCTCTGCCAACACATTTTTCTCCTTTTGAGCAGAACCAAATGGTTCTGCTCACCCATACTTCTGATTTTGATCATACGATTCTCCCTCAGAATTCCCATCCTGCTCTCAAACCTTGCCTGGCTCCCAACCCCAATATGTTCCCTTCCTGCTGTGCACGCTGGCTTGATAAGCATCTTTATACTTCTCATCTCATCCTTGCTCAGCTCTAGAGACCATTTACATCACATCCTGACCTGCCTGTGGACAGACTTTCTCCCCTTTGGCCACCTCCTCGCTCTCTCCCTTTTACATCGGCTTCCCCACTTCCCTTTCCAAAGCTCCTCCACGTTGTCAGCTTTCTTGCTTAGCTCCATCTCCTTCTTAATCTTTATTTGACTGAATGGCTGTGATCCAGGAAGCCCATTTATATATAATTTATATATAAGCTCATATATATATACAGGGGACTGAATGTGCACAGCTGGACTTTTTTCTCTGTGTGTTTTGGCACCACAAACGACACCCACTCATCCTGCTGCTTAGTACAACAAGCCACTTTTGAACTTCTATGTTGCACACACAACGGGTGGCACCCCAGGGGCGAGGACTAGGGTTGGCAGCTCCGGCTTGGGAAATACCTGGAAATTTGGGGGGCAGAGCCTGAGAAGGGCAGGGCTTGGAAAGGAGAGGGACTTCAATGCCATAGAGTCCAATTGCCAAAGCGGCCATTTTCTCCAGGTGAACTGATCTCTATCGGCTGGAAATCAGTTGTAATGGTAGGAGATCTCCAGCTACTACCTGCAGGCTGGCATCCCTAGCGAGTACAGAAAAACAAAGAAATGTGATGGCACATGGAGTCCTGCGTGCTTGATCTTTTGGGACACTGTGGGATCTGGGACAGCCAAGTTCAAATCCCCAGGCTTCTATGGAAGCTCACTGGGTGATCTTTGGCTAGTCCCTCCCTTCTCAGCCTAACTAACCACACAAGATTGTTATGAGGATAAAATGGAGGAGGGGAGAATAATGTACAGTTCCCATAGCTCCTTAGAGCCAGGGCAGGATAAGCACATACTCAACAAATAAATAAAATAAACGCTACTGTCAGATGAGGGTTGCCAACCTCCAGATGGTGGCTGCAGATCTCCTGCTATTACACATGATCTCCAGCTGATAGAGATCATTTCCCCTGGAGAAAATTGCTGCTTTGGCCATTGGAGAAAATGGCTGCTTTGGCCATTGGACTCTATGGCATTGAGGTCCCTCCTCTCTCCACGCTCCGCCCTCCTCAGGCTCCACCCCCAAAATCTCCAGGTAATTCCAACCCAGAGCTGCCAACCCTACGTCAAACGTATTCGGAGCTGACCAGCCATTCATAATAAGAGCACATGCTACTCATAATCCATCCGATATGCATGGTCACAATATTGGTCAAACAAGGTCAATGTGTGTATTTTCCATGTGAATACAGCTTCGATACACATAAACTTGAATCCAATGGTCCGTTTGTGCATACCAAAGCAGTATGCACATGGTAAACAGGCACAGTGGGGGATCCGCAACCACTTAGTCCTCCATGTCTGCCTCTGTGGTTTCAGCTGAGACCCCAGGGCCAGCAAAGGCCTCAGATGTAGAGAGGAGAGGAGGATAACCAAATCTTGACCCTCCGCCTCTCATCCTGTCCTTCTCCACATAAGGTTGCCAACCTCCAGGTGGTGGCTGGAGACCTTCTGGAATTACAACTGATCTCCAGGCAACAGAGATCAGTTCACCTGGAGAATATGGCCGCTTTGGAAGGTGGCCTATATGGCATCAAACCCCATTGAAGTCCCACTCCCTCCCCAATCTCCACCCTCCTCAGGCTCCACCTGCAAAATCTCCAGGTATTTCCCAACTCAGAGCTGACATCCCTACCTCCACAGCCTGGAGAAGACCTGGAGCATCCTTTCCTGGCCTGCTGTCTGGTCCCATATACAGTAAGGCCAGGCTTAATCACTAGCATGCCCAGCAGCTTTTCCAGACTTCCTGCACTTGTTACCCATTTCCCTGATTGTCTGGCCCAGCTGCAGCTGCTGTTAGCAGTTACTTCAAGGGGCCACTGAGAGCTATACATTGCCTGGGCTGACAATGCCAGCCCTTTTGCCATCAAGGTGGCCTAGGGTTGCCAACCTCCAGGTACTAGCTGGAGATGTCCTGCTATTACGACTGATCCCCCCCCCCCGAGATCAGTTCACCTGGAGAAAATGGCCACTTTGGCAATTGGACTCTATGGTATTGAAATCCCTCCCCTCTGCAAACCCCGCTTTACTAAGGCTCTGCCCCCAAAACCTCGCACTGGTGGCGAAGAGGGACCTGGCTACCCTAGGGTGGCCACAGGAACAGCTGGCATCCTGAAGGTTGGTACCAGGGTCATGCCCACCTGCTGCGGCCTTGGTAAGTCCAGGAGATAGGGTTGCCAACATCCAGGTGGTGGCTGGAGATCTCCTGCTATTACAACTGATCTCCAGCCGATAGAGATCAGTTCACCTGGAGTAAATGGCCACTTTGGCAACTGGACTCTATGGCATTGAGGTCCCTCCCCTCTCCAGACCCCACCCTCCTCAGGCTCCGTCCCCAAAATCTCCAGGTATTTACCCACCTGGAGCTGGCAGCCCTACCAGAAGGTCCAACCTTTTGCAGGCACACTGCCCCTGTTCACACAACATGGCAGCTGAGCATATGGAAAGGACTGCAGATAACATGTGCTCCTGTTGTGCGTATGCTTGCCACTCCCATTGGCAAGTCCTGTTGCTCACAGCCACTCATGCTGGCAGCAGGAGACAAATATAATAAAAAACAGCAGAGGTGGGAAGGGACCTCAATGCCAAACAGTCCAATTGCCAAAGTGGCCATTTTCTCCAGGTGAACTGATCTCTATCGACTGGAGATCAGTTGTAATAGCAGGAGATCTCCAGCTAGTACCGGGAGGTTGGCAACCCTAGCAACATGAGTTTGCTTTAACAGTGCTCTTTGTATCTCTGCAATGAAAGGGGATCAGTGAAGTCTGGATACCAAAAGGATCCCAGACTAACTGGGCAATAGATAAGGCTGGTTTGCAGTTAGGTCCCAGGTTCAGTTCCCCACATCTCCATTTAAAACATAAGCTCAGGTGACAGGAGATGTGAAAGACTACTGCCTGAGACCTTCGAGAGGCACTGCCAGTCCTAGTAGACAGTACTGACCTTGATAGACTCAGGGTCTGACTCAGTATCGTACAATATATAGAAAGGTGATAACAATAGGGCAGATTTTAAGAGGTGAGGTTGAAGTATTTAACCTTTTCCAGAAAGTCTACAACTTTATCACATTAAAAGCTGTTCCAAAAGGCAGGAAATGTTACTGTTATGTTGCTTGGGGTTAGAGTTTCCAACTCTGGATTGGAAAATTCCTGGAAATTTTGGGGTGGAGCCTGGGGAGAGTGGCATTTGGAGAGGGGAGGGATCTCAGTGGTGCATAACACCATACAATCTTCCCTCCAAAGCTGCCATTTCTTCCAGGAGAATTGATTTCTGTAGACCGGAGATCGGTTGTAATTCCAGAAGAGCTCCAGGCCCCACCTGGAAGCTGGCAAAAGTACTTGAGGTTTTAAAGGATATCATTATATAAATAGGGTTGCCAGCTCTGGGTTGGGAAATACCTCAAAATTTTTGGGGCAGAGCCTGAGGAGGGTGGGGTTTGGGGAGGGGAGGGACTTCAATGCCATAGAGTCAGATTGCCAAAGCAGCCATTTTCTCCAGGTGAACTGATCTCTATCAGCTGGAGATTAGTTGTAATAGCAGGAGATCTCCAGCTAATACCTGGAGGCTGGCAAACCTAATTGGTTTGAGATCAATTGTAATAGATCTCCACCTACTACCTGGAGGTTGGCAAGCCTATGTATAAAAGAGTTCCTTTTTGTCCCTTTGATTTTCTCAAATCCCAAAAGAGCCAAAGAGGTAAAACCTTTTTTAAAAAATGAATATCGGATAAAGGCCAAACATGAAAAGTGAATGATTCGAATCAAAATGTTACAGGCCTGTGGAAATGGCGGCTATGGTAGAAGATGGTTTTACAACATTAATTATAGCTGCATGGAGCATGCCTGTTATAGCACACAACATAATTAAGCATTTGTCATCACTGAGCAGAGCTGTTAATTAACTGCAGGGCATCGAGCAATCAGTTCTTCCCAACCAAGCTGGATGTATACTTTCAAAGAACATTTCATAATATCTGTTTTCAAAGGAAGATCTAAAGATGTTCCAGTACAGGATAAGCACCAGGCAGAATAGTACAGGATAAGCACCAGGCAGAATAGTAATACTTCCTGGCATCACTTCCTGGCACAATTAGTTTCTTGAAAAAGTGTGGGAGGGGAACTTGATGCAATTTTGCAACAACCGTGAAATTTTATTTGGATCCAGCTCAGCAAATCTGGATTTAGAGTCCATTGTTTTGTTTTTTAAAAATGAGGAACACACAATCTGCACATATTATTTATGCCCAAAAATACAGAGAGAACAATTTAGAGGTGTTGCGCTTTCCCTGGCTGCTCAGTACTCCGCAGACCACCAAGAGAAACAAACACGCTCCTGTAGGGTTGCCCACCTCCAGGTAGTAGCTGGAGATCTCCTGCTATTACAACTGATCTCCAGCCGATAGAGATCAGTTCACCTGGAGAAAATGGCTGCTTTGGGAATTGGACTCTATGGCATTGAAGTCCTGCCCCTCCCCAAACCCAGCCCTCCCCAGGCTCTGCCCCAAAAACCTCCTGCTGGTGGCGAATACCAAGTTTCTAGCACTTATCGTCGCAAAGGCATGCTTGGAAGCTTTGGACGATGCCAGAAAAAAACCATCCATCCATTTATTTATTTAGATATTTATACCCTGCTGTTCATCCCCAATGGGGACCCTAAGCGGGTCACAACTTTGTTCTCCCGCTTCCATTTTTATCCTCACAACAACAACCCTGTGAGGTAGGAAAGACTGGCAGGAAATGACTGGCTCTAGGTCACCAAGCAAGCATCCATAGCAGAATGAACTTGGGTCTCCAAGATCCTCGTCCAACACTGCACCATGTTGTTGAAGCCTCTGGAACTAGACAGGATGCTGAATAATGCTTTCCAGTCGTTACCCATGTGTCCTCTTGCCCCCATGACTACTAGAAGTAGAATAAATTTTGGACCGTAGTAAAAACTGCAAGAGTAACTGCACAATTTTGCCTCAGTTGTGTTAGGAAGGCTGGTTGCTGCATTCAACCTTTCCTCTTGCAGACAGTCAGGTTTTAAATAAATGACGGACAGCTGCATTCTAAGGAGTTGTCCCGGTCATAGAAACGCGTGATTGACAAGGAATTTGAAGGGAATTCCAAGGTTGGCAGTTGAAAACTGACAGTTGAAGCTGAGAGTTAACAGACAGAGTGGGATTCTCCTTGGGAGTGAGAGTGACACCCATTGGTTTTAGGATCAAGCAGGCTTAGGGTTGCCATGTCCCTCTCCGCCACCGGCGGGAGGTTTTGGGGGCGGAGCCTGAGGAGGGCGGGGTTTGGGGAGGGACTTCAACGCCATAGAGTCCAACTGCCCAAGCGGCCATTTGCTCCAGGTGAACTGATCTCTATCATCTGGAGATCAGCTGTAATAGCAGGAGAGCTCCAGCTACGACCTGGAGGTTGGCAACCCTAAGCAGGCTCCATAACCAGTTATAAAGGGAAATGACTCTGTTGTCGAGAGGGTAATCCCAAAGTGTTTTATGGGAATTAGCTCTAAGGAAAAGAGTGATCCCAGGCCAGTTTAAAGAAGTAAACAGGGAAAGTGTGTATACGTTCCTAACTCCTCCTAATTAAGAACGATTGTTTGAAGAAGCTTATGTGAATGACATAAAGCAGTGACTGCCAAGAGAAATCAACTTCAGTACAAAATAAGCGTATCAACACTTGCATGTGAACCACATTAATTACATTTCAAAATATCTCTTGTATGTATAAGAAGTTTCTCCTCCTTGTTTTCCTGTTACAATCCAATTCACTTTAGGGTGAAAACACAGGATTGGACGCATGCGTTTCGCCAAACGTGCATGGCTGAATCCTGGCTGAAACGGAATAAAGGAGGCTAAAGGGACCATGCGTTTTTGCCCAATTTATGACCTATACCATTCCCTAAGTGCAGACAATTAAAGAGTTTTTAAAAAGTTTTACTTCAAACAGCCTCTTGTGTGCCAAATATTTCTGACTTTTATATACAAAGATGGGGGGAATGCATCCTCCAAAATTAGTGACTTATAAAGCAAAGAGTATCTTTGGCGGATTCCCCAACCATCGTATTGAGTGGGACAGAAAACCAAACAACATAAATCTCAGTAGTGATAGTGGTGGATGGCGAGGAAAATATATATTTATTTGTTATAAAATAATAAGGCAATCTGTTACATTATTTTTATAATTGTGTGAAAAATGCGAATAGCCCTGAGTATAAAGTGCTAGCCTGCCTTGATGCTGAACATTATGCCTCAGCTATGATAGAATTCTTCCCTTTGCTTCTCCATGCTCATTTTTGTATATTTTCTTTCTCGGTGTGAATGGCTTAACAGCCACCTGTTTTCTTTTTCTCTCTTTGGAGATTAGTTTGTTTTCCTAACACAATTGCTGCCACGTGGCGTGCCTCTCCGGCATGGATCAAATCTGGAGAGGAAGATAAAAAATGCCGATAAGATCTAGCTGTGTTGTAGGAAACACAGAGCAGCCTGACTTGACCACAGTGTGACTCCATCTGGGTGGCTGACAGAGGAAAAAGTTGTATCAATTAATTCATATTTTGGAAAAGCGCGATCGTGGCTTGGATCTGTTACTGAAACAGCAGTGATCAGTTCAAAGTGAAAGAAGGCAGAGAGAGGGCCAGTTAGGGTTGCCAGGTCCCTCTACGCCACTAGCGGGAGGTTTTTGGGGCAGAGCCTGAGGAGGGCGGGGTTTGGGATGGGGAGGGACTTCAATGCCATAGAGGCCAATTGGCAGATTTTCTCCAGGGGAACTGATCTCTTTTGGCTGGAGATCAGTTGTAATAGAAGGAGATCTCCATCTAGTACCTGGAGGTTGGAAACCCTAGGACCAGTCACCAGCCAGGGTCTGGAATTCTACACTCACACATTAGCCCAATCTCACCCTGGCTAGTATTTGGATGGGAGACCACCAAGGAAGTCCATGGTTGTGAAGACACAGAGGCAAGCAATGGCAAACCACCTCCAAATAGGGTTGCCAGCCTCCAGGTACTAGTTGGAGATCTCCTGCTAGTACAACTGATCTCCAGCCGATAGAGATCAGTTCACCTGGAGAAAATGGCCCTCCCCAAACCTCGCCCTCCTCAGGCTTCGCCCCAAAAATCTCCAGGGATTTCCCAACCCGCAGCTGGCAACCCTATCTCCAAACATCTCTTGCCTTGAAATCCCAAGCTTATCAGAGCTTCAAAGCTAAACAGGGTCAGCCATGGTCGGTACTCAGATGAGAGATTATCAAGGAAGATAGGGGTTCCTACATGGAGGAAGGCAATGGCAAACCATCTCTGCTCATCTCTTGCCTTGAACATAGTGTTGACAACCTCCAAGTAGTAGCCGGAGATCTCCCACTATTACAACTGATCTCCAGCCGACAGAGATCAGTTCACCCGGAGAAAATGGCCACTTTGGCAATTGGACTCTATGGCACTGAAATCCCTCCAGTCCCCAATCCCTGCCCTCTTCAGGCTCCGCCCCCAAAATCTCCAGGTATTTCCCAACCCGGAGCTGGCAACCCTAATGCCCCAGGAGACTGAGGCATGAGGAGAAAAAACTTCATTTTGCATTGTGCAGTTCTCAACTACAGCTCAACTCAACATGGCTACCGCCCTGGTTTTTAACTCTCCGCCAATGTTCCTCAGCATGTCCTCCCTTCGTTCACCCATTCCTGGAACACTGTGGTTCTTGTTAACACTACAGTAAAGATCCCCTTTTTCCAGTATGAAATAACCCTTTCCCCCAAATCAGCTTAGAAGTCTGGGAAAGAACAGGGAAAGACAATTGTGAGAACTTATCTGACGACAGACAGACAACGGCCCTTGCCAGATGTATCCTATAAAGTTGCTAATGCTTTGTTCTAACGCTAAGTCTTAAGTGTATTAATAATTAAATGCTCCCCCTCAGCAACCTGGGACACATTTCCTCTCTAATGGACAGGACTGTGGGAATTTGGAAACCACCACATTGCTGCTATTTAACTTTAATTTTACAAGAATCAAAAATAGACAACTGAAAAAGAAAATACACAAACTTGCTGTTTCCAATTAAGAAGGGTTTTCTGTGAATTCCCTTGCCACTGGCATTCTTGGCCAGATAAATAACTAATATCAAAGGGGACAAAGAAAGGGGTAGGGAAAGGGGGCAGCTTCCAGGGATCTCACAGGGTCAAACTACACATGGTGGGTAAGGTTTTGCTTTTTATTCATGGCTACCTCCTCTATATATCCCATTCCAAAGTTTGCCCCATGCCTGCGGATACTTAAATCAACAGATAGGGGGCACACTCGCGCCAAACAGATGTTTCTGCAGACTTGGGGGACCCCCTAGGTAAGGTAAGTTAGGTAAGGTTCGTTTGTTTTACGTTGTGCATTGCAGCTGCTTTGGCACCTGTACAGTTAGTGAGCTCAGGCTCCTTCATCGCCTGAGAAAACAGCATCTATCTCCCAGTGATAGGGTTAGATTATTAAAGGGACCTTTTCAAGGACAAATTTTAAAGTTAAAAAAAACAAGTTTTTTTTTTTTTAATGAATGAGTAGGGTGCATGTGTGTCTTAAGTGCCGCCAAGTCACTTCCAACCTATGGCAACCCTATGAATTAATGTCCTCCAAAACATCCTATTGTTAACAGCCTTGCTCAGGTCTAACAGCCTGAGAGCCATGGCTTCCTTGATTGAGTCAATCCATCTCATGCTGGGTCTATGTGTATGCATTGCACATGCTGGTTCAAAGCCAGTGTGCTAAGAGGGGCAGACTCTACTCTGAAGAACCAGGTTTGATTCCCCACTCCTCCACATGAAGCCAGCTGGGCGACCTTGGGCTAGTCGCAGTTCTCTCTGAACTCTCTCAGCCTCATCTACCTCACAAGGTGCATGTTCTGTGGGGGGGGGAGGTAACTGTAAGACTCTTTGAGACTCCTTATGGTAGAAAAAGGCGGGGTATTAAAACCAACTCTTCTTCCTCTTCTCTTCCTCCTCCTGCTGCCCTCAACTTTTCCTAGCATTATTATCTTTTTCCAGTGACTCTTGTCATCTCATAATGTGACCAAAGTACGGCAACCTATGTTTAGTCATTTGAGCTTCTAGGGACAGGACTGATTTAATCTAGAATCTACTTGTCTATTTGGCGGTATCAGTCTATTTGGCGGTATCCATAAAACTCTCTTCCAACACCATATGTCAAATGAATCAACTTTTTTCCTGTCAGCGTTCTTCATTGTCCAAGTTTCACACCCATACATAGTAATGGAGAATACTATGGTGTGAATTATGTTGATCTTAGTCACCAGCGACACATCCTTACACTTAAGAATCTTTTCTAGCTCCTTCATGGCTGCCCTTCCCAGTCTCAATCTCCTTCTAATTTCTTGGGTGCAGTCTCCCTTTGGGTTGATGATTGAGCCAAGGAATAGAAAATCTTTTAACAATTTCAATTTCATTGTCAACCATAAAATTGTGTAATTCCCACAGAAGGAGGGGAGGAAAATAAACTACATCTCCCTCCTGTGAGGGAAGGGCTGTGGCTCAATGGAAGAGCATCTGCTTGGCATGCAAAAGGTCTCAGGATCAATGCCTGGCATCTCCAGTTAAGGATCAGGTAATAGGTAATGGGAAAGAACTTAACCTGAGACTTTGGAGAGCTGCTGCCAGTCTTGAGCAGATAATCCTGACCTTGATAGACCAAGGGTCTGATTCCATATAAGGACCAAGTGTCTAATTTAAATATAAGGCAGATTTATGCATTCACATGTTCATGAGGGCATGCAGGAACACACATACACAACTATTTGGACAGCTCTGCAGTTATAGACAGACAGAAAGTGTCTTTGTCCTAATAAAGCATATGAAGACATCAAAGGAGTAAGTCTTCACACAAAATGTAGAACAATATTTTTATTTTAACCATGTGCCTTTTAAGTTTGAGGTGGGGGGTGGACAGCAGTTGTGAGAAAGCAGCATGTTCTCCATGCACAAACTTTTCCCCACAATCATTGGAACTTTTCAAATGTAGACAAATAGTCCATGCGTTGTTTGGTTCCCTGAGCCCTGGCCTAGTGGTTAAAGTAGCCCTTTTCACCTGTTATATCAAACATACACACATCCTGCATGTATGTGCAAACATGTTGGTACTAAAGAGCCAACATTCCTTCGCTTTACAAATGAAACCAGAGACCAGTACCTGGATGAATGCGAGGTGTAAATAACATGTTCCGCTGCCCATGTATTGAATGTTAACATGAGAATTACTCAACACACATATAAAGAAAAGTCAAGCGTACCCTATATACAGATTGTACTTGCATTCACTGTAAACTGTGAACAGGTATGGGTATGGTATTGGATGAGGGTCTTGGAGACCCAGGTTTGAGTTTCTGCTCTGCTGTGGAAGCTCACTGGGTAACCAATAGGGCTGCCAGGTCCCTCTTCGCCATGGGTGGGAGGTTTTTGGGGCGGAGCCTGAGGGGGGCGGGGTGGGAAGAGGGGAGGGACTTCAGTGCCATAGTGTCCGGTTGCCCAAGCTGCCATTTTCTCCAGGGGAACTGATCTCTGTCAGCTGGAGTTCAGTTGTAATAGCAGGCGATCTCCAGCTAGTACCTGGAGGTTACAATTAATAATAACAACAACAACTCTACTCATCAATAATTTCATCTATTTTCTTCATTATAGCATAATAGCTTGGTAAAACAACTCCTCTGAGTACATAGGACCTTCTGAGGACTGTCCAAATCTACAGGATATATGATCTAACCTCCGGATAAGCTACAGGTGTTGGCAATAGTATCTAGCTTACAACCGAAAGATCTCTATTAAAGAGACACACACGTATCTAGCTTCTGTGACATTTAAAGTAGCAGTTTCATAAATAACAGGACAAGTCTAATTCAGTATTTAGACCGTGTGGGGCTAGTGTTCTGAACAGAAAGATGAATTTAGTTTCTTGTTGTAATAGACGGTATTGTATGTCAATCTGATTAAATGGGTGAGCCTGATATTGCCATAACACAAAAAATGAGCGGTCATTTTCATTATGCCCTTTTTCCATGTAATGGGATACCAATTACATGGAATCCCATTTGGTATCCCATTACATGGGAAAAGGGCATAATGAAAATGACCTCTCATTTTTTGTGTTAAGGCAATATCAGGCTGACCCATTTAATCGGTACCTGGAGGTTGGCAACCCTAATGACCGTGGACTGGTCTAACCTACCTCACATGGTTGTTGTTTTGAGGATAAAACAGAGGAGGGGGGAACGATATCATAAGCTACTTTGGGTCCCCACTGGATGAATAGTCTGATATTTCTTGTTAATCTGTGCCGTATCTCCGTCACCCAAGAGGCTCTGAATCAAGAATTTGGTTCATGTAAAATTTCAGGGATCCTCAGGAGACTGACAGCATGTGGGAAGGATTGTGTAACAAGACTTCTGAGGAAAATGCAAAACACCTTACACTTGTGGCAATGCCAACGTTGATTAAGCACTTTTATTGCAAACGGCTGGAATGGGACTCCTATCTTTGTCAGGCCGGGCCTTTGAGGGGAGGTTAGGCTGCCTTCGTTCGGTAGCCTTTTGACTACAGTTTGCTCAAAGCTGCCGACACCCAGATGTGTTACAAGTGAACATTAATTCTCTCCTTCGCATCTGGATCCCATGTACGGCAAGTGGCGAGATTTATGTCCTGCTGAGGCATTCCGCAGCTTTTAGCCCAGAATTCATTCAACTCCAGATGTTAACAAGATGCAGGGACCCCTTTTCTGCTATTAAAAATGAGATTTTCTTGTTTTTTTGCTTGTGACAAAACTGATTGGATTAATGTATTGTGAATGGGGATGGCAAGGTTGCTGGTAGGAAGCTGAGTCAAGATGAGGTAACTGGGACGTGGTCAGAGGTTTCATTAGTGAAACTTCTCAGGATTCAGATCTGAGCCTAAATCTAAGCAATTGGGAGGGCAGTAGCTCAGCGGCCACTATGGCTAATAGCTAGGGTTGCCAACCTCCAGTTACTAGCTGGAGATCTCCAGCTATTACAACTGATCTCCAGCCAATAGACATTAGTTCACCTGGAAAAAACAGCCGCTTTGGCAATTGGACTCTATGCCATTGAAGTCCCTCCTCTCCCCAAACCCTGCCCTCCTCAGGCTCCACCCCAAAAACCTCCCACTGGTGGCGAAGAGGGACCAGGCAACCCTACTAATGGCTATGTTCGGGTTTAAAAGAATACAAGACAGGGACTGAAAAGGACTTGCGGGTGGGGGGACTTATATTTTCCCTCTACCTGTGGCACACTTGCCCACTCCCTAGCTGCAGCTTGGCCTCCCAGCCACCACACTGGCTTGAAGCTCTGCAACTGGACTTATGAGTCAACCTTCACCTTCTGTAGCAGTTGAACAAAGGAGTCCCTCATCTTCTAGTGTACAGCACTTCTAAGAAGCCCTTTAGAACATGAAAATCTTTGCCTGCCGTTCCCTTCACATATTGGTTATTCTATCACCTAGGGTTGCCAACCTCCAAATATTAGCTGGAGATCTCAATGATGGCTGAACCCTCTGAGGTCCTTGGGAAAATTATTTGTCATAGGAAGAAACAATACATTGGCTGACAAACCCCTACGCGAAACGTGACGTGGTTATCTAGATCACACGTTCCAGATCTTGCCTCGCGCCCTGGACCTGAGCATTTCCACATACCTGCGTAAGCCTGCCTCTTCTGACCCGGTAGTCTGCTGATTCTTCATGAGCATTCAAGCAAAATTGGTTGAGACTGTTCTACAGTCCTTACTAGCTTTTTTGTGTTGTGGGCTTTGGACTTTGCAGGATCCAAGGTTGCGTTTTCTTTGTTTGTTTGTATGTTTGGTGGCTCGGTTCTGCCTTTGTAACTTGTATTTGGCTATTTGTGATTATACGTTACTTGGATTTTTGTATATTCAGAAGTACATTGTTTATTATTGTTGTTGCATATATGAGCCTTGGTGCGGTCTTCTTTTGTCGGACCTCTAGGTACTAGCTGGCGATCTCCTGCTATTACAACTGATCGCCAGCCGATAGAGAAAATGGCCGCTTTGGCAATTTGGCAAAACTCTGTGGCCTTAAAGCCCCTCCCCTCCCCAAACCCCAGCCTCCTCGGGCTCCGCCCCAAAAACCTCCCACTGGTGGGGAAGAGGGACCTGGCAACCCTACTCAGCAGGCATGTAAAGCCTTAGGCTGCCCTCTCCGAAGCCGCCATTTCCTCCAGGGGAACTGATCTCTGCAGACTGGAGATCAGTTGTAATTCCAGGAAAAAGTCAGGTGCCATCTGGAGTTTAGTAGGAGAAAAAGACACCACTGTACTACTATCAGGAGATTAGGAAATCAGTACAGGGGCGACAAGAATGTACAATAACAATTACTGTAAAGTGCAACCAATGTTTATCCTATGGTGTCTAAATACAACTATACATATAAACATACAGTGTTATGTACAAGCATACAAAAATAACAAGCACAACCAAACAAGTCCACATGGATGGTGACACAGACAATAACAAAATTCACGAAAATGCAAGGTCTTTAGCAAGGTGCTGCATTCTTCTATAAGTCCCATGCAGGTAAGTGTGCAATTCTAGCAGAAATACCAATTTTAGAGGAGTAACTTGATGGAGGATACGGCCGTTTCAAATTCTTATGGGTAGAATTCTTCATCAGTCCTTCATATAGATTCCTCTTATATTGCACATCTTAAAGATTAAATTTCAAAATGCTGGATGCATGTTAGTTCCCACGAAGGGTAGTTATCATTAAGGCAGCCATCTGGAGTTTGGCAACCCTGCCCAGCAGCGAGACGTTTGAAGGACTAGCACTTGCCAGGACTGGTTCTCTTTGCAGGAGAGGACCTGATGCATTTTTAAAGCATTTGCTTTATCGACAAGTGTTTAAACAGAGCACAGGTGGAGGTACAGCGGTGCTCTGACAGGGCAGCAGATCTACTCCTGACATCAGATTCCCAGAGGGAAAGATCCTGCCCTACAAGATGCTTAAGTCAATTCATTTCAGGGTCTGTCTGCTTCTTTCTCTCTCTCTCTTCCAGAATCCTGGTTTGTTGGGGTTTTTTTTGTTTTTTTGTTTTTTTCAACACACAGTCCCATCACTGCCCTTTCCCTTCAGAGCGTCTCCAATCTCTGATGCGTATTTGGACAGAGCCATTTCCTAGTAAGGCCCATTGAGGAGATACCTACAATTTGTTAAGAAACATTCCCATTTTTTAGTCATAGGCTCTGGGTTCTTTCTACCCTGCCCTGAACCCAACACACTAGGGTTGCCAGCTCCCTCCACACCACCGGCGGGAAGTTTTTGGGGCAGAGCCTGAGGAGGGTGGGGCTTGGGAGGGGAGGGACTTCAATGCCATAGAGTCCAATTGCCAAAGCGGCCATTTTCTCCAGGTGAACTGATCTCTATCGGCTGGAGGTCAGTCGTAATAGCAGAAGATCTCCAGCTAGAACCTGAAAGTTGGAGCAAAAAAGGCACGTTTACTATAAAAGTCAAGCTGAGAGAAAGTATAGTAAGGGCTCTATAAATGACATACATATGTATGTCATTTATAGAGCCCTTACCATCAGAACCTGAAAGTTGGCAACCCTACAACACACCCATACAGCAGACCCATTCCTACTAACTAGACATGGGATCTCTCTTGCCCTGGTTTCATTTGTAATGGTTTTATTTATTTATTTGAACCACTGTGGAGAAATTGTGTGCATCTCTCTCTCTCTCTGAGCAGAAATGGCAAACTGCTAGAATTAATTTATTCAGCTTCATGTCTCCTGGGGCAAAGGAGTGCCAAATTATTCTTATTATTATTTGCTAAACCCCGAAAATGTCAAGTTTAAACGACAGCACTGCAGCCAGGCCAAGTTATGAGTGTGACCACCACAACAGTTCCTTTGAGAACACTCTCCTGGGCATGCGCCGGAGCAGTGTGCTCTGGGGTGTGGCCCCGAGAGGGAGTTCCACAAGGCCGCATTGGCTAGCAGTGCATCTTGGGATATGCATCTTCTGGAAAGCGCCAACTCTCTGCTGGGTCGACACCGTCCGTTTCCCCTCGTTCTTGGCTGCATTCGACGCACGCTTCAAAGAGGCCTCGGCACGGAAAGAATGTTTCAGCCCTGCGATGTTTCCGTCTGTTGTTCCAACTTTGTGTGCCGTGGGACTTAGGCTTGGCTTTGCTTTGATTCCATTTGGATGAACAAATATTTGATTATGAAGTCCCGCGGGAGAGTCTGCCAATCAGACGGCTGGGCTGCGAGCATTCCCGGCTCTGCAATTCTGTCTACGGCGGGAACCCACTGAAACACTTGGAGGTCCTTCCATTGCATGACATGTATCATTCCAGAGGAGAGTGTCAAGGGAGGTGTGGGTGTGTGGAAAATGGGAAAAATATTCTCTTGAATATCAGCGAACATGAGGAGGGATGAGGGGCTGGCTCCCCCAGTGATGAGTTCCTTCAATTGATAGGGTTGCCGACCTGCGGGTGGGGTCCAACCTTTATCGGGTCTACTCCGTTTTCCTTGTCTGATTAACCTTTATAAAGTAAAGGTAAAGGTCCCCTGTGCAAGCACCGGTCATTCCTGACCCATGGGGCGAAGCCACATCCCTATGGCCATTTATTCATGGAAGGTTTTGCAATGGATTTGCTACTCTTTAGATGCATTTTTTCCCCATCCATATTCTCAAAACTCAACAATAAGCCGCCATGCAGAGTTTTGAGAATTCAGATGGGGAAAATGTGCATCTATAGAATGACAAATCCAATGCAAAACCTTCCATGAATAAATGGCCTATGTTTCCTAGGCAGACTTTGTTTGCGGGGTGGTTTGCCAATGCCTTCCCCAGTCATCTTCCCTTTACCCCCAGCAAGCTGGGTGCTCATTTTACCAACCTGGTAACTCTGGTTAGAGCCAGGGTTATGATGCAAGGTACTGAAACAGCACCACGACTTGGCAAAGTGACCTGATAGGTTCCAGGTGTTGGAACTATGTATAAATGTATAAAAGCCCATGATATTGTAACTCTGTGTTGGAGAGTGCTGGTTGCTATGAGGGGAGAGAGAGTGTATAAGGATTGGTATTTTATCTGTGCACTGTAGCAAGGAGTTCTGGTGGTGATTTACTGGACCAACTGCCTAATCCGCTGGCACCCGCGACAGTCCTGACATTACCACTTCTGAATGGACTGTACCACTTCAGATGGGGGGGGTGGGATTTTGGAACGCTCTCTTATATTAAAACTAGAACACCAAGGAGCAGCATAGACCAGAACTAGAGTTGCCAGGCATGGCCTGGTAACCGCAGGAAACAGTATACTGCAGCATCACTTCCTGGGGAAACCCAGAAGTGACATCATGCCTCTCAAGGAATCATCAAAATTCTATAGTGGGAGGTCTGGCAATAGCACAACTTAGGTTTTTTCCCCCTCCTTGCATTGTTCTCTGTTGGATCTTTTTGGAATACGTCAGGATTGTTGGTGTTGTAACATTGTACCAGCACTGTGTCAGGGGCATATCCAGGGCTGGAAGGACTTAGAAAGCTAAGATATGCTGTGCTTTTGGCACACTCCTGATACTGCCCAGTTCTATACTGGCATAGTTGCACACCACTGATGCAGAGTTAGAGGAGCTTGCCCTTGGCATGTCTCTGATATATACCAGTATAGGACTGGGTTGCCATCCTAAGTCTTTTGGGGCTGGAATTTAGGATGGGGCTGATCATCATGTATTACATAACTGAAAGCACAATGCAATCCAGTCCTGTGCATATTTACTCAGAAGTAAGGGTGTATCCACATATTTTTGGATACAGTACTGATGTGGCCCTATGGAAATAATTTGTAGCTGGATTTTCCTGTGCGGGCAAGACAATTCAGGAGGTGAGGAACTGCTATGGGCAATGAAAGTGTAATATCCAGTGCAGATGCAGTCTTAGACTCGCTTTGCTCAACAGGACTTACTTCCAAGAAAGCATGGATCAGATTGCAATTTGCAGCCTTTATTTAACTTGCACAAGACCTCAAGTCTGTCAATACGAAATTTGGGGCTGGTGCAGCTTAACGAAATAAAACTGCAGTGGAAAATAAATATGGCTTGCCTCATAAAATTACCATTTAACTATAGTTGTTATAATAAAACGCTCCTCTGTATAGTGGCTCAGAGCAGAGTTCAGCAGATTTTTATCGATAACATCATGGAACACCTACGGCGCAACTAAGTGGGTTGCCATAGCAATTATGACAGATTTATTGTGACTGTAACTTAAAGCACTATAATATATATCTGCACAGTTGTTATTGGTTTGCATTGATAACTGGAGTTCAACCACAGCTTTATGACTAAATTTGTAGTCTTACTAAAAATATTTTGTTATGGCCAGAAAATGAGGGAGGGAGGGAGAGGGGAAAGAAAGAAAGAAAGAAAGAAAGAAAGAAAGAAAGAAAGAAAGAAAGAAAGAAAGAAAGAAAGAAAGAAAGAAAGAGAGAGAAAGAGAGAGAAAGAGAGAGAAAGAGAGAGAAAGAGAGAGAAAGAGAGAGAAAGAGAGAGAAAGAGAGAAAGAGAGAAAGAGAGAAAGAAAGAAAGAAAGAGAGAAAGAGAGAAAGAGAGAAAGAGAGAAAGAAAGAAAGAAAGAAAGAAAGAAAGAAAGAAAGAAAGAAAGAAAGAAAGAAAGAAAGAAAGAAAGAAACTTACTTTTCAGGTCTTATACATTTAAAAAAGTCTTGGCTAGTTTAATCATAACATGAATGAGGACTGCATTCAGTTGCAGGTCATAAACTTGCAAGGATGCATAGTTTAATTCCCCACTATAGCCATGCATTTTTCTAAAAAGTCCACAGCAGCTGTCTCATTATATAAATACATACAAATAAACAGAGCACAGTCTTCCATTTCTGGGGAGCGGGTAGCAGTATTGTAATCTAATGAAACTTTAAAAAGTATATGGGCAAAGTATTGCTGCGAGCTTCAACTTTCCAGAGCACCCGAGGCTGTCTGATCTCAGCATGTGGATTATATGGGATCCTCGTTGTTCAAAGACAGCAAGGGTTCCTGGCACAGTATTCTGTACACTAAAATGTTGCCTGTTCCAATGTGTGTGTAAAGTGCCTTCAAGTCGCAGCTGGCTTATACGACCCCTTTTGGGGTTTTCATGGCAAGAGACTAACAGGTGGTTTGCCAGTGCCTTCCTCTGCACAACAACCCTGGTGTTCCTTGGTGGTCCTCCCATCCAAATACTATCCAGGGCTGACCCTGCTTAGCTTCTGAGATCTGACGAATTCAGGCTAGCCTGGGCCATCCAGGTCAGGGCCCTGTTCCAAAACATCACCAGAAATGCAGTGGTCACCTATACATGGACTTTGTATTACAAATGATTTCATAAAAAGTGACCTTCAGATACCACCTAAATCAAAATAACACCATCCCACATCCCTGCAAGTCTGCCTGCCTATCCAGGTCCTCTTTGAACCACTTTACTGGCAGGAGCAGAACAGATGCCATCTCAAACTGTATTTAAAAAAGGTAAAGGTGAAGGTCCCCTGTGCAAGCACCGGGTCATTCCCTGACCCATGGGGTGACGTCACATCCCGCCGTTTACTAGGCAGACTTTGTTTATGGGGTTGTTTGCCAGTGCCTTCCCCAGTCATCTACACTTTACCCCGAGGCAAGCTGGGTACTCATTTTACCAACCTCGGAAGGATGGAAGGCCTTGAGCTGGCTACCTGAAACCAACTTCGGTTGGGATCGAACTCAGGTTGTGAGCAGAGCTTGGACTGTAGTACTGCAGCTTACCACTCTGCGCCACGGGGCTCTTTCAAAGTGTAGAGAGAGGTTTTTTCTCACTTTTCCATACTACTAGAACTTGGGGTCACCCAATGATGGGCCACAGATTCAGGACAGAGAAAAGGAAGTACTTCTTTACATAATGAGTATTTGTGAAATTCACTTCGTTGGAGGATAGGTTTCTCAGTGGCTACTAGCCATGGTGACTAAAAGGAACCTCTACATCCAGAGACAATAACCCTTGGTTTACCACAGCTAGGTGGAAACATCAGGGGAAGGTCTTGGCCTCCATGCTCTTTGGAGGGGGGCGGCTTATTGGTTGGCCTCTGTATGTATGAAACAGGATGCTGGACTAGATGGACTATTAGTTTAATCCAGCAGGGTTTTTCTTATGTTCTTTATGTTCAAAGATGAGTAGGAAGAATTCTAATGGCACAGGAGACTACAAAATATCACCTAGGACAACATTTCCACAAAAGTTTCTTTCCTCCAAGAAATGGGACTGGTTTCCCCCAATAAAGGGGGGGCAATTTTTGTGTGTGATGTCATGCATCATAACACCATTCCTCACAAATGTTATGCTAAACCAAACAAAATCCCAAAATAAAAGAGAATTCCTGCAGTGAAAACACAATTGATAATATTTTGGGATTTTGCCATCATGTCTAACTGAACAGGTTATATTCATGAGTGGCAGGGGAATGTGAAAGATGAAGTATAGATCATGGTCCTTTGGGAATTAGGAGCAATACTTCTGTAAGTAAAAGCCTGCCTGAGAATGGACGTGACCTGATATGGCCACATTTCCATGCACAGATCCACCACAATGGAAAGTTTCAGTTGAACTTCTGGCAGTATTATCTGCAGAGCTGGAATCACAAGCCTCTTGCCTTACCAGCCGTGACTCATCTTGTCATGAAAATGAGTCACAGAAAGAAAGATGTTGAGCCCCGCTTAAGGCCAAAATCGTGGCTGTTGAGAAAATATTTCCATCTTGTGGGGGAAATTCCAGTATTTGGGGCATTTGTTTTCATCTCAGACTGGATGGAAATGCTGAGTGGCTGGAATTCCATGCTAAATGAAACACTGCAAAATAGACGGATGTGAAAATGTGTAGAGAGGGAATGTTTTTACCATTTCCAAAACAAAACTTTCCCCCGACGGTGTTTCATCCAAAGCCAAAAAAGTGGGTTTGGATCCCACCTCTATGGGTCAGTGAGAGACGACGGGTCTATTCATCGCCCCCCACAGACACATTGGAAGGAAGGAAGGAAGGAAGGAAGGAAGGAAGGAAGGAAGGAAGGAAGGAAGGAAGGAAGGAAGGAAGGAAGGAAGGAAGGAAGGAAGGAAGGAAGGAAGGAAGGAAGGAAGGAAGGAAGGAAGGAAGGAAGGAAGGAAAGAAAGAAAGAAAGAAAGAAAGAAAGAAAGAAAGAAAGAAAGAAAGAAAGAAAGAGAATCCCAGTCATTAAGAACGTCTTCTTCCTAGGATTTTGTGGACACAACATCTACCACAGAATATAGTTATTCAAGTGGGTCTTTGTCCCAGAACTGCTGTTCTAGAACTGGGCTAGGCTTCTGGACTTCTCTCTTTGGACCTGGTCACCTCAAAATTGTTTTACTGCTTCCAAGAAGACTGGGTTTTCCAAACCACTCTGCTTTCAAAGACTGCCGAATGCCCTCCTGCTCAGCCCTTGTTTCATTCAAGTGGATTTTAAATTATTTCATTTATTTTTGTTTTGTTTTTTACTCTGCCCTTCTTCCAAGGAGATTCGGGCAGTGAACACAGCTCTTTCCTGTCCTCCATTTTATCTACACAACTAGGGTTGCCAACCTCCAGATAATAGCTGAGGATCTCCTGCTATTAAAACTGATCTCCAGCCGACAGAGATCAGTTCATCTGGAGAAAATGGCCGCTTTGGCAATTGGACTCTATGGCATTGAAGTCCCCTCTCCAAACCCCGCCCTCCTCAGGCTCCACCCTAAAAACCTCCTGCCGGTGGTGAAGAGGGACCTGGCAACCCTAACAACAACTCTGTGGTAAATGATAATATTTTGGAGTCTGCAAATGCTAAACCGACACGAGCCAGTGTGGTGTAGCGGTTAAGAGCGGTGGTTTGGAGCGGTGGAGCCTGATCTGGAGAACCGGGTTTGATCCCCCACTCCTCCACATGAGCGGCAGACTCTAATCTGGTGAACTGGATTTGATTCCCCATTCCTCCACATGAAGCCAGCTGGGTGACCATGGGCTAGTCACTCTCTCTTAGCCCTACCTACCTCACAGGGTATCTGTTGTGGGGAGGGGAAGGGAAGGTGATTGTAAGCCAGTTTGAGTCCACCTTAAGTGGTAGAGAAAGTCGGCATATAAAAACCAACTCCTCTTCTTCTTCTGTCCTCAGCTTCCATCTTGGCATCTTCCATTTTCAAGCTCATCCTTCTTCGGTGGCACCAGCTTTTACTTGCAAGGGAAGGTAAAAAAGAAGGGTGAACATCTGGATTCCATGTGTGGCGCTGTCAAGAACTTGGAAGCTGCTGAACGTTCTTCCTCCCCTTTCCCTATGGAATTAACTTGCTCATTTCATTCTCCGTAACAGACTCCAGGCAGACAGTTGGGGTCTACAACCTCTCGTGGAAGATGATCCTTCCCTCTCACAGGCCTGGTGGAGTGTGGGGGGGGGGAGAGGCTGGTTCTTGATAACAGTCAGCCTTCCTCCCAACCTGAGGCAACAATAGATCATCCAATGGAAAAATAAACCCAGCGACTAGCCCCTGAGATGATCCCTGATGCCCACTTTGCCCTCATATTCACCCAAGCGACACTGTTAGAATTAGTCATACCATCAAGGGCTTATTCACATCCTTCAATGTGATAGATGCAATAGGGTTGCCTACCTCCAGGTACCTGCTGGAGATCTCCTGCTATTACAACTGATCTCCATTTTCTCCAGCTGATACAGCTCAATTCACCTGGAGAAAATGGCCACTTTGGTAATGGGACTCTATGGCACTGAAGTCCCTCCCCTCCCCAAACCCCGCCCTCTAATATAAATTAGATTATATTTTAAGTTGCAGGTGCCTGGCTGTTCAGGTCCAGTATTCTAGGGTGACCACTGGCTGCTCTTCTATTCACGACACTGTCTGGTATAGCCTTCTCGGACTGGATAATATTTGCACGTTTTGCTGGACTGCTTTACTTCCGGCTGCAGGTTCTGACTTCCTGTTGAAAAGCTACTCCACAAAAAAACCTGCACGGAGAAAGCTAGCATGCCAGAGCAAAGACTAGGCTATGCTGCATGTGTCTCCCAAACATGCTAGTTTTCTGTGTGCAGGGATGTCTGCTCTCTGTTGCCTGGAGATCAGTTGTAATCCCAGGAGATCTCCAGCTGCCACCTGGAGGTTGGCAACTCTAGAGATAAGCCACTTTATTACAAGTACTCTGCACGGTCCCATACTGATTTACTTTTACCTCTGGGAAGCATGCTAAAATTTGCAACTGGAGACTACACAATAAGGCTCATTTGGTAGCTGGTTTCCTTCAAGAAGCCATAAAACGCTCCATAAAAGCGGGTTTCTGCCTACATTCCTTGATTATTTTGAATGGACACATCTGGAGTGTGAAGATAACTCCCCCCCTCCAATAATAACCCCAAACCCAAGCATAGCCCCTGCTTAACCTTTCAATTATTACTTTTCAAGCCTCTATCTTTTCCAACACTAACATTGTTCTAAGAAGTAAGTAATGACACATTCTTTTCCCTTCTGCAGAGCGTAACCCCTTCTCTCTCGCTTTAGACCTTCTTTGCCATATCAGTCAGCAGCAACGACATGGCAAATGCACTTTTAATCAATAACAGCTACTGCTTCTTGAGCTGCAATTGTTCATATTGTTCAAGAGGGGAACAAATATAATCAAGCCCAATGTGAATATTTTTCCAACTGCAGGGGAGTGGGGGTAGCGACAGACCACAGCGCATATCAGAAGGGATGGTTTTGGGGTGGGGGGTTGGTTAAGACTGAAAAAAGCGAAATTAATTTTAAATTGTTTTTACATAGGTTGCACAGACACCAAACCACATAGTGGGATTCAGATGGGTGGTCTGGAGCAAATTAGCTAAATAAGTCATTAAGCGCTTCTGTTTTTCTACCTTCTATACGCTGCTATCCAAGAGCACTCTGACCACAGAGCAACAAACAGTTCTTAGCGCAACACCCGTTTGAGTCGAGATTCAGTTCAATGAGAATCCAGCACACACATCAAGAACATTTTGATTAAAGGTTGCCAAGTCCCTTTGGCCGGGCTTTTTTGAAGTCTTCACTCCAGTCAAAACCGCAATGAAATTCGAAGTATGCCAGCATGGTTTTAAAAAAATCCGTTATATTAATTAATTGTTCTGCTTTAGTTATTGTTTTTGTCATATTGTCAGGGCCTTCTTGGTCGTGGCACCAAAATTCTGTTACTCTGTCCTCAGAGAGTCCTGCCTGTCCCCTTCCGTTGCTGTCTTCTGCCAGTGGGTGAAGACTTTGTTCTGTCTGTCATTCCCTCAGTGATTCCCTCCCCCCTGCCCTAAGTTTTAATTGTTTTTTTCATCTTTTTCATACATGTCGTTTAGCTTCGCTTTAATAATGTGTTCTCATTTGCTTTAGATTGCGTTTAAGGCGTGTTTTATTATGTATGTTTTTAACATGTTAGCTGCCTTCGTGGCTTTGATGAGAGTAGAAAGGTAAGGTAAAATAGGGTCGCCAGGTCCCTCTTCTCCACCGGTGGGAGGTTTTTGGGGCGGAGCCTGAGGTGGGCAGGGTTTGGGGAGGGGAGGGACTTCAATGCCATGGAGTCCAATTGCCAAAGCGGCCATTGGCTGGAGATCAGTTGTAATAGCAGGAGATCTCCAGCTAGTACCTGGAGGTTTAGAAAAACAGTACAGGAAACTGTATATATACAAAGTGCAAATATTTATAAGCTACTGAGGTGAAACATGGACCATATACGTGACATATACACAACACAATTATATACAATATGTACAGTTCACACAAAAAGTGTAGAGAAATTTCCAAAGGTCTCAACTGAGTACCAAAAATATATAGAGGAAGTTCCAAAGGTCTCAACTGAGTACCAAATGAATGCTAATATTGTAATCCTTGTGAAAGTTCATATAGAGCCACAATCATCGATGGATACGGCCGTTTCAGATCCACAGCAGTGGAAATCTTTCTTCAGTCCTTCTAAAAATTAATATATTACCATCAGTATATAAATATATAAAGATTATGACTATTAAAAAATGAGTCAATACAATATACTTACAATACAAAAGTGCTGTTACATATTCATCATTCCTTCCCACACAGGGTAAGTATAAGCAATTACAATCAGACGTCAGTAAAGTACTGAGCCAGAGAAGCCACAAGGCTTGATCCAGGTTCATCCCCGAGATCCCCCCTTGGGCCGAGAGTCTGTGCCCACCATCCTATTTACACAAGCTGCTATCTTTAATTGCTTTGCTGCAGAGAAATTCAATATATCCCACTTTTCCTGGCATGGAGATGCAGTGATAAGAAATCCTGTCCCTTATTAGTCCTTGCCTTTCGAAGATACGCAGTCCCTATCAGTGAAACCGATAATAATCCCCCACCCTTCCCTAGTTCTCAACTCCCACCTTTGAAATTAGGGTATGTATCTTACCTTGCCATTTAGCAAGGTTTGAAGCCTTCCTGTAGCCTTCTTTCTCTGAAGGAAGTGACTTTTCGAAAGGGTTACCAATTACAGCTTAGGAAATTCCTGGAGATTTGGGGCCGGTGCCTGGGAGAGCAGAATTTGGGGAGGGGAGGGAAATGTGATATCACTCTAGGATTCCCATTCCTCCTAGACCAGGGATGTCAAACATCAAGCCCACAGCCTGGATCCAGCCCCTTGAGAGCTCTTATCTGGCCCGTGAGGTGGCTAGGGTTGCCAGGTCCCTCTTTGCCACCAGCAGGAGGTTTTTTGGGTGGAGCCTGAGGAGGGCGGGTTTGGGGAGGGGAGGGACTTCAATGCCATAGAGTCCAATTGTAGGGTTGCCAGGTCCCTCTTCACTACCGGTGGGAGGTTTTTGGGGTGGAGCCTGAGGAGGGCAGGGTTTGGAGAGGGGAGAGACTTCAATGCCATAGAGTCCAATTGCCAAAGCGGCAATTTTCTCCAGGTGAACTGATCTCTATCGGGTGGAGATCAGTTGAAATAGCAGGAAATCTCCAGCCAGTACCTGGAGGTTACTCAAAAGGGACACCACTGTGTAAGTACAGAATGTGAGGAAGCAAACACAGGAGCCAAAGTGTATCACAAAGTGCAAAATATAATATGATACAAGCTACATAACATCAAAAACAGAACCAATGACAGAGCAACTATATATCAGTCCTAATAGCCAAGTAAATAACACAGGATTACTATCCCCAAATGGGCTTGCATGTGTTGTGAAATTCCAGTATTGGTACAAAAGCCTGTAAGAGTATATGTACTAGTGAATCTTCTTATTTTCAGATGTCCTTCTGCCAGGTACAAGAGAAAAATCAGGTTCCAAATGTCAAGAAAAGAAGGGGAGACGGCCGTTTCTGATTCTTCCTCAGTCCCTCTTCAATTCAATACATGGCTGTACAAAGTCTCCTCTCAATTTATAACTGAAACCACCTCTAGTATAATCCAATTTTCATTCGTTCCATTATTAGGAAAGTCAGACCGGTTCCCAGAGGGATACCTAGTACCTGGAGGCTGGCAACCCTAGGTACAGGCTAGTATATCATACAAGCTGCCTACATTCTACTGAATTTCAATTATATTGTGATTTTCTAAACAATGGTCTTGCTTACAAAGGTAGCCCCATAGCTGTGAACTAAGCTTGCTACAGCAAATAGGGTTGCCAGCTCTGGGTTAGGAAATACCTGGAAGTTTTTGGGGTGGAGCCTGAGGAGGGCAAGGTTTGGAGAGGGAAGGGACTTCAATGCCATAGAGTCCAATGGCCAAAATGACCATTTTCTCCAGGGGAACTGATCTCTATCCTTTGGAGATCAGCTGTAATAGGAGATATCCAGGCACCACCTGGAGGTTGGCAACCAAAACAGCAAAGCAAGATAGGGTTGCACACTCCAAGTTGGGAAATTCCTAGAGATTTGGGGGTGCGGCATGGGGAGAGCAGGGTTTGGGGAGGTAAGGGGCCTCAGTGGAGTATTAAGCCATAGAGTTCCCCCTTCAAAGCAGCCATTTTCTCCGAGGGAACTGATCTCGGTCACCTGGAGGACAGTGGAATTCTGGGAGATCTTCAGGCCTCACCTGGAAGCTGACAATGCTAAAGCAACGCCACACCTGTGTCAATTTCTTCAGTAGACATCAGCTAAAGAATAAATCTCCTAACTATCTCCTTTTCCAGGAATGGAATTTTACAAACACGTGCTTCGGTCTACCTGTTTAACTACAAGCATAGCTGAAGGAAACATTTGAGTTTACATTTAGACATATCATAACGAAAGGAAACACTGCAACTTAGGCCTGATTTTCATGGATTTACTACCGCAATGGTTCTAATAACAGCAGCCAAGACTTCCAAGTTGAAGGCAAGTGAATCTCCTGCTCTTAAGGATCTGAAAGCTGCCAGGTTTTAATTTGTAGGATGCATTTTGCTGCCATGTTTTCTTTTGTTAGACATGCATACTCCAAGGTCTTGGCTTACTTTCCAAGCTCCTGGTAAGGAAGAAGGCATTGGCAATTTCTTTGCCATGACCTTCTCAAATGTTTCTGGGGATATCTAGTGGACATACCATGTACACTTGAGCACATGCAGGCCACTCTAAGGAAAGATGGCAAGATGGTGCCTTCTTGAAAGGGGGTGTTGGCCAGAAGCAGTTTTAGACGAAGAGTTGGTTTTTATATGCTGACTTTCTCTACCACTTAAGGAAGAATCAAACTGGGTTACAATCACCTTCCCTTCCTCTCTCCACAACAGACACCCTGTGGGGTAGGTGGGCTGAGAGGAGACAGAGACGGGCAGAGGGGGTCACTCATGGAGAGTGACCAATTTGAGCTAATTGCAAGAATAGTAGACGGTATCTTTCGCCGCATTCAAGGGATTGACTCCCAACTAAAACAGCTCTCATTAAAGATTGAAAAGCTGCTAGGCAGCACTAGATTACCTCAGTCAATGCATCAGAACATCAGATGGAGGAATTAGGCAGGAGCCGAACCTTAAAGGGAAATATGGGTCTGTGCCAGGCTGCGAAACGGATCTGAGAAGAAGCTCTTTCCAAGTGGTTTTTCAACCAAAGAAGATCTGCCTATCTATTTGTGGTCACCCAGACCAAGTTCCTTGTTGGAAAGGAGTCCGACAGTCTAAACAACACCTGTCTGTCTTAGGATCAGGCATCGAGAGGACGAGAGGTAGGGCTGAGAGAGCTCTAAGAGAGCTGTGACTAGCCCAAGGTCACCCAGCTGGCTTCATGTGGAGGAGTGGGAAAACCAACACGGTTCCCCACATCCGCCACTCACGTGGAGGAGTGGGGAATCAAACCTGGTTCTCCAGATTAAAGTCTACCTCTCCAAGCCACCGCTTTTAACCACTAAACCACACTGGCTTTTACACCAACAGCTTCGTCCCTTGGTGTTCCAGCCCAATCGGCACACCAAGCAGGAGAAGGTTTAAAAGTTTATTATTCAGCTGAATAACAGGCCCAAAGCAGAAGCAACTATTTTAGTGCAGCATAGGGTTAAGTACTCTTCTGGC
This sequence comes from Euleptes europaea, assembly GCF_029931775.1. NCBI lineage: Eukaryota > Metazoa > Chordata > Lepidosauria > Squamata > Sphaerodactylidae > Euleptes > Euleptes europaea. The sequence continues at coordinate 19,018,700 of NC_079313.1, read as the reverse complement.
TGTCAATCATTGCATACATCATCTTTCCCCTGCCTTATACACACGTGGATGTCCAAAAAAACAAATCAGTGGGTTATAGATCAAATCAAGCCTGAACTGACCCTAGAAGCTAAAATGACTAAACTTTGGCTATCGTATTTTGGTCACGTCATGAGACGACAAGAGTCACTGGAAAAGACAGTCATGCTAGGAAAAGTTGAGGGCAGCAGGAAAAGAGGAAGACCCAACAAGAAATGGATGGACTCAATAAAGGAAGCCACGGCCCTCAATTTGCAAGACCTGAGCAAGGCCATTAGGACATTTTGGAGGACGTTGATTCATAGGGTCGCCATGAGTCGGAAGTGACTTGACGGCACTTAACGCACCCACACATTGTCCCATTACACCCACAACCTACCTCTTCACACGTCGCATGTAGGCAAAATGGTGGAGATTCTTTCATTAGGATGGGCAATTTACTATGCTAATAAGGTTACGCCTCTGTCTCTGTCCTTGGCCAAGCTTGCTACGTCATCTACAAATTTTCTGAAATAATCAGCGCTTAGAGCGAGATATGTGGGAGACTACTGGAACATTTCACTTAGTTATCTCTTGTCTTCTGCAGCTATGTCTGAAGTTCTTACATCTCAAATTTCTTTCATCTGCTTCTAAAAATAATTCTCATTAATTCTTAGCTCAGGCCCACAGGGGGAAGCTGGATTTGCTAGTGAGGATGCTTTCTGTGGATAGTGGCGCTGCCATTTTAAACATGTTCAGGATTACCCAGTATGTCTACTGAATAGGTCCAGATTTTTCTCCCCAAGGTGGTAGCTGTGGAATAACCAGCCCCTTCCCCATTTCTCAAAGGCAAGATTCAGTAACAATAGAACAAAATTGGTCTGGGGACAAGCAGGTGGGCCAATATGTAAAGTTTCCAACTGGGAAAAGAGTCTTCTGAAAACTCACCATGTTCCTGCTAACCTGCTGATCCATCTATTAGACAAGACGACGAGAAGAAGAGTTGGTTTTTATATGCCCACTTTCTCTACCACTTAAGGAAGGATCAAACTGGCTTACGATTGCCTTCCCCTCCCCACCACAGACACCCTGTGAGGTAGGTAAGGCTGAGAGAGCTCTAAGAGAGCTGTGACCCAATCTGGCTTCATGTGTGGCAGTGGGGAAACCAACCCGGTTCACCAGATTAGAGTCCACCACTCCAAACCACCACACCATGCTGGCTCTCAATATGTCTTGAAAGAATTTGTTTCAGGTGTACTAAATGATAGGGCACGGCGAAATTAATGTAGGTGCTCCATTGATCTCTTCTTGCAAATTGATGGACCCTTTCCAGACTTACACCTTCTTAGAGAAAGGGGGTTGCAACCCACAGAAAGAAAACAGATATGAAGAGGAAAGTAGGGGTGTGACTGATGGGAAAGAGTCTCCACAGTTAATCTGTGCCATCTTATTATCATACAGTCGGTCACCGAAAATAATAGGTTGGATTCAGCAATAAATTTCCACAAATAGATTTTGGCTGAATCTCTCGCTGCTCTCCCTGTCCCCCAGGAACAGCATTCTGGGGAAAACCTTTGAATTGCATTGAGAAGGAGGAGGTGAAAAATTCTTGTTCTGCTGATGGACATCCCTTCCACTGGATCCAACTCATTGTGAGGATCCTGTACCATCTTCATCTCCTCGCATGTGCTATCATGGATTGCCCCTCCATAATTAGCACTTCACAGCCTGGGGTTTGTACATGAAAGTTAGTGCTTCATTAAAGAGGCACTAACCTTTTTGCAGTTATTTCCGCACCCCAAATAGTCTCCATGTAGAGATCATCTCTCTTGCTATCTAGTTCCTTCTTCTCGGAGAATCCCCTCTCTAAACTATTTATGTGTACAACACCAATAATTTCAGATATCATGGAATCACAGAGTTGGAAGGAACCATCAGGGTCATCTAGTCCAACCCTCTGCACAATGCAGGAAAGTCACAACTACCTCCCCCCACACACCCCAGTGACCCCTACTCCATGCCCAGAAGATGGCAAAAAAAAAAAAAAACCCTCCTGGATCCCTGGCCAATCTGGCCTGGAGGGAAATTGCTTCCTGACACCAAAGTGGCAATTGGCACCACCTTGGGCATGCAAGAAAGGGCCCCAAGAGCCAAACACTGATGCAAACCTTCCTGCCCTCCCTCTCATGTCTTTGTTGAAGTGCATTTTCTTAGTTCTAGCCCACTTCTCCAGCCTGTCAAGATCATCCTGCATCTTGGCTCTGTCTTCTACCGTATTTGCTACCCCTCCCAATTTAGTATCATCTGCAAATTTAATAAGCATCCCCTCTATTCCTTCATCCAAATCATTTATAAAGATGTTGAACAACACAGGGCCCAGCACAGATCCCTGGGGAACTCCACTAGTCACTTCTCTCCAATTGGACGAAGAACCATTAACTAGCACTCTTTGGGTACGATCTGTCAACCAGTTGCAGATCCATCTAACAATAATAGGATCTAACCCACATTTTCCCAATTTGTCAACTAGAATACTATGTGGAACCTTATCAAAAGCCTTACTGAAATCTAGATAAACTATGTCTACAGCATTCCCCTGATCCAGCAAGGTAGTAACTTTCTCAAAAAAGGAGATAAGATTAGTCTGACATGACTTTTTCTTGAGAAACCCATGCTGGCTCTTAGTGATCAGATCCATCCTTTCTAAATGTTCAAGGACAGACTGTTTGATGATTTGTTCGAACACTTTTCCTGGTATAGAAGTCAAGCTGATGGGTCTTGAAGATGGGGACAACATTTGCCCGCCTCCAATCTTCTGGCATCTCACCTGTTTGCCAAGACTTTTCAAAAATAATGGACAGAGGTTCCGAAATTACATCTGCAAGTTCTTTGAGTACCCTTGGGTGCAATTCGTCTGGCCCAGAGGATTTTGTTTCATTTAAAGAAACCAGGTGTTTGTGCACTACCCCAATGCCAATTCTAGGCTGCACTATCCCAATGCCAATTCTAGGCTGCAAATCCCTTCCCTCATCACATGTTCTGTTTATGCCATGTTGAGCACCACTTCCCTCACGAGAAAAAACTGAGGAAAAGTAAGAGTTGAGGAGTTCTGCCCTCTCCATCTCCTGTTACAGTTTCACTTTCCGGTCCATGCAATGAACTTATCTTTCCTTGTTCTTACTCTTTCTCTGTACATATGAAAAGAACCCTTTTTTGTTGTGTTTAGCATCTCTCGCTAGCCTAAGTTCATACTGAGCTTTAGCTTTCCTAACGCTCTCCCTACAAGCACTAGTTATTTGCTTATATTCCTCTTTGGTTATAAGGCCTTCCTTCCACTTCCTAAATGAGTCTTTTTTATTTCTCAACTCTTTAAAAAGCTGTTTATGGAGCCACCCTGGCCTCTTTAGGCTCCTCCCATTTTTCCTTCTCATAGGAATGGTTTGGGATTGCGCCTTCAGTATTTTATTTTTAACAAATGCCCACCCTTCTTGAACTCCCTTCTCCTTAAGTATTTCTGACCATGGGATTCTACCTAGCATAAGTTTAAGTTTGTTAAAATTTGCTCTTTTGAAGTCCAACCTACATGTCTGACTACGTACAGGTTTTCCTCTCCCCAAGATTGTAAATTCCAAGAGTACGTGGTCACTACTACCCAGGGTGCCTACTACTTTAACCTCTACGACCAGTTCTTCCCTGTTGGTGAGGAGTGTAAGATAGCAGACCCCCTTGTTTCCCTGTCCACCTTCTGGAATAGGAAGTTGTCAGCAAGACAAGTCAAGAATTTATTGGATCTTGCATTTTTAGCAGCGTTGGACTTCCAACAGATATCCGGGTAATTAAAATCTCCCATGACCACCATGTCCCGTCACTTTGAGAACTTTGTGATCTGGTCTAGGAGAGTCCCATCCAAGTCCTCTGCCTGGTTTGGCTGTCGATAGAAGACCCCCACGAGAATATCACGATTATTTCTTATTCCTTTTATGTTTACCCATGGAGTCTCGACTGCACTACCATGCTCAGATTCATGTACTTCTTCACAAGTGTGCACATCTTTGACATGCAGTGCTACTCCTCCCCCTTCCTTATCAATCTATTCCTTTTAAACAAGTTGTACCCCTCAATCTTAATATTCCAATCATGAGTGACATCCCACCAAGTTTCAAAAATGCCTATTAGGTCAAAATCCCCTTCCTGTATTAGGGCTTCGAGTTCTCCCTGCTTGTTCCCCATACTCTGCGCATTAGTGTACAGACATCATGGTGTACAGGAATCTGTGGTTTATGTGCCCCATGGTTTTTGTTTCTGTACTTACATGTGAGTTTATGTTTCCTTGCATATATGCCACTCCCTGAAAATCTTTATTGTTCTCATCTCTAGGTATTATCAGCATACAAGGCTTTAAATTGTTGTCTCGCTCCCCCATGGGATTTAGTTTAAAGCCCTCCTGATCAGGTTTGCAAGGCTCTCACCAAACACATTTTTTCCTACCCTCATGAGGTATAAACCATCCCGACAGAAGAGCTTCTTCTCGAAAGCATAAGCCATGGTCCAGAAATCCAAACCTTTCTTGACGACACCACCTACGCAGCCAGTCATTAATTTGGAGTATTCGTCTTTCCCTTCCTAAGCCACGACCTTCAACAGGCAGAACTGATGAAAACACAACCTGCGCCCCCAAGTCCTTCACCTTCTCACCCAGAGCCATGTAGTCTCTTCTAATACGTTCTGGGCTGTGCCGGGCAATATCATTTGTTCCCACAAGAACAAGTAAGAAAGGGTAATAATCTGTAGGCTTGATGAGTCTTCCTACCCTTTCCCTCACATCCTGGATGCGTGCACCTGGTAAACAGCACACCTCTCGGGACAACAAGTCAGGTCGGCATACTTTAGACTCTACCCCTCTCAGGAGGGAATCCCCAATTATGAGAACACACCTCTTCCTAAATTGTGGGGTGGAAGATCGAGTCCTCTCATGCGCAGGAGACTGAGGAATTTCTTTCATGCTTTGGGGGGATAGCCCTTGTTCCAGTGGTCCAGAATCAGTGTCTATTGGGAGATCCTGGAACCGATTGCTGAGCAAGAGAGGATCAGGATGTGTCCTGATTTTCTTACTCCTGTGGGCCACATTCTTCCATGCAACCTCCTCCTGTGTTGTTTGTACCTCCATTTGTTCAGATTCCTTACTCTCCTGCTCCTGTTGCTCGCTAAAGAGAGCTTCATAAGTTCTGTCCATGAACTCTTCACCTTGCTTTAAAAAATGGAGTGTGGACAAGCATGCCTCAAGACCCTGTATCTTCTCCTCCAGCAGGCCTACCAACTTACACTTGCTACAAGTGTAATTAATGTTACCCTCAGGTAAAAAGACAAACATTCATGTTACTGCCTCGGCTCTCTCACTAGCCACAATGCTGTGATCCATTTCTGAATTTTCTTTCCTAGGCTACCCTGGCAAACCTTCTTTCAAGGCTCCCTCCTTGAAGAAGTAAAACACTCAGCACATAAAAAAATTACAGAGCCCCAGGGCAAGAGCCCTTCGGCTCGTGCCTCTGGCAAGCAGAGCCTGTTTAAATACTCTCAGCCCCACCCTCAGCAATCAACAGCATAGCAATTACCTTCAGCCAGCTACAGCTAGATAAAACAGCAAAGAGAACCAGTCAGAAACCCCCCTCCAGCAGGCTACAGGCACACACACACAGAGCAACCTCAACTACTGCTCCCCAGCCACTGAGGAAAACACAAACTTTACAGTAAAACTTTCACTGACCTTTCTCTAAGCGCCTCCTCTGTCTCTCTCCCAGCTGCTCAGGCTAGTCTCTGGCAAGCAGAGCCTGTTTAAATACTCTCAGCCACACCCTCAGCAATCAACAGCACAGCAATTACCTTCAGCCAGCTACAGCTTTCTCTAAGCTCCTCCTCTGTCTCTCTCCCAGCTGCTCAGGCTAGCCTCTGGCAAGCAGAGCCTGTTTAAATACTCTCAGCCCCACCCTCAGCAATCAATACTCTCAGCCCCACCCTCAGAAACTGCTCTAACTGTTAGAAAGTTCCTCCAAATGTTTAGCCGGAAATTCCTTTGATTTAATTTCAACCCATTGGTTCTGGTCCGACCTCCTGGGCCAACAGAAAATAACTCAGCACCATCTTCTATATGACAGCCCTTCAAGTACTTGAAGATGGCTATCCTATTACCTCTCAATCGTCTCTTCAAGCTAAACATACTGAGCTCCTTCATCCTTTCCTCATAGGGCTTGGTCTCCAGACCCCTCACCATCTTTGTTGTCCTCCTCTGGACATGTCCCAGCTTATCTACATCCTTCTTAAGTTGTGGTGCCCAATACTCTAGGTGAGGTCTAACCAGAGCAGAGCAAAGCAATACCAGCATTTGCGTGATCCGTCTTCAGAGATGTTGTTTGGAATTGTACACATCCAGCATTTTCTTTAAACTTACTAGAAACCACCTACCTTCAGTGTTGTAGGAAGAAAGGAAACGTGTATGGGAAAGACAAAAACAGGACAAGGTGGGACATACTGAAAGGACATAGAATCATTAGATGAGAAAGGACATAGAATCATTAGATGACCCTGGTGGTCCCTTCCAACTCCATGATTCTATAAGGGCTTTCATATAGAGGAGGGCACTGTGTTGTTTTCTGTTGCTCCAGAAGGTCGGACTAGAACCAACGGGTTGAAATAAAATCAAAAGAGCTTCCGTCTAGAAATTAGGAAGAACTTTCTAACAGAGTGGTTCCTCAGTGGTACAGGCTTCCTCTGGAGGTGGTAAGCTCTCCTTCCCTGGAGGTTTTTAAGAAGAGGCTAGATGGCCATCTGTCAGCAATGCTGATTCTATGACCTTGAGCAGAGGATGAGAGGGAGGGCATCTTGGTCATCTTCTGGGCATGGAGTAGGGGTCATTGGGGGTGGGGTAGTTCTGAATTTCCTTCATTGTGCAGGGGGTTGGACTAGATGACGCTGGTGGTCCCTTCCAACTCTATGATTTTATGACACGCTCTTGAGCATGATACTTATGCTCACGACAGCTCATTTTTTAAAAAGTGTACCTGAGACGGTCAATGGCCTGGGACCAATCTCCCAGCTGCTCTTGAGGTTTGAAGGAAACTCATCTTGCCAGTCTATAAGAGTACAAAGGAGAGTTCGGAATCCCACCTCCACTGCCACCCCCACCCCTTTTTCTCCCCCACTGCAGGTTCATTAAGGCTCTTTTGTTTTTGGTCGGGGGGGGGGTTTCCCCCCCAGAGAAAACAGTCTGCATTTGGGGGCCATTGAAGCGTTTGATATTTTCCACTCTGCGAGTCAAGGGCATTTACAGTCGGCGTCAGAATGTTCTGTCAGTCTGAGGGAAGCACTTTGAAGTGTTTGTGGTCTGGGCCACATGTGCAGGCAAGATGTGCCTTTCCCGCAGCAGCCCTTACTCCGCTGGCATTCCCAGAGTCATGTGACAAGGAACAACACAGCTTAACCCTTTCCTACTGCCAGAGACAACTTCCAGCTGAGAGACGACCACTGATGCAAGGGGGGTGGGGGAGCTAGGCATGAGATCCTTCTTCTCAGAGCCAGCGTGGTGTAGTGGTTAAAAGGGGTGTTTTGGAGCGGTGGACTCTGACCTGGAGAACCGGGTTTGATTCCCCTCTCCTCCACAGGAGCGGCAGACGCTAATCTGGTGAACTGGATTGTAGTCCTTGAGAAGGCTGAATGGCTATCCACTCCTACACATGAAACCAGCTGGGTGACCTTGGGCTAGTCACAGCTCTTAGAGCTCTCTCAGCCCCACCTACCTCAAAGGGCGTCTGTTGTGGGGAGGGGAAGGGAAAATGATCTTAAGCCGGTTTGGTTCTTCCTTAAATGGTAGAGAAAGTCGGCATATAAAAACCAACTCTTCTTCTTCATTTTCTTCATCTTCTTCTTCTTCGGCTCAAATTACATTCCCAAGGTCATCTGAAACCAAGAAGTTCTTGTAGCTTGTCTCAGCCCAGAAATCTACTGGCCTGACCACAGTCTTTCTCATTTGGATACAGCCAGCATGGTGCAGTGATTAAGAGTGTTGAAATAGGATTGAGGAGGCCCAGGTTCGAATCCCCACTCTGCCATGGAAGCTTGCTGGGTGATCCTGGGCCAGTCACATGCTCTCAGCCTAACCTGCCCCGCAGGGTTGTTTTGAGGATAAAATGCAGGAGAGAATGATGTAGGCTGCTTTGGGTCCCCACTAGAGAGAAAGGTGGGATATAAATGAAGTAAATCAATATATTTTATAGACTGATTTTATGTGGAGGAGTGGGGAAACCAACCCGGTTCTCCAAATTAGAGTCCACCAAACCACCGCTCTTAACCACTACACCATGCTGTGTGTGTGTTAAATGTTAAGTGCTGTCAAGTCACTCCCGACTCATGGCGACCCTATGAATCAACGTCTTCCAAAATGTCCTATCTTTGACTGCCTTGCTCAGGTCTTGCAAATTGAGGGCTGTGGCTTCGTTGATTGAGTTCATCCATCTCTTTTTGGGTCTTCCTCTTTTCCTGCTGCCCTCTACTTTTCCTAGCATGACTGTCTTTTCTAGTGACTCTTGCCTTCTCACTACACCATGCTGGCTACACCCAAATCTAGTGTTCCTATTGGTGTGTGGTATGTCCACTTCAGCGGTGGTGGTTATGGCTACACTTATACTGTGTAGTCACTTGTGTGTGCAAAGTGCTGTCAAGTTGCAGCCGATTCATGGCAACCCCATTGGGTTGTCAAGGGAAGAGATAAACGGAAGTAGTTTGCCATGGCCTGCCTCTGTATAGCAGCCTTGGGCTTTTTGGTGGGCTCCCATCCAAGTACTAACAGGGCTGACCCAGCTTTGTTTCCAAGATCTGATGAGACAAGCTTGGACCATCAAGGTTAGGACACAGTAACTAATACATCTGATAATATGGAACTTATACTAGAGAAACAGAAACTCTACAGATAGAATCATAGAGTTGGAAGGGACCACCAGGGTCATCTAGTCCAACCCCTGCACAATGCAGGAAATTCACATTGTGAAACCCTACTCCATGCCCAGAAGATGGCCAAGATGCCCTCCCTCTCATCGTCTGCCTAAGGTCACAGAATCAGCATTGCTGACAGATGGCCATCTAACCTCTTCTTAAAAACCTCCAGGGAAGGAGAGCTTACCACCTCTTGAGGAAGCCTGTTCCACTGAGGAACCGCTCTGTTAGAAAATTCTTCCTAATGTCTAGACGGAAACTCTTTTGATTTAATTTCAACCTGTTGGTTCTGGTATATGAACTCTTCACTGCAGAGAAGTGCTACTATCAATATACTGAAATGACTTTGGCTTGAGAAAGGATTAGTTTTTGAGATTTTAAAATCAGAAGCTGGTATAATGACGTCATCATTATCTGGACGGGACACACTCCATTCTTCTGTAAGAAGAGGTGAAGAATGACGCTGGCATGGTGAAGAATGACGCTGGCATGGTGGACACCCCACACCACACTTTTACCCACATTCTGAAATAACTATTGTCTGTCTCCAAGCCCTAGATTTAACAGGCATGCCAGCAGCTGTATTAAGGACACTGGCCAAGAAATCACCTCTTGCCCTCTTCAACAGTGAGAGAGGTCATCTGGTGAGCAAACACCCACAATCCTTCATTTTGAATATCTGAGGAAAGGGAAGGCGCTGGAATTTACTTCTCCTGTGACCTGCGGTTTTCAGAGCACTGCTGGGGGGCTGCGGAGTTTACAAAGCAATAATTTCAAATCTCTTCATTATATAGGATTTGCGGTGAGCAGAAGATCCATCGCATTCAGGGCTGAGAGGAAGGATTAAACCATTCCCTTTATCCAGTCTCAAATGAAAGCAATTAAATTGACGAGAAGCTTTGAAACAGAGAAAAAGAAATGCATGCAACTATTTGCTATTCAGCTTAAATTACATTTAAGAAATCTACAGCCAAGCTAATTAATTTAAGCCAATGTGTCTTTCAGTGAAATCTCTCTCTCCATCCCTCTCTCCCACTTTCTCCCACTTTCTCTCCCTCATATTTTTCCAGCTGCATTAACTCCCAAAATAGTGCCAGGATCACTCATCCAGCCCCTGCAAAAGGGAAGCTGCTAATATGCCCGGTATGCTTTTCTGATCTGGTCCTGCAGATAGATGTACTCTCCAGATGTAGTGAACTTCAAGAATGGGCAAGCAGCGTTGGACACCGGATTTGAAGATTTCTCCCCTAGCGCCATCCCAGGACCGTCTGGAGTCCAACCAGATCTGAAATGTGTAATATTTCTGCCTTCACAGATAATAGAGTTACCAACCTCCAGGTACTAGCTGGAGATCTCCTGCTATTACAACTGATCTCCAGCCGATAGAGATCAGTTCACCTGGAGAAAATGGCCACTTTGGCAATTGGATTCTATGGCACTGAAGTCCCTCCCCTCCCCAAACCCCACCCTCCTCAGGCTCCGCCCCATAAACCTCCTGCCAGTGGTAAGAGGGACCTGGCAACCCTAACAGATAACGACTACCAGAATGAGGAACAGCTTATATGAAGAGCAATTAAAACATCTTGGACAGCCGTCTCTACAGCCTTGCTCTAGAACAAACTAAGGTCAGGTGATCTTAAAGCAAAGCCACAAATTACTAGTTCCTTAGCACTGCAAAATATAAGGGAATGCCTTTAAATTATAAATTCCATCACTACAAAATGAGTATGTATTGGGCTTTGCTATGTGGCCTTCCCACTGAAGTAGGACCTTTCTTAACTCCCTGCCCTTTGTGCAACTGACAAGGGGACCACGGCAGTCTGACGTTTGAGCAGAATAGTCCATTTGGAACCACTGGGATAGAGAATTCACCGCATTCATTCTGAGTGACTTGACCTTCTGAGAATCTCAGCCATATTTCGAATAAGCAAAACATACAATTGATATCCATTATATAGGTCAAGTAGGGTTGCTTTCCTCCAATAACTAAACCTAAAAAATAATTTGAAAGATTCAAGAAAAACTCTTATATCAAATGATACCTTTATTGGTTGTATACTCTAACTTACCTGTTGTATTAGGACCTTTGGCATCCTTTGGATAAATCATATTTATTGGATCGTTATTGTAAATTGTGTATCTTGTTGTACTCCTTTTGTATATGCTGTATATATTTATTCACTTTGCACTTTATAAAATTCACTTATTTGCTTTATATTGTCATAGTGCTGTTTTGGGTTACTCCAATTATCCTTACAGCACAGAGCCTTCATTTCTTGCGGACCTCTAGGTACTAGCTGGAGATCTCCTGCTATTACAACTGATCTCCAGCCGCTAGAGATAAGGTCACCAGGAGAAAAAAGCTGCTTTGGTAATTGGACTCCATGGCATTGAAGTCCCTCCCCTCCTCAAACCCTGCCCTCCTCAGGCTCCGCCCAAAAAACCTCCCACCGGTGGCAAAGAGGAACCTGGCAACCCTAAGGTCAAGCCATGCTTGTCCTTAGGCATGTTCAAGTATACACCAGTTTGGTTCACATCCTGCTCACCAGTTGCAAACATAGAACTGTTTGATGTGTCTTAATGAATTCAAAGGTGTCTGTTGGCATGATTATGCTGCTGTCTAGCTCAATTACAGTACTTTTTCACAACACCCACTTTTCTGCCATTGTCTCCAATTTTAAAAGGTGCATCGTTAAAAGAAACAAACTCAGTTAAAGGCTTTTTAAAGTTGAGACTTACTACTGTCACTGTGTGCCTTCTGTGTCTGCCCACAAATGCAGCTAGTCTTACAATCACTTCTGAAGTAGACACCCCTGCCTGCACACATGCAAAAAGCAGGCATTGCAATCTAGATGATACAAATCATTGAAAGGATGCATCTGACTATGCCAACACAAAAGATAACGGACTGCAAGTGATTCCCTGCTTAACAATGTAAGTAAGTCACTTTAATGACTGGACCAATGACTCAGAGGTTATGTGCCTCAGTTGTCAATTGAAGAAACGTATTTTTGGGAGAGAGCAAAAGCCGCTGTGAGCTACAATGATCCTATCCCTGAAGCAACCACTGTGCAAATACAGCATGTCTATTTGCCCTTAACCCAGAGCTAGATTTATGTACCCCTACCAGACTAGTGTCCAAGCTCTGCTCACAACCTGAGTTCGATCCCAACGGAGGTTGGTTTCCGGTAGCTGGCTCAAGGTTGACTCAGCCTTCCAGCCTTCCGAGGTCGGTAAAATGAGCACTCAGCTTGCTGGGAGTAAAGGGAAGACGACTGGGGAAGGCACTGGCAAACCATCCTGTAAACACAGTCTGCCTAGGAAACGTTGGGATGTGACGTCACCCCATGGGTCAGGAATGACCCGGTGCTTGCACAGGGAACCTTTATCGTTTTTTACCAGACTAGTGGTACTGTAATTCTTGTATCTGGAGGTTGTGTTATTCCCTTGCATAGTAATAAAATGTTAAATCATGAAATCCCCACTATGTGAAAAAATCTTATTCTTAGGCATCTTAGGGCTTATACTGAACCTGGACTCATCAAGGCAGCTCTCTGGAAATCTTTACATTTCTCTGGAACATGGGAAGAAATAAATGTGCAGTGCCCAGTCCTCATCACTGGATAACCAGAACCAGAACACGCACATTTGCAACTAGGGAACACACTCATCTGGGTCAAAGGACATGGATGTCCACATAGGCTTGGGCCTCATATACAGGGCCAACGTGCATAATACAAAGTCTCCTTGTCTGTGCAAGGATTGAAGCTGCATCAGCATTTCTACAATGTCATTTGCTGAAGCCACTTCTACCTGTGTGTCACGACTGTGATCAGAATCAGGCCTAGGTACACCTGGCAGGTCGGCCTCCCAGCCTCTAGCCCCAGTTTCCTGTCCCTGATTCATTGAAGAGCAGGAGGAAAAAATGTTCTCCACATAGTGACACCCAAGGAATTTCCTCCAGTCTCAGACCATATGGACTTGAGGAGATAGCCTAGAGCGTCACATGGGAGTGACGTCACACCCTCCCCAAACAGCCTAAGTACCACCCTCAATATCTTCTGGCAATTGCTGAGGCAGTGTTGGGGACCCTACTGGAAAGCACAGAACCCTTGTCATATTTCTGATATGAAGTCCTCATGGCGTCAGTGGGGGGGGGGGTTCATATTGTGTCAATTGTTCTAACAGCTGTGATCAACTAAGGTCGTTTATGCATGGGGGTTTGACCTGAGGTTCATTGCTCGCTGGGCCCACACTTTCCTGTTGGGAATCTATGCACCAGCAGTCTCCAAGCTCAAATCAAGTCCCCGCTCCTTTAAGTGCTGCTTTGTAATTGCCTTACTTTGTAGAGCTTACTGAGAGAGAAAATTGCCCCTCCAACCTATAGCTGCATAAAAAAAACTTTTTAAGAACAAAAAAACAGAGCAATCTGAAAGGGTGGGGGGTTGAAATCCAAGCCTTGATTTTAAAAAGTTTTTCTTCTGCTCAGAAAGAGCTCTGAAGAAGCAGGAAGCATTTGAACCCCTGCCTCTTTACACACTGCTTTGTAATTGGCAGTGAGAGAAACCAAGCTTGCATGTCCCGCGCTTTGCCTTATGCATGGGGATTTCACCTGGTCTAAGATCAGGGGAGAGGGAAGAATTGGGTTGACAGAGGAACGGGAAGTCCTGGGATTAGTGAGGGCTGGCTGCGAGGTCATCTCTAATGGATGGAAAACCTATGCATAACTCCAAGGAACAACCGATACAGACCAGGGGCAAACGTGAGTGAAAGTACCCGTGCATAAGTATTTTGTATTGGTAATGGGCAGTTTCAAGAATGGCCGTCCTCGCTTTGAATCATACCAAACAGACACACTCCTTGGGTGGGGAAATTCCTGTTTTCCTTCTTCCCATTTTTCCAACAGCCAGCAGAAAGCAAAACTCACACACAGAATTTGATCTGTCCCTTTAATGATTCATTCCTTTGCAGAAGAGTCTGTATTCCTACTATGGTTGATCGAAAAGCCCCTTTTGGTTGGCTTCAGTACAGAGGAAACACTCTCAGAGGAAAGAGGCAGTTGGCAGCTGGATCGGACTGAACTTACCACTTGCTATGACTCATCAAGCCCACTTAGAAAATGAAAACAGTTTGACTTGTAAAGGTCAATGCTGTTAAGAAGAGTTAGGTTCCCCAAAGCACTAAAAACGCGCACCTCATCATCCAAGAGTCCTGGGCTTGCTGCTGGACGTTGGCCTTTGGAAATAGAGTTGTGTTGTTTCTTCTCCATATTTTATTAGGACTCGGTTAAAGATATGCACAGAGATATCGCTCAGTCTGTCCATACGGGACTTACCAGTGGAAAAAAGCCACTGGTCCTGGGCCATGTCTGCACTGTTCTCCACAAAATAGACTAAAGATGTTAACATGACGTGATTTCCTTCCTGCTGTTGGCGATTTAGGTGCACTCACGAGCACCCACAAAGCTGGATAAACACTCAAACATCAGCTAGGAGGTTAGGGTTGCCAGCCTCCAGGTACTAGCTATTACAACAGATCTCCAGCCGATAGAGATCTGTTCCCCTGGAGAAAATGGCCGCTTAGCCAATCGGAGTCTATGGAATTGAAGTCCCTCCCCTCCCCAAATCCCTCCCCTCCTCAGACTGCACTCCCAAAATCTCCAGGTATTTCCCAACCTGGAGCTGGCAACCCTACTATGTGTCGATGTCCTTCTCTCACTCATCTCCCACACCAAACGAGGGAAAATAAACGGGAGGCTGGAGACATTGGTTCAGAAAAGGAGGTGGCATAAACTTTAAAATGGGGGGAATGGCTGGGAATGGTCTCTGTGGAAAATAGCTCCCCTTCCTTCTGCTTCAGGTATCTTAGCTAGTGTGTCAACTGCCTAGAAAAAATATATATCCTGTCCCTTATTATTACCAAGGGATGTTCTTTACCTCCATGCCATGAAAATCTTCAGCTCCCTATTTCTACACATTGTGTGTGTATACAGTGCCTTCAAGTCGCAGTCGACTTATGGCGACCCCTTTTTGGGGTTTTCATGGCAAGAGACTAACAGAGGTGGTTTGCCAGTGCCTTCCTCTGCACAGCAACCCTGGACTTCCTTGGTGGTCTCCCATCCAAATACTAACCAGGGCTGACCCTGCTTAGTTTCTGAGATCTGACGAGATCAGGCTAGCCTGGGCCATCCAGGTCAGGTTCTACACATTAAGCCTCTGTTAAAGAGAAAGGACATTTTTGTTGGCAACCCTAAGTCCTTTGGCTGAAATTTAACGATTCCCCCCTAAGATTATTGGGGGATCGGGGCCCCAGTTCCTGTAAAGGGAACCCCGATCTTTAATTTATCTGCTACCAAATCAGAGGGAATGGATCGTTCCTCTTGAACTATGAGAATTGAGATCACACACACGCACAAAAGAGGCAAGACGCATTGTCTTGAAGTAAAACAATCTTTACTCTAACTCAGGGTAAGGAAAAAGTCACTGGGATACAAAACAAATAATATCTGTCTACATTCTATGTTTCCTATACTTGCCAAAAGCCTTTGGCAAGGCACTAAGCTTACTTACGAGTAGGCACCCTTAGCAAAAGGAGAGCCTCTCTCCATCTTGCCTGTTCAGCAGTCAAGCAAGGAGAAAGTGATCAACTACTTTCTCTTCTAACAAAGAAATCGAAAGCAGTTGAACATGCAAAGTAGTTGTATACGTGACCCTCGGGGCACGACTGCAATGGCCACTACACTGACCAAATGGTCAGTTACAATATTAACCCTTTAACTGTCTGACATGTAACAAAGCTCGCTCTCTAATACCCAACAATCCCCTTTTCGAGGTTTAGTTACATTCAGACATATAAACACAATGCATCACGTAAGTATTCAAACTGTTGTCTAGGCAGTGGCTTCGTCAGGATGTCGGCCACCATTTCTTTACTTTCACAGTACTTCACTACTACGAGACCTCTTTCTTGTTTGTCCTTTACTGAGTCCATTTTGAGTCGAAGAAGTCTCTTCCCTTTCTTAGAGTTCTCGCCATTCAGTAGTGCTATACACGATTGATTGTCCTCAAACATTGTAGCAGGTGTCAGTTCATCTAATCCAAAGTCGCGTAGCAGTTCAATTATCTCTTCCAGCTCCGTACATGCACACTTGGCTGCTATGCATTCTGCTTCAGTTGAAGATGTTGACACAACTTGCTGTTTCTGGCTGGTCCAGGAGATTAGGTTTTCTCCAAAGTAGAACAGATATCCACTTGTAGATTTGCTGTCTGTTCTAGTACCACCCAGACTAGCGTCCATGTATCCTATCAGTTTCAGCTCAGTATTTGGAGTTATCTTCAACTTCAAATCAATAGTTTTCTTTAAGTATTGTGTGAGGTGTTTGATTGCATTCCAATCATGTTCTGCAGGTGTGCTGGTCCTTCTACTTAGGATTCCAACTGCTGCACTTATATCCGGTCTACTAACGTTGCTCAAGTATAGAAGTTTTCCAATAGCTTCTCTGTACTTGTGATTGTTAGGCAATAGTTCACCTCCGTCTAGATCCATATATGAAGGGTCAAGTGGAGTGTTCTTGGTCTTGCACTCCTTCATATTCATGAATTGTAGAAATTCCAGTATCTTGCTCCTTTGATTGATTGAAAATCCATTGTCTTGGTTTCTTTCAATCTCCATTCCAAGATAGTTCTTTACTTCTCCAAGTAGTTTCACTTCTACTGATTCATTCAGTTTGTTTGCAATTTCTTTTGCAGCTTCTTCAGTGTCAGAACAAATCAGAAGATCATCTACAAAGGCCAAAACAAAGTCCCATCCATCATTTTTCTTCCTTCTGAATAAGCATTTCTCTATATTTCCTTGTTCAAAGCCTTGAGCTTTCAATAATGAGGTTAGTTTGTGGTTCCATGCTCTTGCTGACTGTTTGAGCCCATATAAAGTCTTTTCAAGTTTACAAACTTGATTTTTAGTATCACAGTCCTTTAATCCTGGTGGAAGTTCCATGTATATTTCTTCTGATAAGTCTCCATTCAGGAAAGCTGTTTTGACGTCGAGTTGCAGTACCACTTTATTCCTGGAGGCGGCTATACTCAGCAAAGTCCTTATAGCCGTGTGACTAATCACAGGTGCGTAGGTTTCTGTGTAGTCAGTTCCATACTTCTGGGTAAATCCTTTTGCAACTAGTCTTGCTTTGTATTTGTCAACAGTTCCATCCGAATTTTTCTTGACCTTGAACACCCATCTACATCCCACAGTCCTTTTGTTTGGTGGGAGTTTGGTTAGTTTCCAGGTATTATTCTTCTGCAGTGAGTCTAATTCTTCTTGAATTGCCTTCAGCCATCTCGACCGCTCCCCATCGGGCAACTTTTGCAGTTCGTCCCAACTTGAGGGTTCCACGTGGCTGTCAATTCTAGTGAAAAGACTCAGTTTCTCTGCTGGTATTCCTTTTGTAGTCCTTGTAGATCTCCTTAAGGTCTGAGAGGGTTCCGCTGTTCCATCAGCACCGGGATCAACCCCTTTTGAATCTGCAGTCTCTTGCTGTTCCGCAGGAGCAGGTGGATTGCAATCCCATGCTGTAAATGGAATCTCTATGGTTTCCTCTTCACAAACCTCTGGATCATCAAAGTTATTAATTTGTTGATTATTAATAACATTTCTTTCATCTATATATACTGCATTCAATATTTGTAAATTGTAAGTCTTAATGTCCATTATCCTGTATCCTTTTGAGAAAGGATGGTATCCCACAAGAATTCCAAGTTCTGTAGTAGGATCCATTTTTCCCCTTTTCTCCTTTGGGATGTATGCAAACACACGAGATCCAAATGCTTTCAAGTGTTTCAGACTAGGCTTCCTGCCATTCCATCTTTCATATGGAGTCATGTTGATAGCACTTGAAATTGTCCTGTTGTAAAGGTAAGCTGCTGTATTTACACATTCTCCCCAGCAGGGGTAAGGCAAGCCTGCCTGTAGCATTAAACATCTTGCACTTTCCATCAGAGTTCTGTTAAACCTTTCTGACAACCCATTGTTCCTACGGGTATATGCAACTGAGGTTGCATGCTCTATTCCTTCAGATTCAAGAATTTCTTTCATTTCTTTATTAAGGTACTCACTTCCATTGTCAGTGAACAATAACTTTATTCCTCTGCCATGTTTATTCTTCATCAGGGCAACATAAGCTTTAAATTTTTCAGCTACTTCAGTCTTTGATTTCAACAAATACACATATGCAAATCTTGAAGCGCTGTCTATGAAATGCAGAACATATTTTGCCCCTCCTGCTGAAGCCTTGAGTGGGCCAATCAAGTCTGAGTGCACTTCTTCCAAAATCTCTGCCTTAACACTGCTTGGCCTCTGCACGTGCTTAGGCGCTGTTCCCTTTCCTCTGAGACACACTTCACAACGTTCTTTGTCCTTAAAGCATTCCTTAACTGGCATTCCGCAATCAATCAGCAGTTGCTTCACTGACTTAAAGTTTTTATGAGCTAGTTTCACGTGCCATTGGTACAAACAGTCCTTGTGGTTACAATCTACAGCCTTCTGCTCTGTCAATCCTTTATTAAAAGCAACTAGGCATTTTGATTCTTCCTCAACATTATCTTCATTTCCATCAAAATCACTTTCATCAGAATCAACATTGCTCTCAAAATCACTACAAGCATATTCCTCCAATTGACTTGCAACATTCTCCAGGCAATAGTGCGAGCCTACTGATAGCACTGGGTATTCTCTTCCTTTAGAATCAAATAAGCGACATTTGTCTTTTGTTATAGACACTTCAAAGTCTGCATCCACTAATTTATTCACGGACAGTAAATTTTCATCTGAATTAGGCATTAGGAATACGTCTTGTAAGGTCAAATGCATTACATTTCCACAATAGCTTTGAATTGCAATAGAAACTTCTCCTTTCTGAGTGCATAGAAATCTTTCTCCACAAGCCATAACTAATGTTTCATCACAAGGCTCTAGAAAGTCAAAAGCTGATCTCAAGCCAGACACATGTACATCTGCACCACTGTCCAGAACAAATGTATTTACACGCCTTAAATAATCTTTGGTTGAAGCTGTATTCGAGACTAGATAAGCCTTTGGGTGACTGTGCCATCTGGGCTTCCCTTGGCTTGTACTTGGGCTCCCTCTTGTGGACGATTGGGGCTGTTGCCTCCCATTTCCATCCCTCTCCCTTTGTGAGGATTTGGCGGGCTTTTCTTCCCGGCGAGAGGGGGGGGGGAATTTCTCCCTTTGTTTCACGTCTCTCACATTGAAACGACCGGTGACCATGCCTTCCACACAAGAAGCATCTGATTGTGGATTTGTCATTTACACGCAGTACAGACACTCCACGAGACAATTCCCTCTCTTGGCTCCTGTCTGCTTCAAACTGTTTAAGTGCAGTCACCAGCTTAGTAAGGGTTAAGTCCTCCCTACCCAAAAGATTCCTTTTTTCAGCGTTATATTTAAAATGCAAACTTCCCAGAAATAGTACAAGAAACTCTTCTTCACCGATTTCCCCTCCTACAGCCTTCAACTCTGATTCCATATCTTGCATTTTCTTAAGGTGTTGCAAGAGGGTCATATCTCCAGACATTTTATTTGCATACAGTCTAGTTTTTAAAATCATTTTCTGGGTTTTTGACACAGTTCCAAATTTCTCATTGAGTGCATTTAGCATTTTCCTGGCGCTATCATTATTCAAAATTATTGCAGTTTCTTCGGGATTAATCGCATTGGAAATCAAATTCATTGCCTGGGCATCTGCAATCTTAAATTTCTTTAGGGCTTCTCTATCTGTGTCAGCTGGTGGGTCTTCATTCAAAACGTGATTCACCCCAATTGCTGTTAAAGCATTTTCCACCATTCTCTTCCATACTGGAAAGGAGGCTTGGGTGATATGGGGGACAGAAACGGATTGGGGTTGTTTTGAATTCATACTTCCCTTGTCGTTGCTCATTCCAGCGGCTCAGGGCTGCTTTCTTCCTTACAGGATCCAAGCGCGGCGCGCGGGGTTAAGTTTCCTGCCGTCCTTTGCAGACCAGGCTGCTGGCTCCGTCACAGGAAAAATTCCCTCTGGGCGTTTGTAAATCCTTTCGTCTCCAGTGAAGATCCCAAAAGCAAAAAAAAAGGTGTGCGGTGTGATCCTATCTCAATAGCCAAAATAAAAACCAAGCGTACTCTGCTACCACTTATTGGGGGATCGGGGCCCCAGTTCCTGTAAAGGGAACCCCGATCTTTAATTTATCTGCTACCAAATCAGAGGGAATGGATCGTTCCTCTTGAACTATGAGAATTGAGATCACACACACGCACAAAAGAGGCAAGACGCATTGTCTTGAAGTAAAACAATCTTTACTCTAACTCAGGGTAAGGAAAAAGTCACTGGGATACAAAACAAATAATATCTGTCTACATTCTATGTTTCCTATACTTGCCAAAAGCCTTTGGCAAGGCACTAAGCTTACTTACGAGTAGGCACCCTTAGCAAAAGGAGAGCCTCTCTCCATCCTGCCTGTTCAGCAGTCAAGCAAGGAGAAAGTGATCAACTACTTTCTCTTCTAACAAAGAAATCGAAAGCAGTTGAACATGCAAAGTAGTTGTATACGTGACCCTCGGGGCACGACTGCAATGGCCACTACACTGACCAAATGGTCAGTTACAATATTAACCCTTTAACTGTCTGACATGTAACAAAGCTCGCTCTCTAATACCCAACAAAGATCTGGAGAAGAAAACAAAAATTCCGAAAGTTGGAGTCACCTTATGACCACACAAAATCCAAAAAGTAATTGAATCAATTGCAAGGTTTTTACAGTCAGCCATTAGATATCGTGAATGGTATGTAGCATTCCTTAATAGTAGTTTTGGGGATGTTTTATTTAATTTTATTTATTGTACTTGGACTTATCCTAATGTACATTCTTCTTTTAGTAAAGGTGCATGTGTGTGTGAGTGTATGTGAGTCAAAACTTGATACGTGACAACTTTCTTTGGATCCCGATGTATGTGTGTGTGGATATGCAGCATGGCTAGTTTTATATCAGTGATCTGTTGGGTTTCAATCTGAGCATTTTTGCTTTCCTAATTCAGCTTCCCTATTAGGAAGTCATCAATATGCATATATTTTCTAAAAATTGCTGTCAAGTCACATCTGACTTATGGAACCCCTGGTGGGGTTTTCAAGGCAAGAGACGTTCAGAGGTGGTTTGCCATTGCCTCCCTCCACATCCAGCTTTCACACCCATACACAGTAATAGGGAATATGATGGCATGCATTAACTTAATCTTGGTGGCTAGTGACACATCCTTACACTTCAGAACTTTTCTAGTTCCTTCATGGCTGCCCTTCCCAGTCTCAATCTCCTTCTGATTTCTTGGCTGCAGTCTCCCTTTGGGTTGATGATGGAGCCAACAATGCAGAAAGCTGACAGGAAGGAAGTAGACTCCAGATGTGGTGTTGGAGTGAGAGTGTTACGGATACCGTGGACTGCCAAAAAAAATGAATCAGTTGGTTATAGATCAAATCAAGCCTGAACTGACCCAAGAAGCTAAAATGACTAAACTGAGGCTATCATATTTTGGTCACATTATGAGAAGACTAGAAAAGACAGTCATGCTAGGAAAAGTTGAGGGCAGCAGGAAAAGAGGAAGACCCAACAAGAGGTGGATTGACTCCACAAAGGAAGCCATGGACCTCAGTTTGCAAGACCTGAGCAAGGCTGTCAAAGATAGGACATTTTGGAGGACATTGATTCACAGGGTCGCCATGAGTCAGAAGCGACTTGATGGCACTTAACACACACACACACACACCTCCACGTCACAATCCTGGTATTCCTTGGAGGTCTCCCATCCAAATACTAATCAGGGTCAACCCTGCTTAGCTTCTGAGATCTGACAAGATCAGGCTAGCCTGAGCTCTCCAGGTTCAGGGTATATTTAAATTAGTAGCTGTTTTCCCCCCTTCTGGAGGACATGGCAACCCTTTTAGTTTGTTTCCCACCCCCCCTTTGGCCCTTTTCGTTTCAGTTTGGTCCCGCTAAGCAACAGGTACCAGTTTGCACGTTCTTGGATTCCTAACTCCATGACGGTTGAGCAAGGGGTAGGTTTTCAATTGAGGAGAAACATCAGCTGCTCCACCGCCTGCTTCGTATCTTACGTGCATCGATTCATTTATTTATTCTCGTGCTCGTTTACATTTATCTGCTCAACCATAAAATGTAGCCTGGCCAGTTGGCAGCTCTGTTGATGTGAATCTTCTGTCTCGCCTCTCACAAACTCTCTCCCTCTGCCATTCCCTTGTCCTCTCTTCTTTCCTTGGGGCTCCTTCTGCACCTTCCTTGGGATTTGGCTTACATTAAAGGCAAGAGAAATGGCAGCTGGTGCTGCAAAAAACCCTACACCGTTCTGCAGTTTGTGGATGAACTTTAGGTTCAAGCAAAATAATATTTCGATTAACTTGGGTGGGCTTCCAAATTAATCCCTTGAACCTCATATACATTGTTCTGTGCTCCCCATTTCCCCAAGTGGTGCGAAGCTCCAAGGGCAACAACATTACCAGAGTTTTGTTTCTTTTGGATGAAAGAATTCTGGATATTTACGATGTCTTTTTAATTGCTGTGTTATTTACATTGATACAAGCAGAATATAGTGGAGGCAAATGTACTCCTACAGTAGGCAGCAAATCCACATCAGGATCGAGAGCCAGCATGGTGCAGTGGTTAAGAGCGGTGGTTAGGAGCGGTGGACTCTAATCTGGAGAACTGGGGTTGATTTCCTCACTCCTCCACATGAGCGGTGGACGCTAATCGGGTGATCTGGGTTGGTCTCCCCACTCCTACACATGAAGCCAGCTGGGTGACCCTGAGCTAATCACACTCTCTCAGCCCCACCTACCTCACAGGGTGTCTGTTGTAGGGAGGGGAAGGGAAGGTGATTGTAAGCTGGTTTGATTCTCCCTTAAGTGGTAGAGAAAGTCGGCATATAAAAACCAACTCTTCTTCTTCATCAGATATCAGAAGCTAAGCAGGGTCAGTCCTAGTATTTGTATGGGAAACCACCAAGGAAATCCAGGGTCGCTATGCAGGGCAGGTAATGGCAAACCACCTCTGAACATCTCTTTCCTTGAAAACCCTAAGTAGTCGCCACGAGTCAGCTGTGACTGTTGTAGGGAAGGGAAGGGAAGGTGATTGTAAGCCGGTTTGATTCTGCCTTAAGTGGTAGAGAAAGCTGGCATATAAAAACCAACTCTTCTTCTTCTTTCTATTGCTAGTTTCACCATTTATTTCTCTCCTCGCGTCCCTGTGCCTCCTCATCTTGCCCAGATTACCTTTCCAGAATCGACCGTAGCTTTCCAGCACAATCTACAATCTTATCTTGCCTTTCGGTCATGCGCTTTGGCCAGGCTGCCTTGCTGGAAAAGGTTATGTGAAGATCCAAGTCCTCCTTCTCCTCCACTGGAAGGCCCTGACCATGGGAAGTCCCTTTGTGGGCACAGCTCAGGAGCCTCTCATTGCACAACAACGATCTAGAAATACTCCTGCAGCAGGAAGCTGTATGCCTGCTATAACACCCCAGAATCTACCTCTACCCATTTTTAGTTCTGACTGCAGCTGGTTATGGCTGGTCCATCAAGAACTTTTATTGTCCTGAATTGTTGAAGACTTTCTATTCCTTGGCTCCATTAACAACCAAAAGGGAGACTGCAGCCAAGAAATCAGAAGGAGATTGAGACTGGGAAGGGCAGCCATGAAGGAGCTAGAAAAGATTCTGAAGTGTAAGGATGTGTCACTGGCAACCAAGATCAAGTTAACTCATGCCATAGTATTCCCTGTGAAAGCTGGACATTGAAGAAAGCTGTCAGGAAGAAAGTAGACTTCTTTGAAATGTGGTGTTGGAAGAGAGTGTTACGGATACCGTGGACTGCCAAAAAACAAATCAATGGGTTATATATCAAATCAAGCCTGAACTGACCCAAGAAGCTAAAATGACTAAACTGAGGCTATCGTATTTTGGTCACATTATGAGAAGACAAGAGTCACTAGAAAAGACAGTCATGCTAGGAAAAGTTGAAGGCAGCAGGAAAACAGGAAGACCCAACAAGAGATGGATTGACTTGATAAAGGAAGCCATGGCCCTCAATTTGTAGGATCTGAGCTAGGCTGTCAAAGATAGGACATTTTGGAGGACATTGATTCATAGGTCGCCATGAGTCAGAAGAGACTTGACAGCACTTAATACACACATATTCTATTTGGTACTTACAAATTAAGATTTCAGAGAAGTAAAGGAAAGCAAAGAGCAGAAAAGTGGGAAAAATGCATGAAAGAAAAGAGGCTGTGCCAGATTTTTACTCAGGAAAATATTCAGGGCAAAGGAGAATTTAGACGGGTGGAAAGTATCATGGAAACTTCCCGTGACTGTCTTTTTTTTTCATATGTTGCTCTTCACCTGTGGTTTGGCTTTCTTTCCCTGAACTGCGGCTTCAGCAAAAAAATTTTAAAAAAACACCACCGTTGAGACCAGAGCCAGCTCCATTTATCTGTGTGCCTGAGCCCAAAAGCCTTGGCTTGGTTTGTTTGTTTTTTAAAGTACAGAATTCAAATATAGAACTCTTTGTTAGTGCAAACCTGTATGTTTTCCTAGCCAAGAGACTTTTATAGTGAACATGAGAGCTTTAGTAAAGACGGTGTTTATATACAGTTCCTCCTATAAATCCCACTTTCATTGTAGATGTGCATTTTCCTGGTTTGCACAAATAAGGCTTCAAAAGATGGATTCTATGCATTATCACAGAAATTAAAATAAAATGTTATGCCACTATAAACTTTATTAAAGTAAGAAATGGCTGGGTACTGTAAATGTAGGTATTACTAGAAAAAACAGCATCCAAGTTGCAAACAATGCAAGGCAATGTACAAAATATAATTACAAAAAATGACAATACAGAGAATGCACAAAGCAAAATGCCTACAACAATAAACCGTGGGGAAACGCTGTGAGCATGTATCCCCGTGCCTCGGAGCTGGCAAGAACGTGTAGGAAATGTTTGCAAATGATACAGACAACAGGAGTCGATGTCCAACTCTGAAAATGACGCGAAGAAGCGTTCCCACGCTTCAGTGCAGGCAAAGGATGTCCAGGTACAATGACACATAAACCTGCAGTGTGGGAACGCTTCTACACGTCATGCACTTTCAAATGCACTTTCAATGTGTGAGAATGTCCTTTGCCAGCAAATGAATGAACTCAGGTCATTCAAAGAGGGTATATCAGGCGAGCCAGAACCAACAGTTGAAATTAAATCAAAAGAGTTTCCATCTAGACATTAGGAAGAATTTTCTAACAGAGCGGTTCCTCAGTGGAGCAGGCTTCCTTGGGAGGTGGTAAGCTCTCCTTCCCTGGAGGTTTTTAAGAAGAGGTTAGATGGCCATCTGTCAGCAATGCTGATTCTATGACCTTGAGCAGACGATGAGAGGGAGAGCATCTTGGCCATCTTCTGGGCATGGAGTAGGGTTTCACTGGGGGTGTGTGGGGGGTAGGTAGTTGTGAATTTCCTGCATTGTGCAGGGGTTGGACTAGATGACCCTGGTGGTCCCTTCCAACTCTATGATTCTATGAATCTGGAAAACATCGGCAAAATGCTTGGAAATGCACGGGGAGCACGAGGCGACCTCTGACGATCGGGAAAGGCAGGCATAATCAAAAGGAAGCCCTGAAGCAGTCAGCGGGGGGATCCGCAGGGGAAACAGCATTGCCTAAATGGCCTGATATTGGGTTAGCCTTAGCCATCAAGGGCAGGGGGCTAAAGTTACCCCCCATGTGCATGTACCTACAAAGCAGGTTGCCTGAATGCTGACCATATCTATGTAGACTCTTTATACATAGTTACTTCGTTACTTAAACTGAACATTAGTTTGTTGATTAAGTGAACCGATAAAGTTGTTGACTAACTTGTCGTATAAATACATAGTGTCATGGGTCAGCCTGCTGGGGCTTCCTCAGATGAGGAAGACCTTGAAACTGAAGGCTATGAAAGAGAGGAGCAGCAGCAGGCTGAGCAACCACAAGCAGAGCAGCCGCAGGCTGATGAGTCCTCCCTATGTCTGTTGCCACCCAGTGCTAAAGACTCACTTGTATCGCAGGTCCAGCCACAAGCAGTGCTTGTGGCGCAAAAGACTCAGGGCACAGATACATGAGAAACGAAGAAGTGCTAGATTGCAGGCCCAGAGAGGTACACTCCCTGCTGACAGCGATGAAGGTAATGAGCTTGACCAGGCAGGGAGTGCTGAGATGGGATAACCAGCAACAGCTGGTTTCCCCCAAGCCTACTTAAGTCATTAAGTAGGTTTGGCTGTTGTGCAAGCAACTTGTCACCAACCTCCGTGTGTATTGACCTTGTCTCCCTGCTATTATTTGGATTCCTGGTATCCTGACTTCTTGGACTGACTCTGACTAACGCCTTGGACTACCCTTGCCTGTATTGATATCTCAGACTTTGCCTGAACCGTGAATGACCTTGGACTGCTTCCCAGACTACGCCTCCCGCTTCCACCCCTCACTCCCTGCCTGTACCACGACACATAGCCTCAGTTGGATCTTTCGTGCTAGTTAGAGAGGTTCTTAGCTCATTAAGAGGCTTAGATACAATTAAATGCTGAGAGTTCTGTATTAACCTATCCGTCCAATAAAGTCTAACCATACTAGCAGGAAAGTCATCAATTTGCCAATGATTTCCTAATTCCCTTATTACAAAATTTAGTATTAATGGTGATCACTGGCTGTACAATCGCCTACTGCAAAATCAACTACAATTTCCCGTAAAGAAGGAGAAATAGAAATATAATCAGTTACACTGCTGCCCCTCAACGATACAAATGTAAATTCACCTGGCAAATCATGAGGTATTGAGCCATTCAGTATTAATCTATCAAATTGGATGCAAAATTTAGCAAATAGTAGGCCCATGTTGTTAATGTGAAGATCTTTTGAATGCCTCCCATAAGAAAGGAAGCTTGGCAATGGTTCATCAGTGTCCAGACCTAGTGCTGCCGCCAGTGCGTAGTCATCCTTGACTAACTTCGCATTTATATTATTACCTACAAGAATGATTCCAACAGAGGGAAATTTCCCTTCCAGATCAACTGGCGCCAGTACGTATGCAGTAGAGATTTCTCAGTACAAGGAGGAATATAGACATTAACCAAGATAAAAAGTAAATTAGGTGCACTTATCAGAAAGGCATGAGCAATGGGGCTACAGGTTGATAAAACCATATACATAAGATTTCCTTGCTGTGATATTAAGAAAGTTATGCCAGCTCTATAATGACCCTTGGGGTTAATTCTGTATCCTGGAACTGAATGGGAGACATAACCTTCAAGATATACTTCCATATAAGACCATGTTTCTTGCAATAAAATTAAATCAAAGGCCCTAATATAATTCAAAAAATCTTGATCCCTAGCTTTATTCCACCACTTAAAATCTCTTTTTGGACTCTTTATATTCTGAGCTCAAGGGAGAGGTCGCTTGATTCATAATGCAACTGAGCATTACGAGCTGAACAAATTTGCATTCCAAACCACGATCATAGTCGCTGTTGGCACTTCTGGCCAAGCTGGTTTCCCTTTCTCCATCCCAGTGGAAAGTATGTGCAGTTTTCCACCGCAGAGATGCTAAAGGGATCTCACAACACCACAATGTGTCCATAGAGAATCACAACCAGCGTCCGCTATGCATCCCTTTTCATCTTTTTCTATCCCTTTGGCATCCCTACCTTATACCCTAAGGAACTGGGATGTATGGCATCAGCTTTTGTGAAAGGCAAACAGTATGAGATATCAGCAGGGTTGCCAACCTCCAGGTGGTAGCTGGAGATCTCCTGCTATTACAACTGATCTCCAGCCGACAGAGATCTGATCCCCTGGAAAAAACAGCCGCTTTGGCAATTGGACTCTATGGCATTGAAGTCCCTCCCTTCTCCAAATCCCGCTCTTCTTAGGCTCCGCCTCCAAAATCTCTGGGTATTTCCCAACCCGGAGCTGGGAACCTTAGATATCAGGATTCGCCAACCCTGGCCTGCTGCCCTTGGCTGGGTCAACAGAGCGTAGCCTCCTGTCCTCCATACTCCTGAATCTGCCACTGGAGGTGGAGGCAGTCACAAAATGTTTGCCACAGCTTAACTTCAGTAACACAGTGTAGATCCTTGTGCTATGGTGTCAGCTGCTGCCAAAGCAACATTTAAAAAACCATGCACAGCCATTCAAATCTCCCATGCTTATCAGAAGCCTTGCCAAGCAAAAGCCCTACCTGGCTCCACCTTCTTCCTAAAAACACTTGGTAGGTGCCAGAAAATGTGTCAGCAGACACTGTGGTGCCCATGGGCACCATGTTGGGAACCCATGCCATATAGTCTACCTTACAAATCGGCCATTTTATCCAGGGGAAATGATCTTTGTTGTTTGGAGATCAATCAGAATTCTGGGAAATATCCAGGCCCCACCTATAGGGTTGCCAGATTTTGGGGGTGGAGCCTGAGGAAGGCTGGATTTGGAGAGGGGAGGGACTTTAATGTTATAGAGTCCAATTGCGAAAGCGGCCATTTCCTCCAGGGGAACTGATCCCTGTCACCTGGAGATCAGTTGTAATAGCAGAAGATCTCTAGCCACCACTTGGAGGTTACAATAATATAATACACCTGTGCCGTATTTAAGGTCGTTAAAGAAATGGGCGGCACGAGAGGCTCAAAAATATAAACCACACTGGAATTTCAACACATAGCATATATTCAAAATAAAGCATTACATCATGCAAGAACCAAAAGAAATTACAGTCATGCTCGACTCAAACATAAACGAATGAGCCCAAAGAAGCAGTGGCTTTCAAAATGAGGCGGGACCTTCCCGTCCAATATGTCTCTGAATATCGAAAATAACGGAAGTCCGTAGAAAATCAAAAAATAAAATCCAACGGAGAATACGATGTACAAAAGGAGAAGGAGGAAGGAGAACGTGTGGCTAGTCGCTGGTGCACGTTTCAAAAGGCTTTCTTCAGCTCCAAAAGAAACAAAGCAACCTCAGCTTTTAAATCCATTTGGTGATAAGCCGGTTGTCAATTAGACAACCGGCTTATCACCAAATGGATTTAAAAGCTGAGGTTGCTTCGATATTCAGAGACATATTGGATGGGAAGGTCCCGCCTCATTTTGAAAGCCAGTGCTTCTTTGGGCTCATTCGATTATGTTTGAGTCGAGCATGACTGTAATTTCTTTTGGTTCTTGCATGATGTAATGCTTTATTTTGAATATATGCTATGTGTTGAAATTCCAGTGTGGTTTATATTTTTGAGCCTCTCGTGCCGCCCATTTCTTTAACCACCTGGAGGTTGGCAACCCTTCCTACCTAGAGGCTGGCAACCCTAGTCCCAATTTTCTGTTACTTTGGGAACTCTGTGATGTTGGCTTTTTGAGGCAGAAGTGTGGTGTGGTTAATTGCCTTACGAATGTTAGGAAGCAGCTTTCTGTGAAGTGACAGTTCCATGTCTGATGTTGGTATTAATAGTTTTTTGATACCGTCACATCATCTTTGCACATATCTTGGTCCCAGGGGCAGCAAGGCTGTTAGCGAAGAGGTCCAGGGGCTTCCCCAAAGCTCTCTCTCTCGCTGAATCAGATTTGGAAGAAGGGGCGAGGGAGGAGTGGAATCTGAGAAAATCACATCTGGCTTCCCTCTCAGACATATCCTCTCCCCTCTGTGCGTTTTTTCCTGTGGCTTTGGGACAATCAAAATAAGGAATGTTTCCTCTGACATACCTTTCGGAGAGCACAATGTGTGAGCAATAAGCCCCGGGAAGAACACCCCCACCGCTTCCTCCTTGCCTTGGTTCTTGCACTCCGCACAACTTTTCCCTGGCATTTATCTGAGACAGAAGTGCGTCTCCTGGCAAGGTCCAGCGCCTGGGTGGATCAAAGGCCCGGAGGTGACAGTCCATGAAACCGAAGCGAAAGAGAAGGCCGCCACTGCCAACACCAACAGGCGGCTCTCGAACTGGAAGGTTGAGACTGCACTCCTACAGCCGTTTTGCTCTTCTTCAGCTTCCAAACCAGAGCAATGGGTTTCAGAGCATTTGCACAAGGTCCTCCAGCTGCCCACTTTCTAGGTCCCCCTCCCATTTTGCTCCAATCTTTCCCCAACCTGCTTTGCTCCAATCTTAGAGCAGCAAGGCACAGCCCATAGACTGCTGGCAGGGATCTCACTGAAGTCACTGGCCCCTCTTCTGGTCCTAGTTGCTGGCAAACGGAGTCCATTCAGTCCGTCTTAGGGTTGGTTTGCTTGTCTGTCAACTAGGGTTGCCAACTGCCAGGTAGTAGCAGGAGATCTCCTGCTAATTCAACTGATCTCCAGCCGATAGAGACAGATCGCCTGGAGAAAAATGGCCGCTTTGGCAATTGAACTCTATGGCATTGAAGTCCCTCCCCTCCCTAAACCCCGCCCTCCTCAGGCTCCACCCCAAAAATCTCCTGCCGGTGGCGAAGATGGACCTGGCAACCCTACTGGCAACCCCTGCTGCTGAAGACGGTATGACCGCCTGCCAAGTATGTTTGCCGCAAAGTTCTCAGCATCCCTAGTTATTTAGTACACAAGGGACATCCCATTCTGTCTTCACAACAACCCTGCGGCATCTGTTTAGCCCAGAGGGACTGGCCTATGGTAATCTAAATCCCCCTCGTCCAAGTCCAACACTCCATCCAGTCCCATGACATTGGCTCTCCCATCTTTTACACTGTCCAGATGGCCACTGATTCCCTCTGTCACTGCGTGTAATGAGCTCAAAATGTTTTTTTAAAAAGGTTATTTCAATTGTAGAGAAATGCATTTTATGAAGCTAATATTTCAGTTTGCATTCAATGTGCCCCAGCCAGACCACATGGAGGTGACTTATTTATTTGGCTGGGTCACAGTATGAATGCCTTAACGTTTTGCCATAAACATTTTTTTTAAAAAACAAAAACAACCTAAGTGTGGTCCCATTTTCTTCTGCTACAAACTGGAAGGTGTAATGCGCTAAAAATGTACCTTTTTATTCCGTGCCAGGATTTTGAACTATTCAGTGCTAAAAATTAGGCCTTAGTCACAGATGAGAAACAGAACCCCAATTAGAGTAAAAGAATTATTTTTGAAGGGGAAAAACTATAGTGTGGCTGCTCTTGCAAAAAAATGAATCCCCACGAGCTTAGTTGGTAATGGCTGTTCTTTATACCCTGCTGGCATCCATGTGGAAGCAATCTACTCAGATACAGACAAGGAAAGAGCCAGCTTGCCAGAGCCAGAGCTGTGCCTCGGACACAGTAAACCAGGGCGATTCTTTGTTTGCATCCTATTGGGCTTGGTATACCTCGTGGTCCTTCTCTTGCCCTCTCAGGGACCTGATAGCTTGAAGAATGCCACGTTCATTCTTTTGATAGTTTCAGAGATTAGCCTTGTTGGTCTTCCATAGAAGAAGAGCTAGGTTTGAGTCCAGTAGCATTTAGAAATCAACAAGATTTTGGGGGTGTAAGCTTTCGAGAGTCAAAGTTCCCTTTGACACAGCTCCTTTTCATCCTAAATTGTTAAGAATATAAGAAAAGCCCTGCTGGATCAGACCAAGGCCCATCAAGTTTAGCAGTCTTTTCACACAGTAGCAAATCAGGTGCCTCTAGGAAGCCCCCAAACAAGACGACTGCAGCAGCACCATCCTGCCTGTGTTCCACAGCACCTAAGATAATAGGCATGCTCCTCTGATCCTGGAGAGAATAGGTATGCATCATGACTAGTATCTATTTTAACTAGTAGCCATGAATACCCCTTTCCTCCACGAACATGCCCACTCCCCTCTTAAAGCTTTCCAAGTTGGTAGCCATCACCACATTTTGAGGCAGGGAGATCCACAATTTAACTATGCGTTCTTGGGGGTTTACTTAAATCTATACACGCACATGCCCTGACCTGAATGGTCCAGGATATCTTGATCTTGTCAGATCTCAAAAATTAAGCATGGTTGGCCCTGGTTTGTCCTTGGATGGGAGACCACCAAGGAAGTCCAGGGTTGCTCCACAGAGGCAGGCAATGGCAAACCACTCCTGCCCATCTCTTGCCCAATGGGGATATCATTAGTTGGCTGTGACTTGGCAGCCCTTTCCATCACCATACATAGGACAGCACACAGCCTTTTACTAATCTTATGTGGATAAACAATGTTTTAAGCCATGGAAATTATATAAAGTTGAATACTGTGCCTGTTGGGACAATCCATCACAGATTGTGACACATGCTGATTTTGTCTATTCCCCTTTACATAATACCACAATGATCAGAATAGTGTCCATATTTAACCATCGATTGGACTACAGGTACAGGTTGATTATCCCCTATCCAGACTGCTTGGCATCAAAAGTAGTCTGTATTTTGGATCTTTCCTTATTTTGGAATATTTGCATATACATAATGAATGTAATGAACTGTACCTATTCTCTCTGGGGTCAGAGGAGCATGGTTGTTATCTTAGGTGCTGTGGAACACAGGCAGGATGGTGCTGATGCAGTCGTCTTGTTTGGGGGCTTCCTAGAGGATCCTGGTTGGCCACTGTGTCAGCAGACTGCAGGACTTGATGGGCCTTGGTCTGATCCAGCAGGGCTTTTCTTATGTTCTTATGTTCTTAACTGACCCTATAAGCTAAAATGACTAAACTGAGGCTATCATATTTTGGACATGTTATGAGAAGACAAGAGTCACTAGAAAAGACAGTCATGCTAGGAAAAGTTGAGGGCAACAGGAAAAGAGGAAGACCCAACAAGGGATGGATTGACTCAATAAAGGAAGTCATAGCCCTCAATTTGCAAGATCTGAGCAGGGCTGTCAAAGACAGGACATTTTGGAGGACTTTGATTCATAGGGTCACCATGAGTTGGCAGCGACTTGACGGCACTTCACACACACACACACACACACACACAATGAGATACCTTGGGGATGGGACCCAAGTCTAAACATGAAATTACTTTATGTTTTATATATACTTTATACACATAGCCTGAATGTAATTTTAAACAATATTTTTTTTATAATTTTGTGTACACTGAACCATCAGAAAGCAAATTGGCATGCTGCTGAGTGCCTGTGAGAAATGCCTGTATGCTGGTTCAAAATGTCCAGTTTTTGGGACTTCCGGTAGGCTTGTTTGAACAAAACGCAGCTTCTCCTCGGTACTCCCGGTGGAGAACCAATAATCGTCTTGAAAAGGGCCCCCCCGGGCCCCCCGATTCCTAAAAAGTGGAACGGGACAACAGGATTACTCCTGCTGCCGATCAAGAGTGGTTTGACTCACGAACTCTCCGAGAGTGCTTTTTTAAGACTCTCGGAGGTTCGGACGCTGTTGCTGCCGGCTAAGGGGTTTACATCGTCGCAGACGTTTTCCTGGCATAGGTTTTGCTCTCTCCTACCCAATGCCATCAAATAAATTAATAAAAGCAACGAAAGCCTCAACCTTCGAAATCCTAGTGAGTACTAAGAACCTCTTCGCTTAACTATCTACAATTAAATGAACTTAATATAGGTTGAAATGAGAACCTGACCTCCCACCTAAATATCTGAATAAGGACCTTTAGATTTGAGCACATTTCTAAGTAAAACTGCAGCAAGAAAGTTCTAAAATATACTACTTGGAGTTAGACTAAACAAAAGTCTTGGAACTGATGTACTAACCTCCAATGAAATGACTGGAAAATTGGGAGAGAAGGAGGAAATCACACCTCTTTGAAATGGCGATCAAGAGGAGAAGAAACTAACTGCGACATCACATAGAGTTAACTGCTTCTGGCTGTGGATAGGGAAGTTTGGCTGCAAAGCGAGACCGACGGACCGGAAATGCTCCTCCCGGTGTAGCAGGTAAAATCATTCGACTGCTGTGGACACAGAGAGGAGGAGATAGAAAGTCCGAGGTACTTCCTACTTCCTGTCCTAGAAGCCGACCAAGAGCGTCTTGATACTCTATGGTACATGGATTTTTAAAACTAAGTTTTATATTGCAATTTGAAAGCTAATTCTTAAATAAACTAAGCAAAATAGGTGGGAGAACCTGTGGCAATTGGACTATTGAATTTTAATGGAATTGGAGCCACATTTATATTTAACTTAAGAACTGCTAGTTTGCATGTCTGCACCAAGGCAACATTCAGGCTCTTTACATAGCCCAGCAACAGCCAAGCCGACCACAGACATGGCATCAGACAAACTGGATAAAAAAATGCAGGATCTTTTGACCAGACAGACTGAGACCTTCACTAAACTTATGGAAAAACAGATAACACAGCAGACTGAGCTGCTGGTTGGAAAAATGGATAACGTTACAAAAGAAGTTTAAGAGATGAAGACCCAGATGACTACACTTCAAACAGACATGAAGGTAATGGATACTTCCTTCAAGAAAATGACTGAAGAGCATAAAGAAGTTAAGAAAAAAATTGAAATGCATGAAACACATATTGCAAGGAAAGATAAGAAATATCTTCAAAGGAATTATTTGGGGCAAGTTTTCATTGCCTCTGCGAATACAAAGACTAAAGGATTAGTCATCTATGCACATCCCTCTTTAGCACCTGAATTTGTATATGAAGATGAGGAAGGTAGAATTTTGATGATAAGACTTAAAGTGTTAGGCCAAAAAACACTGGTGGTAGGGATCTACGTACCAAATGAAGGCAAAGCACAGTTTTACCAACTATTGCATGAGACTTTACAACAACATGCACAAGAACAAATATTGCTCATGGGTGACTTTAATGGAGTTGTAGATTGTGCTGTAGATAAAAAATCAAAGACCAAAGATGATAAAGAGGGTTCTTTACCTAAAACCTTCTTCCAACTGGCAGAAGAATTTAAAATACAAGACATCTGGAGAACAATCAACACAACAGCGAAGGAATATACGTTTTATTCCACAAGACATAATTCACACTCTCGGATTGACATGATATGGGCAAGTAAATCAATATTTACCCAACTTCGTAAGGTACATATTCCTCCTAAGACTTTTTCTGACCATAATCCGGTCTCTTTTGAGTGGAATAACAGACAAGCATTTCGGTGGAGATTAAATGATAGATTACTGTGAGATGATAATATACAAAAAGAACTACACAAATTATTAATGGATTATTTTGAAATTAATATGGATGGAGAAATCAATTTGAATATAGTTTGGGATGCCTTCAAAGCTGTTTTAAGGGGATTCATGATTCAAAAGAATACTGCCTGGAAGAAAAAACAGCTGCAACAAACTAATGAAATACTATGGGAATTACAAAAATTAGAACAGCAACTAATTCAAGAACAAAACGATGTCAAAAGACTTGAAATAACTCAGAAGACAAAGATAGTGAAACATCAACTAAACTTAGTAGTCATGGAGGAAATGAATAAAAATTTGAAATACACGAAGCAGAGATATTTTGAACAAGCAAATCGACCAGGAAAACTTCTTGCTAGTCAACTGAGGGACTCTAGACAAAAGCAAATAATAAACAAACTACAGATGGTGAAAGGACCGGTTTTTACAACTACTGCTATACAGAAAGAATTTGAATTATTTTATACAAAATTGTACCAAAAAGACTTGATCTCTGAGAAGAAAATGGAATCTTTTTTGAGTACCGTAAACATCAACAGGTTAACCTCAGAGCAGCGAGACACAAGGAGGAAAGACCTGTTGAACTTTATTTGGCAAGGGAAAAAACCAAGAATTGCATATAAATATTTGGTAGATGCAAAAGAGAGAGGTGGTTTTGCTCTTCCTAATTTTAAACTGTATGCAGAAGCTTCAGCTATGGTATGGCTAAAAGATTGGATAATGTTGAAAAATGCACGTTTACTGGATTTGGAAGGCTTTGATAATAGATTTGGGTGGCATGGGTATTTGTGGTATGATAAAACTAAAATGCATGTGGCTTTTCAACATCATATTATTAGATCATTTTTGATAAAAACCTGGCTGAGATATAAACATTTGTTGGAGACAAAGACCCCACTATGGATATCTTCACAAGAAATGTTAACTTTGCGACCATTAAGACCATCACAATTTATAATATATCAAGATCTTTTAAAATGGGAAGAGAATAAATGTGCCCTGAAGAACTTTGATGATGTTAAAGACTACTTAACATGGTTTCAATATTACCAAATACAATCTGTATATATCCAAGATATGAAAAAGGGATTTCTTAAAGAAAAATCAATTCTACAACAGACACCTTTGGATAATACTGATCATTTAATTTCTAGGATGTATACGCTTTTATTGTTGTTGTATACAGAACAAGAAAGAATCAAGCCAACAATGATTACCTGGGCACAAACAATTGGTCATGCTATTTCTTTGAAATGCTGGGAAAGACTTTGGTCAAGAGACATGAAAAAGATTCTTTCCCAATCGATAAGGGAGAACATTTACAAAATGATCTACAGATGGTACTTGACACCGAAAAAATTGTCTACAATGTACAGTACAATGTCACCAAACTGTTGGAAATGTCAGGATAAAGTTGGTTCTTTTCACTATGTTTGGTGGCTTTGTGATAAAGCTAAAAACTTTTGGGATATGATATATAACGAGTTAAGACTAATTTTACAACAAAATATCCCTAAAACTTCAGAGATTATGTTGTTAAGCATTATACCAGATCATATTATAACACAACGAACCTTTTTACTCTATGCCACCACAGCTGCGAGAATGGTCTATGCAACTAAATGGAAAATGACTGAAACACCGGACAAAACTGATTGGATTCATAAAATGTTTGAACTAGCAGAAATGGCAAAACTGACTGCGTTAGTAAATCAAAAAGACAATGACGAATTTGTTAAGGAATGGGAGGCATGGATTGTTTATTGTAAAAATGAACTTAATGTGCAAAATGTTAAAGGCTATGACTTAGACTAATTCAAATTGTTATAAGTTAAGTTAAAAAAATTTCTTTCTTTTTTTAACAACTGTAGAATGTTTTATAAATGTTTTATAAAGAATTAGAAAATAATTGCTAAGAGGACTATGAAGATAAGTTAGAGATAGAAGAAGGAAGAGGGGAAGTCAAAGTAGGGGAAGATGATTGTAGCATATATAGTAGATTTAAATGAGAATTGGAAGAGATTAAAGGACAATGTTAATTGATTGTACAGAATGTATGAAAAAACAATAAAAAAATTATTTAAAAAAAATGTCCAGTTTTTGGGTGAGGCCGGATATTGGATGACTGGATAAGGGATACTCAACCTATATAAGATATACAACTGAGCATGTGTGGTGGGTAGAAAAATTTTTTTAATCCAGCTACTCTGCTGTATTATTAAACATTTATAGCAGTGTTTCTAGGGTTGCCAGATCCCTCTTCGCCACCGGCGGGAGGTTTTGGGGGCAGAACCTCAGGAGGGTGGGGTTTGGGAAGGAGAGGGACTTCGATGCCATAGAATCCAATGGCCAAAGCGGCCATTTCCTCCAGATGAACTGATTTCTACTGGCTGGAGATCAGTTGTAACAGTAGGAGATCTGCTATTACCCGGAGGTTGGCAATCCTAAGTGTTTCTCAAATTACGGGTTGTGATTCTCTCAAGGCTAAGAGGGAGGAGGTGGTACAAGATGATCTAGGAGATGAGGCTTTGGGTGACTCAATAGCAAATTTAACTGTAGGTTTGCCTCTGTATAACATACAGAAATTGCTATCCTAAAAATGGAATCGAGGAGCCCCGTGGCGCAGAGTGGTAAGCTGCTGTACTGCAGTCCAAGCTCTGCTCACAACCTGAGTTCGATCCCGACGGAAGTTGGTTTCAGGTAGCCGGCTCAAGGTTGACACAGCCTTCTGTCCTTCCGAGGTCGGTCAAATGAGTACCCAGCTTGCTGGGGGTAAAGGGAAGCTGACTGGGGAAGGCACTGGCAAACCACCCCATAAACAAAAGTCTGCCTAGGAAATGTCAGGATGTGACATCACCCCATGGGTCAGGAATGACCCGGTGCTTGCCCAGGGGACCTTTACCTTTTTAAAAATTGAATCCAGCCTGTTGTTCTCTACTGTTATATATTTATGAATATGACAAATAGAATATAAGCTAGCTCAGGGTTCACTGATGTGAGTTTCCCACAATTTATATTCCAGAGAAGTAGAGTGGATTTACCTTGTGAGCAATAACTTTAGAAATGGGTCCTCCTTCAAAAAGTTGGGAAACCACTGACTGATATATAGCAACAATATGGTGAAGGGAGGTAGGACCACCTCTCCCAGGATCAGCTTGCATGGTGGTTCCATTGCTCTGACCAACCTTGTTTGCTTATTCCTTCCAGTCATCCACTGCTTGATCAAGGAAGCAAGCTGGCAAAATGGGGGGGAGCAATCTTTGTCACCATATGAGGGCCAGCATGGTATAGTGGTTAGGAATGGTGGACTCTAAACTGGAGAACCGGGTTTAATTTCCCACTCCTCCACGTGAGCGGTGGACTCTAATCTGGTGAACCAGGTTTGATTCCCCATTTCTCCACATGAAGCCTGCTGTGTGACTGTTGGCTAGTCACAGTTCTCTCTCTCAGCCCCACCTACCTCACAAGGTGTCTGTTGTGGGGAATGGAAGGAGATTGTAAGCTGGTTTGATTCTCCTTAAAAGGTAGAAAAATCAGCATATAAAAAACCAACTCTTCTTGTTCTGTGGCCCCTCCTATTTTATGGAATGACCCTCTTGGAGTCATTAGGAAGGTTTCCACGTGACTGAGATTCTTCAAGGTGGAATTATTCAAAGTAGGGTTGCCAGGCATGGCCAGCGGGAGATGGGGGGTACTTACTGTAGGAGAGAGGCGATCTTCATTGCTGCATGATGATGTCACTTCTGCTCTAGCACTCTCCCCAAAATTATAGTTTCCACAGAGGTTCTGATCCAGTGCTAGAGTATCACCCCAGTGCAATGCCAGCGCTTCTGGGTCATGCCTAGGGTTGCCAGGTCCCTCTTCGCCACTGGCGGGAGGTTTTGGGGGCGGACCCTGAGGAGGGCGGGGTAGGGTTGCCAACTGCCAGGTAGTAGCAGGTGATCTGATAATTCAACTGATTTCCAGCCGATAGAGATTAGATCACCTGGAGAAAAATGGCTGCTTTGGCAACTGAACTTTTGGATGATATACCCAAACCAGACATTCGGCGAGGCTATGTCCCTGCAACTCAAATTCAATTGAGTCGGTTTCCCATATCCTTCTTTATTGTCCTCAGTTTGATGTTATTCGTCACAATCTACTCGATCCTATTTTAACTAATATGTCAGGACACTCGGAGGCCCTCCGATATAACTGAAAAAGTAGCTTTTTTTTAAGTTCAGTAATCAAAAACAGATTGGATAAGGTTAATGATTGATGGTGTCCAATATTCCTTGTTTTCCTATAGCTATTCATCATTTGTATGGATCACTTATTGTATTGTATGCCAATAAAGGTCTTGAATTGAAAAAAAATTGAAGTTCCTCCCCTCCCCAAACCCTGCCCTCCTCAGGCTGCACCCCAAAAATCTCCCACCGGTGGCGAAGAGGTACCTGGCAACCCTAGGGCAGGGTTTGGAGTGGGCCGGGATTTCAGTTTTTTGAATTCTGTACACCCTTTGTATTTTTATATTTCTGTATCTTTTACATTAAGATTACAACGGCCTTTGGCTTTCAACAATAAATGTACTGAAATTGTATGTTATGGTTTTCATTATCATTGTAACCCGACTTTCTGGAGAAAGGTACCGTATTTTTCGCTCCATAAGACATATTTTTCCTCCTCAAAAGTGAGGGGAAATGTCGGTGCGTCTTATGGAGTGAATGTGCGTCTTATGGACCCTAGCCCAGTCCATAAGATGCACATTCTAGCTTGGAAGGAAGGCGGGCGGGGTGCACAGAGCCGGCTGGGTGTGCCAGAACGACGCGAGCTGGCGTTCCCTGCCCCGACGGCCAGCTGGGAGGCGGGCAGGCCCGCTCTTTGCACCCCCGCCTCCCAGCTGGCTTTCGGGGCGGGGAACGCCGGCTCGCGTTGTTCTGGCGCGCCCAGCTCTGTGTGCCCTGCCCGGCAGAACGACGCAAGCTGGCGTTCCCCGCCCCAACGGCCAGCTGGGAGGCGGGGGGCACACAGAGCGACTGGGAGCGCCAGAACGACGCGAACCAGTGTTCCCCGCCCCGACGGCCAGCTGGGGGGGGGGGCGTCTTATGGTCCGGTGCGTCTAATGGAGCGAAAAATATGGTAGGTTAAAAATGCTCTAAATAACATGATATTAAATAAATAAATCCAGTATTATTCTGCAGACACATATTTGCATTGTTATATCCTGTGAGCCTCAGGCAAAAGCATTTCTTCCAGCTTTCCCTGCATTCAGCCCTGAAGATATTTGAGCAATATACGTGGTATGTGGCAGGCAGGAGTGCAGGAATGCCTAATAAACAACCTCCCCTTGACTTTATGACTGACAGGTCTTCATTCTCCTCTTCATGCCATAGAGTCCAATTGCCAAAGTGGCCATTTTCTCCAGGGGAATTGATTTCTTTCGCCTGGAGATCAGTGGTAATGGCAGGAGATCTCCAGCCACCACCAGGAGGTTGGAAACTCTATCATAATCCCCAGCAGTCTATTGTTTCCTTCTTTCTTTAGTTCCACCCAGCTCCATAATTTTGTTTACACATCCGGATCTTGCAAAGGGGCATCCCTGTTAACATGTGATAGCAAAATAATAAAAACAAACTTTCATTGACTTTTCCTTAATTTTGCTAACTGTTTTCCACGCTTGTCTCTGCCTTTGTTTTGCTTTCTTCCTGTCATGGTTTGCCAAGCCCCACTTCTAATTTTTCTTTCCTCCCCCCTCCTGATTTTTCAGTCTTGGTCTCAACTTATTCTAATCCATTCTGGTTGGCAATTTAGAGTGTATTTAATAGTTGTATAGAAATAAACTGTTGTTAATATTATGAACAGAAGGGGGAAGTTAATGTTTCCCCATAATATATCAAAGTAGGAAAAGGATGCTTCCCCCCTTCACCCTTTACATGCATAACAATAAATGTTAATCTGCCTTAGTGGTAATAAATTAACAACAGAGGTTAGAACTTAGTTTAGCTTCCATTGCAGATAGCATGGGGAGTGTCTGGAGTAACCTGGGCCAGGATGTTCTGATTCCTTTCCTTTTTAGCCCTGGAATGCCCACAATCATCCTGAAGCTGATGACCAATTTTGAGATTCCTGGTTTTATATGCCTGCTGCAAATGGACAGATGGACACATGGACTCTTTTATTATTATAGATGTGTGGTAACAGCCATCCAAGTGATTTTTATCTGTTATGATATTTGGTTTGGATCAGGATGATATGGAGGGGGGTAGATCATCACAGTCAAGCAAAGTACATTTGACTGTTGAACGTGTTTACTGCGAAATGTATGTAATCCCAAGTCATCAGGCGATACCGAAAACCCAACCTGAAACAGGCCTCAGGAGCCAATACTTGCCCCAGTGGGAAAATTTACATGTACCAATGGCTACACATAAAGTTTAAGCCCCCTTAAGAGAGCCAGTGTGGTGTAGTGGTTAAGAGCTGAGGTTTGGAGCAGTGGACTCTGATCTGGAGAACTGGGTTTGATTCCCCACCCCTCCACATGAATGGTGGAGGCTAATCTGGTGAACTGGATTTGTTTCCCCGCTCCTCCGCATGAAGCCAGCTGGGTGACCTTGGGCTAGTCACAGCTCTCTCAGCCCCACCTACCTCACACAGTGTCTGTTGTGGGGAGGGGGAAGGGAAGGCGATTGTAAGCCAGTTTGATTCTGCCTTAAGTGGTAAAGAAAGTCGGCATATAAAAAACAACTCTTCTTCTTCTTTTCCTTCTCCTCCTCACATCGTGATCTCAATCCGAATTGGGCCTGCACTAGGGCTGTTGAAAAAAAAATCGGTATAGTTCGGATTCGGCAGAATTCAGCCCATTTCGATTCGAGATATGCTGAAGTCCAAACTCCCCCGATTCGGATCCGTGAAATTCGGCACCTAGTTCGAGTTCGGGGGAAAATTCGGCCGAATAAAGTCATTAAAAACGCATTTGGTCCTTTCCGTGACTCCAGGGGGGCATTTTTGGGGGTAGAGATCTCAAACTTTCAGGGTAGCTTGAGGGGACGTTTCTTGCAAGGACCCCCAAGTTTTGTAAAGATTGGGTCAGGGGGTCCCGAGATATGGGGCCCGGAAGAGGTTGCCCCCCCAAAATCGCCCACAGTGACAGGAATAAAGCCACTTAAAGCACATTGGCGCTTTCCCAAGGCTCTGGGGGGGCATTTTTTGGGGTAGAGGTCTCAAACTTTCAGGGTAGTTTCAGATGAGCCTTCTTGCAAGAACCCCCAAGTTTTGTAAAGTTTGGGTCAGGGGGTCTCGACATATGGGGCCCAAAAGCGGTCCCCCCTTAATGTGAATTTTTATTCCATTTACAGCACACATTCGAGCCACTCCGTGACTGCAGGGGGCACATTTTTGGGGGTGCAGCCCCCAAACTTTCAGTGTAGCTTCAGATGAGGCTTCTTGCAAGAACCCCCAAGTTTTGTAAAGATGGGATCAGGGGGTCCAGAGATATGGGTTCCCCCCTTTTCCCTATTTTGGGGGCTGTACCCCCAAAAATGCACCCCCTGCAGCCACGGAATGGCTCGAATGTGTGCTGTAAATGGAATAAAAATGCACATTAAGGGTGGACCCCTTTCGGGCCCCATATCTCGGGATCCCCTCACCCAATCTTTACAAAACTTGGGGGTTCTTGCAGGAAGCCTCATCTGAAGCTACGTTGAAAGTTTGGGGGCTGTACCCCCAAAAATGCACCCCCTGCAGCCATGGAAAGGAGTGAATGTTCACACGCACCCCCACACGGGGATTTCTCTCACACACAAACAGATACTCTCTTTCTCTCCCCGGGCCACACAGCAGCTGGGCTCATGTGCTCAATCGCGACTGATTGGCCAGAAGAAGACCCTGCTTGGCCACCGATTGGCCGCGGGAGAATGCTGCTTACTAACTGACGGTTATGCTGCTGTGCTGAACCCCGAATTTGCTGAATTTATTCACCGAACACCCTGAACTCGCCGAATTCGGCTCCCCGTTTTCCAGCCTTTTTTGAGTTCAGTTCCATCTGAACGTCTCCTCATACTCATAGCATCCCTGTGCTGTCATGCGGCTGGTATCTTTATTTTTAGGGTGGTATATCACAGCCACATGTCCAGTGGTTGTCAACTAACAACTCTGCTGAACCTACGGTGCAACATGGCCCCTGATCCCACAAACCCACCCAGGGGTAAATTAATTCATGCTCGAAGGACATATAATTATTTACTAGACTAAAAACCAATGAATAAACACCACACCTACACCTATGCCTACGCCTACATCTACACCTACACCCATGCCCATGCCCATGCCCATGCCCATGCCAATGCCCATGCCCATGCCCATGCCCATACCTATACCTATACCCACACCCATACCCATACCCATACCCACACCCATACCCATACCCATACACACCCACACACACCCACACACACCCACACACACACCCTCCCCGAACACGCCCACACTCACACGGCTACCTCCGGCAAACCCCCCCTTACCCCCCACTAAGAATTTTTCCCTGCAATTAAAGTGCTTCTCGCCAAACCCCTAAAACGAGATTTAATTGCAAAGATTTTTTCTTAGTTGCGATCCAAGACTTGCCATAATACCACAAGAACAAAAATCCCCCGCAAAATCGGGGGAAATTCGGCTGTTTTTCGGTTCAGGACGAACCGAATCGACAGCCCTAGCCTGCACACACCTGGCAATCATGTTCTGAGCATGGAACTTCCTCAGAACGTCTGATTGACAAGACTCAGGGTGGCCACATAGGAGCAGGAGGACTTTGTAAGGTGGGAATTGGTCCTTATGATTATTATTATTTATTAGATTTCTACCCTGCCTTTCCCAACCAAGGCTGGGCTCAAGGCGGCTAACAACCAATAAATACAATTTAATAAATACATTAATAGCATTAAATCAAAAAAATTAATTATTTCCAATGGTACATTTAAAAAAATTCAAATTGTGCCCCTGCTAGTAGTGGGAGAACAACAAAGAACACATGAACACATGAAGCTGCCTTATACTTAGAGTTGCCAGGTCATACTGAACTGTCAATACCTAGTTGCATAGTTTTTTCTGATATTCTTGGAATTTATAGCCGTAAGTGCCTCATTTTCTCTATAACTACCTGGCAGTTGGCAACCCTACTTATACTGAATCAGACCCTTGGTCCATCAAAGTCAGTATTGTCTACTCAGACTGGCAGCGGCTCTCCAGGGTCTCAGGCAGAGGTCTTTCACATGATCTACTTGTCTAGTCCCTTTAACTGGAGATGCTGGGGACTGAACCTGGGACCTTCTGCATGCCAAGCAGATGCTCTACCAGTGTGCCACAGCTCCTTCCCAAGAGGAAGGAGAGGAAGGAATGGGAAAGGGAGGGAATACAGGGAAAGAGAAGGGAGAGAAGGCCAGATGAAGGAAAACCGTCGCTG
This sequence comes from Euleptes europaea, assembly GCF_029931775.1. Lineage (NCBI taxonomy): Eukaryota > Metazoa > Chordata > Lepidosauria > Squamata > Sphaerodactylidae > Euleptes > Euleptes europaea. The sequence goes on along the minus strand of NC_079313.1, from coordinate 18,974,131 downwards.
TCCTCAACCATAACCCTGGTGGAACATCAGTCTTGCAGGGCCTGCAGAACTCAGCCAGGTCCTGCAGGGCCCGGGTCTCATTTGATAGAGAGTTCCACCAGGCCGGAGCCGGAACCGAAAAGGCTCTGGCCCTGGTTGAGGGCAACCAGATCGTTTGGGGGCTGGGGACCACCAGTAAGTTACCAGCTGAGCACAATGCTCACTGGAGGGCATAATGAGGAAGGAGTCTGGGAGATAAGGGATAGGGTTGCCAACCTCCAGGTACTAGCTGGAGATCTCCTGTGATTACAACTGATCTCCAGCCGATAGAGATCAGCTCACCTGGAGAAAATGGCCGCTTTGGCAATCGGACACTGTGGCATTGAAGTCCCTCCCCAAACCCCGCCCTCCTCAGGCTCTGCTCCAAAAATCTCCCGCTGGTGGCGAAGAGGGACCCGGCAAACCTAATAATGGATGGTACCTGGTACATTGCCCCTAAGTGAATTGGCCCTAAAGTCTCAAGCCTGTGGGCTCCAGAGACATATGCCAACCCCAAGCACAATATTTTTGTACAAAGTTCCAAAAAGCCATCGGCCTGCCGTCTTGGTCCTTTCAGCTCTGCCAGACCTCGACAACAGAGAAAGCTCACAGTCTTCCTATCCATTTAATGGAACTCTTTAAAACATCCTGGTAGGTTCAGCAAGGCTTAAGTTGTGTAGGGGAAGCTGAAGTGAGCATCCATAGATCATTTGTGGCAGGCCTGAACCTCTGCCAAGGGGGATAAAAATAAAATCAGGGAAAATAAGGGTGGGTTTGTAAAAAAAAAGATGGAGCATTACATTTGAAAACTGGGAGTAATTGTACTCTGTATCTGAAATGGCATCTGAAAGTGATTTAACTGAACAATGTGGTTTCTGATTGGTATTTGAATCTGTTCCAGAACATTTTTAACAGCAATCATAAAGGTCCCAATTATCTGATTTCTTTTCTCCCCAACATAGTCATAGAGGTCTGTTTCTCAAAAGGGAGATTCCCTCCCCCTCTCCTTTTGCTTTCTCCAGTATGCACGCGATCCCTTGCCTACACATGCACAATTCTGTCCAAACGAGTAGGTCTACTCATAGGCAAAGATTACAGTCACGGGATCAGGCTTCTCGTGATCTGTATCCTGACTGCCCGTGATGGGAGAGGTAGTAATTCCAAAAGCTTTGCAGGGTTTATTTTTGATTCAGTAAAGAGGTGTAAGTATTCCTAATATAATTATTTACTGAAACAGACTTGTAACACTCAACTGTGTAAGACAGGTTTGGGGTTTTTTTTACTTCCATTCTATCAGGTCCGGATACTGTACCAAATTTTACCCACTAAGGGCGAAAACGCATGGTCGCTTTAGCCTCCTTTATTCCCTGTTTCAGCCAGGATTCAGCCAGGATGGAACGCACGTTCGGTGAAAACGCATGCGTGTGATCCTGGCTTAATCCTGGCTGAAACAGGGAATAAAGGAGGCTAAAGCGACCATGCGTTTTCACCCCAAGTGTTCTGGTATATTTGAGAGCCAGTGTGTCAGTGGATAGAGTGTCAGACTAGGATCTGGAAGACCAAGGTTCAAATCCCCACTCTTCCATAAATGCTTGCTGAGTGACTTTGGGCCAGTTATACACTCTCATCCTAACCTACCTTGCAGGATTGTTGTGAGGATAAAAGGGAGGAGAGAATAATGTAAACCGCTTTGGGTAGAACTTGGGGGGGGGGTTATAAATGAAGTAAATAATTTCTCAGTTTTTCAACCATCCAGTTGCCAGAAGTCTTTTATGTATAAAAGCCAGAATTTAGGGTTGGCTGTAAAGCTGAGCTACTTTTACCATGCTGTGGAAGAAAATATAGGCACTTGTAGGAGTACTTCCAAGCAGGGGTAAAAACAGCTCAGGAGTGGTTGTTCTCAGTGAAAAAATACCTGGAGACTACGAGCTGAAGAAGCTGAAAAGCGAAACGCAATGCTTGGATCCACCTGCGTTCTCTTTTTTGGTCCAATTACCTCTTGCCAGGTCGTTCACCTGCAGTCACGCCGGCTGGCCCGGTTGTAGACTCTTCGTGGCAAAAGACACGAAGACTCCATGTACATGCTGATACTGTTCCGCTTTTGCGGGGTCTTTAGTTTCTTTTGGTACTGTGTAGCTTATGGGGTCTTTGTATAGTGGCATGTGCTGAATGCCTTTGTACTATTTATTCATTTCCCCACTTGTTTTTGTTTTCCCGTAATAGCAGAACTTATGCCTACTTATACATTTGTTTCCTCATTTAAAATTGGCATGCCTTGAATGCCTGTTTAATATAATTGTTTGTCTATTGGCAGTTGGTCGTCATGTATTAATGGTTTTTGCAACTATTACTTTTTTGCATTGAGATTATTGTATTTAGATTCTGAGCCCACGTGCTGTTAATTAGGTTCAGCCACCAGGAGGTTGGCAACCCTAGGTGAGGGTGAACTAGATTGCATCTGGGGAGCAGCTGTGCTCTTAACCCTCACTTTGCCTGGAACTAGAGCTGAAGGGCAGGTTCAGCCTAGGGCCCAAGCAATGCTCCCTTTCCTTGGACTTCATCATCCTATGCCACTATCTGTCCCAGGCCTTGCCTTTGGGCCCCCTTACTAGAGTTGCCAGCTCTGGCTTGGGAAATCCCTAGAGATCTTCAGAGCAGGGCCTGGGGAGGGCAGAATTTGAGGAGGGGAGGGAACTCAGCATAGATACCATAGAGTCCACCTCCAAAGCTGCCATTTTCTCTAGGGGAATTGATATCTATGATGTGGAAAGAGGCATGCTGGTCTCCAGGGCATGGCTGGAGATCTCCCAGAATTACAACTGGTGTCCAGGTTACATAGATTAGGTCCCCTGGAGAAAATGGATGCTTTGAAAAGTGGACTTTATGGCATCCTACCCTGCTGAGGTCCTTTCCCAAATCCCAACCTCCCTAGGCTCCACCCCCAAAGTCTCCAGGTATTTCCCAACCCAGAGCTGTCATCCTTATCTGGAGATCAGACATGATTCCCAGAGAACTCCAGGCAGGCCCCACCTGAAGGATGGCAACCCTAAGCCTCACTCAAATACCAGGAGTTTCGAAATCAAAAGTTGCCAAGGCTTTCTTTGTGGGTCATAAGTAGGGTTGCCAGGCCCCTCTTTGCCACTGGCGGGAGGTTTTTGGGCCAGAGCCTGAGGAGGGTGATGTTTGGGAAGGGACTTCAATGCCATAGAGTCCAATGGCCAAAGCAGCCATTTTCTCCAGGTGAACTGATCTCTATCGGCTGGAGATCAGTTGAAACAGCAGGAGATCTCCTGCTACTACCTTGAGGTTGGCAACCCTAGTCGTAAGTAGGGTTGCCAGCTCCAGGTTGAGAAATGCCTGGAGGTCCCTCCCCTCCCCAAACCCCGCCTTCCCCAGGCTCTATGGTCAAAATCTCCAGGATTTTCCCAGCCTGGAGTTGGCAGCCCTAGACCATGGGAGGCAAGGCTGAACTAGATGGCCTGGGGTAACTTGTATGAGAGTATTTATTAGTATAGGTAGTCTTCTCTCGAGCAACATTCACCCACTGTGGTGCCATTCAAAACAATTTTTTTTTAAAAGCGTGTGCATGAAGAGAGGCAATGTGAAAAGAAACCCAGACCTCACCATTGCCCTTTGAAGCTTTGTTTGGGTCTTTGCTCATAATTTATGAGGTGTCACAATGTTCTGACCACAATGGGCAAGGCAGGGCCCATTTTTACACTTCAGTTGTGGTTTCCTTCTCTCTTCAGTCCCGTCCACCTCCTCAGTCAGCAAAGTTCCAGGGCTTCCAGAGATTATTTGTCTAGAGACTGCCAGGCTTGCCGTTTCACGGAGACCTGTGTGATTCCTGCCTTTTTCCTTCTCGGGTTTTTCGTCCACGATTCGAGGGGGAAGCACCTCTCTCTTGGGGTTTGGCCCTGGAAACCTTTGCTTGGCAAGCTGCTCCGTGGGAGCGGCTGGGGTTTCAACAGGAGGTGGATTAAGGGTCCCCTAATTGACTGAGAACATTAGAAACTCAGACAACCGCCACCGTCACCCGCAACAAGCTATCTCCACTCCGATCCTTCGACTTCTAGGCTGGGAATGTACGAAGGAAAATAAAATAAAATAGAGCCCGCCTCAGTCGTCTCCTCCAAATCTTCTGTGTGCCTCTGTCTGTGTAAAAGCGTTCTTGGGACCCGCACCGTGTTTCCCTTGGCTGGCACGCCCGGCCTCCTGGCTTGCCTTGACATGCAAAGCCATAGACGATCTGCTGAGTATCTCGCAGGCCTCCTTGCCAGGAAAACCCAATGTCTCCGCGGAGAAATCTCAGCGGAGGCACTTCGTATCAGTCATCAGACTGAGAAGAAGGAAGTTTCCCCCGCCCCCCTGCCTTTTTGGAGACCGAGCATAGGGTTATTTTTGAAAAAAAAGGTTCAAGCCATGCCAATATGCTGCAGGAACCACCCAGGGCTCAGCTCTGAAAGTGTCATAATATTTGGGCAGAGATGCAGCTAGCTACAGGGAGAGGGATCCAAAACTTTCTGGCATCAACAGGATTTTATCATGCAATAGGGTTGCCAGGTCCCTCTTCGCCACCGGCAGGAGGTTTTTGAGGCGGAGCCTGAGGAGGGCGAGGTGTGGGGAAGAAGAAGAAGAGTTGGTTTTTATATGCCAACTTTCTCTACCACTTAAGGAAGATTCAAACCGGTTTACAATCTCCTTCCCTTCCCCTCCGCACAACAGGAGGGGAGGTAGGTGGGGCTGAGAGAGCTCTAAGCGAGCTGTGACTAGCCCAAGGTCACCCAGCTGGCTTCATGCGGAGGAATGGGGAAACCAACCCAGTTCACCAGATCAGTATCTGCCGCTCACGTGGAGGAGTGGGGAATCAAACCCGGTTCTCCAGCTTAGAGTCCACCGCTCTTAGCCACTACACCATGCTGGAAGGTTGATTTGCACAGCCGAAGATTTAATGGCATGCTATTCCTCCGCCTTGTGGATTCACCTTTCTCATGAAGGTGCAGGCCCTGGGACTCAGCTGGACATTTTATGAAGCAGCAGCAGAATTCACAATGAACCCAGAGGACCTGCTCTGCTTGCAGAAGATTGCGGGCTCTCTCACCATCTTAGAACACCTTCAGAAAGCTGAGCTGGAAAAAGCACCTTGGCCTGAGACACCGGAGCTCCTTGCTAGTTAGATGCCAGTTCTAGGTTAGAGGGTTCCACGGGCTGACTGAATATGGCAGCTTCATAACAAGCAGCTTAGTTCAAGATTTAGATGTCTAGTTTGCCACAGGATAATCATGGTTGCCGAGAATAATCTGAATGAGTGGAGGCAGTCAGCTGAAAACAACAAACTGCAGATCTGCTTTGGATTCCCAGTTGCTGGATAGCAATGTTCATCGAGCATAGACCCTTTCCCTTGTGTGGCTCTTCCAGATTCAGTGTTCCGATTGTCCCCTGATCAATGGAAAGAAAAAAAATATTGCACATTACTATTTTGGGGGCTGAGCCTGAGGAGGGCGGGGTTTGGAGAGGGGAGGGACTTCAATGCCATAGAGTCCGATTGCCAAAGCGGCTGTTTTTTGCAGGTGAACTGATCTCTATCGGCTGGAGATCAGTTGTAATAGCAGGAGATCTCCAGCTAGTACCTGCAGGTTGGCAACCCTACCAATGGTCGGGGGGACGTGGCAACCCTATGGAGAGGGAGAATGATGTCAGCTACGTTGGGTCCCTGTTGGGAAGAAAGACAGCACATAAATGAAGTAAGTACAGAGCCATCTTAATGCATGGGTGTGCTGGGCAGTTGCCCAGGCCCCCCACGAGCATAGGGTCCCTATGCTAATATTCCAAAAGGTTTCTGCTGGGAGACAGCTCACCAATCACAATCCAGGTTGCAAAATATTGTGCAGTAGCAATGAAGCTACGTCACCTTAATGTACTTCCTTAATCTGTGGGAATGCAAAATTGGGTGATTCCTAATTTTGTTGGCCTTCATTATAAACATCTACTCTGTATGGTCAGTTTCTGTTTTACCGGTTTTATCTGGTATACTAGCCGCAAATAATATTTATTTATTTATTTTGTGACTTGCTGTCAATGAATAAATAAATACCATACTAAACTATAAATATTTGTTATTGGAAAATGCATATTTAGCATGAGTTTTTCTAAAGATAATGAATAATATTAATATTAATTTGGGTTTGGATTAAGAATATATACTGAAGTATAATGTAAGAAAGGACTTCCTCATTATGGAAGCACCATTTACATTTTTATTCCTGTGAGTGGTTGTGTAGGTAGGGGCCCCAGGGCACTGCTTTGGTCGGGGACCTATAATGCTGTTAAGATTAGGGTTGCCAACCTCCAGGTACTAGCTGGAGATCTCTCGCTATTTCAACTGCTCTCCAGCCGATAGAGCTCAGTTCCCCTGGAGAAAATGGCCGCTTTGGCAATTGGACTCTATGGCATTGAAGTCCCTCCCCTCCCCAAACCCCACCTTCCTCAGGCTCCGCCCCAAAAACTTCCCGCCTGTGGCAAAGAGGAACCTGGCAACCCTAGTTAAGAGGGCCCTAAGTAATAAATAAATGCCAGAATATAGTGGGAGGAACTTCCTTCAACCTAACAACAGTTTGCTCTAAGGTAAAGAGGAGGGCATTTTTCTTGAAAAAGAGATTCATTTCTTAAGCAGCAGTAGCATGTTTTTCCGGTATTAACATAGTTCCGTTTAACACAGATATACCGCTGAATCCCAAACGCTGCTGCTGAAAACCGCTCAGCCATTTATGATGCATGTTTTTGCTAGTACTCAAAGTCTGGCAGCCCACCTATGTGATTTTTGCAGAGCAGAGCAATATGAATAATCATGTCAGAGTTGTGTAAAAAAAAAAATTGCCTTCTGATGGGCAGGTTGTTTCACTGAGACAATGCTCAGAGGGTAGGTTCAATCACCTGTCATAGCTGTATGACACTGGAAAGCTAGCTCCATGTAGTGGAGAGCGTGTCAGACTAGGATTGAGGCAACCCAGGTTCGAACCCTCCACTCTGCTATGGCAGCTTGCTGGGTAATATCCGGCCAGGATAAAAAGGAGAGGGGGAGAGTACTGTTATCATTGCAGAGAAAAAGTAGAGTATAAATACATAAATAAATAAATGTTGTGTGGATATGGTCTAGTGAGATCTTTGGCCTGATTGTGAAAGACGGTTCTTGGAATCTTCTTAGATAAACAGGATTGTTTCAGCGGGAATATTTATTTACTCATTCACTAAGGTTACAATGACCTTAAAAAAAGATGTAAATTGCAATGCAACAGCTTTTTCCTAGCTTGATTGTACAAGCATCATCTTAAGAGAACAAAAGTGTGTGTGTGTGTGTGTGTGTGTGTGTAGAGGGGGAAATCAACACAACTGGTTTTAATCACAGCTCTTAGTCAAACTCATTTGGCCATTATCTACTGTCTGGCCATGCTAATGCGAGATGTTTACAAAGGAAACAGAAAAGTTACAACGCTGCTATTAGTCAAGATTCAGGACGTGATAGATGGTTTTATAATGATGCATGTCCAACATGAAGAGCTAGTTATGCATACAGAGACCTTAATTACAGTCGCATGAAAGGCCACTGAATTGGCTTTGGCTGCTTTGGTACGCTGAAACGCAAGTTTTGCCATGCGGTCTGTTGGAGGGGGCCCTGTAGTCCAGCAAAATGCAGTACCCCCACCCGAAACAGTGGTGTGACATATAATTCACACATTATGGAATGCACAGGCTTCGTTTGGGGGGCCCACCCTGGGTGACAGTGAGATGTGAGTTATTGCTGTGGCTCAGTGGTAGAGCCTCTGCTTGGCATGCAGAAGGTCCCAGGTCCAATCCCCGGCATCTCCAGTTAAAAGGGACTAGGCAAGTAGATGATGTGAAAGACCTCTGCTTGAGACCCTGGACAGCCGCTGCCAGTCTGAGTAGACAATACTGACTTTGATGGACCAAGGGTCTGATTCAGTATAAGGCAGCTTCATGTGTTCATGGCTTCTCTTCATTTCCCACAAGTTTGGGGCCTGATTCCCCGCAACTCACCTCTGTTACGCAAGGTGAGGAACCCAGCCCCAACCTGTGTTCTCCGTAATGAGTGAATTGACTTTGAGTATATGAACATGTGGCACAATCCCTTTGGATGTATTAGGTGATGTGGAACCCAGGCAGGATAATGCTGCTGCAGTTATATTGTTTGTGGGCTTCCTAGAGGCACCTGATTGGCCACTGTGTGAACAGACTGCTGGACTTGATGGGCCTTGATCTGATCCAGCATGGCCTTTCTTATGTAATAATGCCATAGAGTCCCCCTTCCAGGGAACTGTCAATTAAGACTAATTCCAAAACTTATTGTTAGCTTTCCTTGCGCAGATAAAGCTGGTGGCTTAATTCCAGTTGGTGACTGGCTTTTGGATAGTTAAATTGTGGAACTCCCTGCCCCAGGATGTGGTGATGGCTGCCAGCTTGGAAGGCTTTAAGAGGGGAGAGGACATGTTCATGGAGGAGAGGGCTATCCATGGCTACAAGTCAAAATGAATACTAGTCATGATGCATACCCATTCTCTCTAGTATCAGAGGAGCATGCCTATTATATTAAGTGCTGTGCTGCAGTCGTCTTGTTTGTGGGCTTCCTAGAGGCACCTGGTTGGCCACTGTGTGAACAGACTGCTGGACTTGGTGGGCCTGGGTCTGAGCCAGCATGGCTTTTCTTAGAATCCCTTTGGAAATTCTCCTGCACAAGGAACACTCAAATGAACAGAACTGTCCAAGATATTCATCTAAGTGAAACTGGGGGAAGGACCATCCCAATGGACTGTGCTTCTGTTGTGATGATTGGTATGGTTGATTTTTCTCCCTCTGGTACACAGTGTTTATTGAGTGGCCCTATAAGGTGTAAGTAAGCATTATTTCATTAATTAAAAGAATTATTATTTATTAATTAGAAGAATGGGTGCACAGTACCATTCACAATTTTCCTTGTCCCTCCTGTTCCGCCATTTTACATGCAGTTCTCCCAGGTAAGGTTGCCCGATCCCTCTTCACCACCGGCAGGAGGTTTGGGGGACAGACCCTGAGGAGGGCGGGGTTTGGGGAGGGGAGGGACTTCAAGACCATAGAGTCCAATCACCAAAGCACCCATTTTCTCCAGGGGAAATGATCTCCATCGGCTGGAGATCAGTTGTAATAGCAGATCTTCTGTTTCACTGTATAAGATTTGATTTTTATGACTGAATTATAAAAAGTCTTATTGATGTTTCCAGTAGCCATCAGTGCTTGTTATTTTCCTTCAACTAACTGGAGGTTGGCAACCCTACTCCCAGGCGATTGTAGCAACACAGCTCTAATCAGTTGCATCCTTCTCTAAGCTCATTGACTGCAATGTACTTATATGGGTACATTGGTACATCTATGCCTAAGACTGTCTTGTAGCACCACTTTATATATTTTTTAAAATATGCATACTAAGAGGTATAACTAGCAGTAAATTTCCACTAGTGGAAGGGAAGATGATTTTGCTGATTCCACTATCACTGCTGTCCTCTTGACTCCCCCCCCCACGCTTTACTAGGGTTGCCAACTCTGCGTTGGGAAATTCCTGGAGATTTGGAGGTGGAGCCTAGGGAAAGAGGCTTTTGGGGAGGGGAGGGACCTCAGTGGGGTATAATTCTGTACAATCCACACTCCAATCAGCTTAATTCCAGATCTCCGGGCCCACCTGGGAGGTTGGCAAACCTACGTTGTTCCCCGTTCCTTTGTCCCCCAGGAACCTGATTTGGGGAAACATTTTGAGCTGCAGGAGGAGATACAGGTGACAAAATCCTGTTCCACTGATGGGCATCCCTTCCATCAGCATAGAGTTACTGCCGCATCCAAGCCTAAATGTGTACCAAACACAAGCTCTCCTGGCCACTGACTTGTTCCACTTACAATGATATTACATTACTTCCTGCCACAATGGGTCCCGTGCTGCTCTTGGGAATAAATGTGGGTTCCAAGTCAGGAAAGTATGAAAAACCCTGGTATATAAGGGGCTGAAGCTTCACCAACAGCCACTGAAAATCTTTCTGTCACCGGCTTCTGAGCAAGATGTAGCCATATATTATCAAGTATATCTCTGAAAATGTCTACAAATTTGACTTTAAAAAAATTAACCAGTGTTCAGAATGTTGAATTCTGTGCCCGGGACCAATCTCTGCATTTCCCCTGTGTGGCCACATTGGTATATTCCTGTTTGATCCATGCTTTTCGATACCTCAGTTTAGCGACAGCTCAAAGAAGCGCGACCTTCACAAACCAGAAATATCCCACACCCTGGAAGTTCAAACCTTCTAAAGGCAGTTGGCAAAGGGTAGAAATATTTGAAATTATTTATGCTCCACAGAGACTATATGTTGGCATCAAGTCATGCATTTGGAGGTGGAGCGGAGAAACGCATGACCCCCCTCTCCGCTTGCACTTGCCACAAAATATCCAGGGGAGCATTACATCCACAAGGGGAGCTTCCTCTCTATCTCAGCATATTCCAGAGATTCTGAAAGTCCCTCATCCATCAAAAAAACTTAAGTATGCAATGCTAAGCACGCACATGGATCTGTGCTCTGTGCCGAAATATAGATTGCAATTCATCACAGGCTGACCTGCAAATGGGTGGTGGAATGTTGCAACTGTCTGATGATCGCTTTTTTGCATGGCCAGTAAAACTTGACCCACATAACAGCCGTGGGAATTTATATTTAGTAAGCTTTAGGGAAATGAATTGGACTTTAACACATAGTTAAATTGTGAAACTCCCTGCCCCAGGATGTGGTGATGGCTGCCAACTTGGAAGGCTTTAAGAGGGGAGAGGACATGTTCACGGAGGAAAGGGCTATTCATGGCTACTAGTCAAAATGGGTACTAGTCATGATGCATACCTATTTTCTCCAGGGTCAAAGGAGCATGCCAAATATATTAGGTGCATTGTAACACAGGCAGGATGGAGCTGCTGCAGTCGTCTTGTTTGTGGGCTTCCTAGAGGCACCTGGTTGGCCACTGTGTGAACAGACTGCTGGACTTGATGGGCCTTGGTCTGATCCAGCATGGCTTTTCTTATGTTTTTATGACTCCCCCCCCCCCAAAAAAAACCCCACATTTTTAGAACTGTGTTGTGTTCACTTAGGTTGTCTATGAAAAAGCTGTAATGTAGTAAGATCATCTAGATCAGGGGTGTCAAACATATGGCCTGTGGGCCGGATCCGGCCCCTTGAGAGCTCTTATCTGACCCGCGAGCCAGCCATGGCAGCCACCTCCCCCCAAGTCCCAATCTGTGCTGGCGAGCCCACAGCGGCCTCATCAACCGAGGCAGCCACCCCCTCAGTTCTGAGGTTTCAGTGATCCAGGACTGTTAATTAAAAGAAAATAATGTAGGAGTGTTATCGTGTTAAGATGTTTGTATTTTAAGTAAAACATAAAGTTAAAAAATAATATCATTCATTGGCTTTACCTGTGTCTTCTATGAAATTTGTGTTTTCGGTACCTGGCATTAAATTTTATGGTACATGTGGCCCAGCCCAACAAAGTGACATTTATGTCTTATCTGGCCCTCGTAACAGATGAGTTCGACACTCCTGGTCTAGATAGAACTGTTTGGAAAGAAAGGAAAGACCGATTGACTTGAAAAACAGATTGAACCCTTGCTCTTGAGACCATTTTGAAATAGTTTCTCATTGTTGAGTGAATGGGGGTGTGGGGGGGTTAACGGGGTTTACCATGTGCTGCTTCATTCTCTCTCAACTCAAAGTCCTTAAGTTCAAGACCCATTTCAGTCACCCCATTCCTGGCCTGTGTGGGATTCTTCTGCATGGCGATCATCCAGACCGGGACACACGTCTCAGGAAAGCCTTCTTGTCTTTGCTGCCTCAGGATGGCAAGTCCACTCTTTTCAATCAGGTGACTGAGGATGTTCATATCTCGGATCACGCTGCTGTCCATTTGATCCAGGATGCAGCCCTGGCGAGCCACGTTGTCCTTGAGGATGATGACACCGTTCTCCTTCAAGCCATTCTGGCAGCGGATAAGAAACCCTAGCAAGTCCTTATCTGTCAGATTTCCTTTGGGATACAAAGGATGTCAGGATTATTTCTTTAGTCATTAACAAAATTTATATCTCACCTTTCTTTCTTCACCAGGGCCACCAAGGTGGCTAGCAATTTAAATCATGCAGGATAAAATCACATTTTAAAACCATTAAAATCAACCCCCCTCCCCAACACTCACATCTTTAAAATACATACAAAAACATAAAAACAGCAATTAAAACATTGTTCTGGAAGGAGGGAATGCCAAATGAAACAAAAAAGGCTTCACCCACTGGTGGAAGATGGCAACAGAAGAGGACCGACAAATCTTTCTGGGGAGAGAGTTCTGGAGCTTTGGTGCCATAACCGAGAAGGCCCTATCCTGGGCTGCCACTCACCTAACCTCAGAAGGCAGGGCCTCCAAAGATGACTGTAGTGGTCAGGCGGGTTCATAAAGGAGTAGGCGGTTCTTCAGGTATGTTGGTCCCAAACCATGTAGGGCTTTGAAGGCCAAGACCAACACCTTGAATTGTGCCCAGAAACAAATTGGAAACTAGTGTAGATAGGCCAAGGCTAAGATTATGCCCATTACTGATTCAACGGCCTCAACATATTGTCAGGCCTTTCCACAATGTCAGGCCTTTGCTCCAATGCTATGTACTCTGGCCCTTGTTTCACTGGCAGGCCTTTTGCTATGATTGAAATGAAGTCCGTAATTGCAGGCCAGGTGCAAGCCTGGCAACTGTTCAAGGTTGCTTTCCCAAGCCTGTGTATGCTGTCTGAAGTCTCTGAAGTATTATGTCCGGAGGGGCTGGCAGAGGGCTGAGTGTCCCTCGAAAGAGATCCGGGCGGCCAGATGTGGATGTACACAAACCCCTGGGCACCTCAAGACTGGAGAACTTTTATGAATTGCCGGGACAGTGTGTCCCTCGGATGAGGCAGCCTTCCTGGGGGGCTACGCAACGGCAGACCGGCATGGATAGCTGGGAGAGTCCCCGGGGGCCTACGTCCCAGGGGTTGGATGGTAATGAGGAATGCCAGCACCTGCCTCATCCGAAGCAAGAGTATGTGAGGCAAGTAGTGGGGTGGCGGGGCTGGCCAGAGGGACTTTTCCAGGAGATGGCCGACCTCTGTTGGATGCAGTTGACATCGTCGCGGTCCTGGCAGCCCGCGTCCACCGCAGCCCCTGCACCTGCCATGCTGCAGGGGGCCGGCGTTCCACAGCCTCCCGCCACGCCCGACCAGCCCGCCACACAGGGACAACCCGCCCCCTACCCAGCACTGTGAGCTCCATGGAGGGAGTTGCGAGTCTCGTTTGACGGTTCAGGGGAAAGGCTTCCTTTTTACTACAAGTAGAGGGCTTCATGAGGGAGCAGGGGGCTATCTTCGTTTCGGAGGAGAGTCGTGTGCGTTATGTGGCTTCGCTGCTGGAGGGAGAAGCAGTGAGTTGGGTGGTCCACAAGTTCAACCTTTGTTCCCGTGCGCTGCGCTCCCTGGATGGTTTCATGTTGGCACTTAGACAGCGTTTCGAGGGCCCTTTGCAGAGTGAGAGGGCCAAGATGGTTCTCCTGCAGCTTTGCCAGGGGACCAAGACGGTGATGCAATATGCGAATGAATTTCAATGGCTTGCTAGCAAAGTGGCAGACTGGAGTGAAGCCACCCTTGTGCAGTATTTCCGAAAAGGACTAAATTCGGAACTTCTTTATTGGGCCTTTGTGCAAGGTGACCCTCCTGATCTGGCATTAGAAGTGGAGAATCGCCAGCAACTCTTGAACCTATCTAGGGAGTGCAAGTCACTAGGTTCGGAGCCACAACCGCCAAAGAGGGCGATCGACTCGACAACGGAGCGAGTGAAACGTCTCCGGAGTGGAGCATGTCTGGTGTGTGGCGGTGTGGGACACTTTGCGGCTGTTTGCTCTTCCTGCCCCGAAAGATCTCTGACCGCTCTGCATCCGACCAAGGAGGCGGGAACTCAATCTGAAGGCAGAGGCACCGCAAGAGTTCCACGCTCGGCAGGCGAGGGCCCTCCACACTCAACCTCATCCTATCCAGCAGGGAGGACCAGAACACAACACCACCTGATCCAACGGGATCGCGGATTACAAAGGGAACCGGGTCGAACCCCAAAATCACATCAGCCTCCGAGGGCAATCGTCAGCCAAAAAACGGACCCTGGTCTGCTGTAGTTGGAGCTCCACAGCAGACCGCTTCAGTCGAGAAGTCTAGAGCTCCACAGATGGTGAGCGACCAAGGGGAAAATGTGTTCCTAGACGTTGTGTTACAGGATTTTAGGGGGGGGCAAATGACAGTGAAAGCTTTGATAGACTCGGGATGTGCACGAACCTTAATCAATGAAGAGACTTTCAAGGCCTTAAGAGTGAAAGCCGTGTGCTTGCCCCAACCCATACAATTTGCTCAGATGGACGGTAGTAACTTTCAGGGAGGTCCTGTGGACAAGCAGTGTAGCCATGGGGGTGGGGGCCCATTGGGAGCAACTTTACTATTGCTTCGGGCGTTAGGTATCCAGTCGTGTTGGGAGCAAACTGGCTACAGGGACACAGTCCTACCATAGATTGGGCTGCCAGAACTATTGCTTTCACACAACCACAGTGCAACTGCCATTGGAAGGAGATGGCAGTCAAAGCCAGTGCTTTGTCCGCAGGGGTTGGAAGTCTGTATACCCCCCAGTTACCCAAGGAGTACGCAGCCTTTGCAGATGTATTTGATGAAAGAGAATGCGATATTCTTCCTCCCCATCGTGAGACGGACTGTGCTATTGAGTTGGTGGGGGAGGGTACTCTGAGACTTTTTAGATAAGAATCTAGCTCGTGGTTTCATACGGCACTCCACTGTGCCTTGTTCCACTCCAGCGTTCTTTGTGCGGAAAAAGATGGGTGACCTTCACTTGTGTATAGACTTTTGCAGACTCAATGCAGTCACCCAGACTAATGCCTACCCCCTTCCTCTGATTCTGGACCTACTCAGCCAATTAAAGGAGGGTCGCATATTTACTAAACTGGACTTAGTCGAAGCGTATTGCCGAGTTCGAATAAGGGAAGGTGACAAGCAACTGACCGCCTTTTCCAGCTGTTTTGGGATGTTTGAGTACCTGGTGATGCCCTTCGGATTAAGTGGCGCCCCTAGTGTCTTCATGCAAATGATTAACGAAGTGCTACATGACTTGTTATTCAGGGGGGGTGATTGTGTATCTCGATGAAATTTTAATTTACTCAAAAACATATGACGAGCATGTAAAATTGGTTAAAGAGGTCTTGCAACGCCTCCGGGAAAACCAGCTGTTTGCAAAAGTGTCCAAGTGTGAGTTTCATCAAGACAAATTGACCTACCTAGGGTATGTCATTTCACATCAGGGGCTAGCAATGGATCCTGAAAAGGTGCGAGCAGTGGTAGAGTGGGAGCCGCCCGCTACTCGCAAACGTCAACAATTTCTCGGTTTTGCTAATTTTTACCGAGGGTTTCTCAACAATTTTGCGCAAATTGCATTGCCCCTAACCAACCTGTTGAAAATGAAAGGGAAGGGACCTTCTGCTGCCCTACCTTCTGCCCGGGTGGCATGGACGCCAGACCGCCAATGAGCTTTTGAGACTTTAAAACGATTATTCATTTCCGAACCCATACTCAAAAATCCGGATTGTGAAAAACCTTTTGTGGTTTAAGTGGATGCATCTGATGTAGCTATGGGAGGGGCGCTCCTGCAGAGGGGGGAGGCTGGACAGCTGCGCCCTTGTGCGTATTTCTCAAAAAAAAATTCCCAATCAGAACTTAATTGGCCCATTTGGGAGAAGGAGGCAGCCGCAGTCAAACATGACTTGACAGTATGGAGACATTTTCTAGAAGGGGCAGAAATTCCTTTTGAGGTATGGACCTATCACAAAAACCTGGAAGCTTTAAATGGGACACATAAGCTTACTGCGAAACAAATGCGTTGGGCAGAATTTTTCTCGAAGTTCCGCTTTGTGTTAAAACACGTTCCAGGCAAACAAAATCAACTGGCAGATGCATTGTCTTGACTTCCTCAGTATCAGAGTAAAGTGGAGCGCCCGACCGACTCTCTCTTCACCCCCGAACAGAGGGGGGTCATGCCTAGTCTGGCTGTTCAAACTCGGTCTCAAGCTCGGCAGTCCCCTACTGTGGATGGGGGACCGAATGTCACAAAGGATCCGCCTCCCAAGGATCAACCGCCAAGCGCCCTCCGAGATGAATTGCCGGGGACCTCCAAGGGCGCTCAAGGAGTGCGTCCCTTGGAGGGGCTGCTGGACCCGTTCAAAGTTGCATTAACCCAGGCCTACCAAGCAGAAAGCTCCCCAATACGCTGCCAACCAATTTGACTCTAAAAGAGGACTTTTGGTTCAAGGTCACTAGACTGTATATTCCTGCGTCCCGGCGGAGGGAGGTGATGGGTCGGGCCCATGGTTCAAAAACTGCGGGTCATTTTGAGTTTGTCAAAACTTTACATTTACTCCGCAGGCAGTTCTGGTGGCCAGAAATGAGAACAAACTAGGACTCTTTTATTTGTAGCTGTCCCACTTGTGCCACGGCGAAACGAGTGATGGGAAAACCACCCGGTTTACTGAAACCCTTGGAAACACCCACAGGGCCCTGGGAAGTTATTGCCATGGACTTTATAACCGACCTTCCTTCCAGCCAGGGAAAGACTGTATTTTGGGTGGTTACTGATTTGTTTTCTAAACAGGTACACTTAGTTCCTTGCGCAGGGCTGCCCACAGCCCAAAAGTTGGCCAAGATGTTTGTGTCACATGTTTTCAAATACCACTCATTTCCGCTCAAGATAATTTCTGACTGCGGGGTCCAATTTGTGGCTAAGTTTTTGAAATCGTTTCTCAAACTGGTGGGGGTTGAACAAGGACTATCTAGTGCGTATCATCCCCAAACCGATGGACAAACTGAATGTGTTAATGCTGTATTAGAATGCTATTTGCGTTGTTATGTAAATTACCACCAGGATGATTGGGTGGATTTGTTACTGTTTGCTGAATATGCCTACAAAAATGCCACACACCAATCCACAGGTTTCAGCCCGTTTCAAGTGGTGTATGGTAAAGGACCCTTTGGTAACGTGGCTCTCTCGGGGGAGGAGGGGTGCACCGAAGTAACGGACTGGATAAAAACAGTACAAGAGACCTGGCCGTGGCTTCAAGGAAATCTTGACCGAGCCAAACGCAAGTACAAGGCACAGGCAGATAAGCATCGGTCTCCAGGTTGGAACTTAGAGGTGGGGGACCTGGTGTATCTATCCACAAAGAACCTGCAGTACCTACGCCCATGCAAAAAACTGAACGAGAAATATGTGGGACCCTTTCCCATCGCACGACGCATAAACGAGGTCACAGTAGAACTCAGTGTTCCTAAATCACTGAGGGGAATCCATCCAGTGTTCCATATCTGTCTCTTGAAAAAATATGTACCCTCTCCAGAATGGCATCCCGAAGCCCCTCCTGAAGTCCCTGTGCTGGTGTGTGTGTGGGAGAACATTTTGAAGTATCTAAAGTCCTCGATTCCCGTATTCACAGAGGGGTACTATACTATCTGGTGCGTTGGAAACATTTGGGTCCTGGTCACGACGAATGGGTGGCAGAAAATGACATGGCAGCGGCTCCCCGCCTGATTTGTCAATTTCACGCTGCCTACCCCTACAAGACTCACCTGGGTAAAGAGAGCAAGGGGGGGCTTTGGGGGGGGCAGAATGTCAGGCCTTTCCACAATGTCAGGCCTTTGCTCCAATGCTATGTACACTGGCCCTTGTTTCACTGGCAGGCCTTTTGCTAAATTTGAAATGAAATCCAGTAATTGCAGGCCAGGTGCAAGCCTGGCAACTGTTCAAGGTTGCTTTTCCAAGCCTGTGTATGCTGTCTGAAGTCTCTGAAGTATTATGTCTGAAGTCTCTGAGAAACTGCTTATCTGGACGTTACCATGGCTTCACTGTATCTTGCTTGTTGCCTAGAATGCTTTTTCAATTGAATCACACTCCACCTAGCTTCATTAGATTTCTGCTTTGCCCACGGGCAGTCATCTTCTGTTAAAACTGTCTTTTTGCTTTTATTAAACTTTCATGCTTAAGAAACATCTGCTTGAGCATGTTTGATTTTTGGAATGCTAGGGACAGTCCTCTGAGCTGACACATATGAGCCTTTTCACAATATAAGTTTATGTGATATACGGATTTGTGATAGGATACTAAAGTGCGGAACAAGCAGCCTACCATTAACAATGTGCAATTCTTATCCCAACTGATCTCAAAATGGCTACTGCCAAGTTTCCAGTTCTTTTTCAGTGCTACATTACAGTGTAAGAAGACGATGAAGAGTTGGTTTTTATATGCCGATTTTCTCTACCTTTTTAAGGAGAATCAAACCGGCTTACAATCTCCTTCCCTTCCTCTCCCCACAACAGACACCTTGTGAAATATGTGAGACTGAGAGAGCTTAGAAAGAACTGTGACTAGCTCAAGGACACCCAGCTGGCTACATGTGGAGGAGTGGGGAAACCAACCCAGTTCTCCAGATTAGAGTCCACCACTCTTAACCACTACACCACGCTGGCTCCCAATCACTTCCCTCCGTACTCCTACTCATGAAACACATGGTTCCTTTAGGTCTTCAAAGCAAAACTAAGAAATGTTCACAGTGTCCCAGCGTGATTGATTATTACTTCTGCTCTGAGACCAAACAAGGTCTTTGTGAGATAGCAGTTTGTTTGACTTTGCC
The DNA here is from genome assembly GCF_029931775.1 of Euleptes europaea. Lineage (NCBI taxonomy): Eukaryota > Metazoa > Chordata > Lepidosauria > Squamata > Sphaerodactylidae > Euleptes > Euleptes europaea. Next base: position 18,955,299 of record NC_079313.1, on the reverse strand, counting down.
TAGAGAGATCATTGCAAGCCCATAAAAAAGGACACAATCCAGAAGATAAAAGGGTGAGTTTAAGTCCCACTGCATGTTTCTATGGGCATCCAAACACTTGACTCTTTTCAAGCATGAAGGCAAATCTTTTCTACAGAATCACTGCTGAAGACCATTTACAGAGAAATACACCATGGAGGAAAATGTTTGGCAAATGTACTTGGGTGGAATGTGAAACCAGGGCAGATTTTGCAGGGAATATTCTGTCGTGCCGCGCCTGGCCTTCTGTGACCCCCGGGGCCTCTGCCCTGGAGAGGGGTGGGGGCGGGGAAGCCTCCTCGGCCCCAGACCAGTCCGAGGGGGAGTCAGAACTTTCTGCCAGGTTGCCGGGAGTCAGAACTTTCTGCCAGGTTGCCGGCCGACTCACATTCAGCCTGCACGCAACCCTTTCCGGCTTCCTCCCTGGCCTCGGCTCCCCTCTTGCCTTTTAACCCTCCCCGGCCAGAGAGGCCCCGCCCCTTCCCCGCTACCGCCCCTTTCCCCATGCTCCCCCGTGCAGGATAGCCGCTCGTGCGGCTCTATCGGGCTCTCCGGCAGCTGCGCCGGCCCTTCCCTGACCCGCCCGCGCCCTCCCGACCATCAGCTGGTGAGAGGGGCGGAGTCCGGTGGGCCGCGTCACTCTGGCCGCGTCGGGCCTTCGGCTCCTGGCCGGGTTGCTCCGTCCCTGGGCGGCCGCGCCCCGTCCAGCCGGCTGCCTGGGGAAAGAAGGGAACCGGCGTTGTGGCCCCCCCGACTCTCCCTAGGGGGGCCGGGTGATCCGGCGAGCCCCCCGCCTACCCCGTGAGTACACCTGAGCCCGGGGGGTCGGGGGCGGGGAGACAGCGGCCCGGGAGCCAGCCTGTAGGCCCGTCCCGGGACATATTCATAAGCAGAAACTGACAGGGCTGGAAGATCCTGCATTCCAGTGTGAGAGCCAGTGTGGTGTAGTGGTTAAGAGCGGTGGTTTGGAGCAGTGGAGTCTGATCTGGAGAACCGGGTTTGATTCCCCACTCCTCCACATGAGGGGCGGAGGCTAATCTGGTGAACCGGGATGGTTTCCCCACCCATACACATGAAGCCAGCTGGGTGACCTTGGGCAAGTCATGCTCTCTCAGCCTCACCCAACTCACAGGGTGTCTGTTGTGGGGAGGGGAAGGGAAGGTGATTGTAAGCTGGTTTGAGTCTCCCTTAAATGGTAGAGAAGGTCGGCATATAAAAACCAACTTCCTCCTCCTCCTCCTGTACCACAGAGAATTTCTAGGATAAGGATGACCTTTAGTGAGCTTCCTTGCACTGCCTTGCAGCTCCTGATCAATCTAGTCCAATCCCTGCCTTCTCCCTTCCCATGTTCTCTCCATATCGGTCTTTAGAACTTCTCAGTATTCCTGCTCTTCACCAAACCCTGATGTGGGTGACTCTACGTATTCTAGTAAGGTAAGCTCCAAGTCGCAACTTACATGGATCTTCTGTCCTGTAATCCTGAGCCCATGTGGGTTAGTTGTGAGAAGAAAGAAACTTTATTGCTATTCTCAGGGTGGACAAGAACCCTGCACGTGCCAAGATGTACTTGATCCATAGTCTTTTATGGCTCCTCAGACTTCCTATATTGGCTCTGTCCTCTGTTTGGATCGGTGTTGTCTTCCATTCAGAGTATCACTCAAGGGTCACCCTGCCCATTGTCAATGAACAGCTTAAGGCATTCTGGTGGTTTTTAAAAAATGTGTACCTAAAATGATATAGGTGGAAACCTTAAAATGTGAATGGTGCAAGCACCGGTACATATCAGGGAATCAGAATAGGCGGTGGTTTCGGTGGTGGTTGGCTGAGTCAGGAAACGGGCAGAGAGGGAGGGGAATCGTCCCTTCTAGAAGCTTTCCATACAAAATGTTCTCCACAACTGGCCTGTGCATGAGCAGTTCCCATGTGTGCCTGTACAGAGGACCACTCGATGAACAACAGTTACAGGTAAGCAACATTGTTTATCCTTGTAGAGCGTATGATCAGTGACAAACCCGCATTCGCCGCCATATAATGCCTGATGTGGTTTGTCCTCCTGATTCTCTTATAGTCCCAGTCTCCCCTGCCATTTGCTTCTGATCTGGATATTTTCGTTTCGCTGCTTTCTCAGCTGGATTTACTGGATTCTCTCTTACCAGCCCTTGCACTACCCAGATGACCCTCATTCAAAATTTGCACAACACTGTAATAGTGTGTCCAAGGCATAAGGGAAAATGGGGAGAGGTAACAGATGAACTTTCAGTCTGTATGTACCTTGGTGGTCAGGAGTGCCATCAAGCTCCAGCCGACATATTGCAACAGGCAAGAGATTTTCAGAGGTGGTGTACCATTGCCTTCCTCTGCATAGCAACCCTGGACTTCCTCCGTGGTCTCCCATCCAAATACTAACCAGGGCCGACCCTGCTTAGCTTCTATAATCTGACAAGATCAGGCTAGCCTGGGCGATCCTGGTCAGGGTACATGCCTACGCACTACCTATTTTGCCACTTACCAACATTAATCACTAAGCAGCCTACCTACCATTTCTGTTCCTCTGTCATTTCCCCGTTGTCAGAAATATAGGACTGACCTGAAACCCACTGAATCCAGATGACATCGTACTTTCTGGGTGCTGGCGTGAAATCCTGGAGACCACAGCAATAATACATGTCAACTTTTTTCCTGTAGCTATGCAAGTAGTTCTGGGCTTCTGCCAGGAAATTCTCCATCATGTCCACCAGCTCTACATGCTTGAAAAAAGGAAGGAGGACATGTTTGCTGACCCGACCAATTCCTGAGCCACAGTCGAGGGCACAGTCACATCTGGTTTTGCCAGGGCCCTGTTGAGAGCATAAAAACAACAAATGTTGAGAGTTCAAAACTCATTACATAGTTTATCTCAGTGTGCTCCAGAAAAACTCTAAGGTAGACTAGTATTGTGCTCTTCACTGTGCTCTTCTAAACTGGAGAACAGGGTTTGATTCCCCACTCCTCCACATGAGTGGTGGACTCTAATTTGGTGAATCGGGTTGGTTTCCCTACTCCTACACATGAAGCCAGCTGGGTGATCTTGGGCTAGTCACAGCTCTCTTACAGCTCTCTCAGCCTCACCTACCTCACAGGGTGCCTATTGTGGGGAGGGGAAGGAAAGGTGATTGTAAGCTGGTTTGATTCTCCCTTAAGTGGTAGGGAAAGTCGGCATATAAAAACCAACTTCTTCTTCATCTTGAAACTGGAAAGGTCTAAAGATGTGAGATGGTGGATTGCCACCTGGTGAATTTATGGCACGAGCACCATTTGAACCAGGGACATAGTACAAAGTTATGCCACTAGAGGAGTGCATTATTTTTTTCTTTGAACATTGTTTCATGCTAGAAGCTTTCGAAGGAAAGACGAGCTTCACAAGGATCACTTTACAAAGGCTATATTGTGACTAAGTAATAACAGACATGCCACCATAACAAATATTCCCAGCTCTGGAATATCACCTTCAGTGGCTCATAATTCTGAATTCTTCAGCTCAGGTTGTCTGTCCAAATTGAAGAAATTCTCCTACTTCATTCTCTCCTTTCCTCCTCCTGCCAATCCAATTGAATGGCTTCAAGCAGAAGCAGGTGGTGGTGGCAGTATCTGGCAAGTTGGCCAATAGACAAAATGAGGCAAGAGCATCCCTGCCTCCTTCCTTTTATATTCCCATACTCCAACATCTCAGGCACTTTTTCAACAGCATGTGAGGTGCCAGGAGCATGCTGGGTAACATCGTTCCCAGGATACCTGCATTCTTTCTAGAGACTTGGCTTGAAAGTCTGTTCCGTCAAATCTTTCACAGACCAGGATCAGGTCAGTTACCATTGCCAGTGTCTCAAGCATCTTTGGACCACGAGCTGTTTGGGATGGAGCAGCATCCCCCTAATGGACCATGGCTGCAGCTTGGAGGTATTTTAATATTTAGCCTTACCTTTGGAGGCCCAAATGGCAGCCATAGGTCTAGGTCCCTTTTGCCAACCAGTTGGGGCGGCAGCTGTGCCCCTGGCATGGAAAGAAGGGACTGACAAAAGCTGTTCCCCTGGTTCAGGCTGATGTCTACTGGGGAAATTCTTAGGGTTGCCAACCTCCAGGTGGTGAAGGAGAAAAAAGACACCTCTGTACTATTATCAGGAGGATGAGAAAACCAGTACAAGAGCAATGCTGCTAACAATGCCAATATATTATAGCTACATATACACTTTACAGTATGTGGTAATGAAACCACCAACAACACATACATTCAGTACAACAGTGGATGTACAAAATTTCCACAGCTCATTTGAATTCCATCTGGTAAGTATCAAATAAGTCCTTTGAAGTAATTATCTTAGTCTTTTCTCAAGACAGATGCTGCAAGATGAACAGTCAAGGAAAATACGATCGTTTCGGAGCACAAGGGCTCAGTTCTTCATCAGTTCTTCAAAAGATGCAATGCATGCAATCCTATATCAACATCCATGATATCAGGTTTCAAAGAATAACCTTTTCCAGAATAAAGTGCATAATACTTCCCCAGAGGGGTAAGATGCTGAGTTCCTTCCACTCCTGGTAAGGACTCAAGTGGAAGGAACTCAGCATCGAAACGTTTGGGAGGCCCTAGAGCATCCCTGATAAGTGTTTGTTCAGCCTCTGCTTAAAGACTGCCAGTGAGAGGGAGCTCACCTAGTTGGCTGATTCCACTCTTACTATAAAAAAGTTTCCCCTAATATCCAGCCGGTACCTCTCCACCAACAATTTAAACCCAATTTAAACCTGCTATTACAACTGATCTCCAGGCGACGGAGATCAGCCCATTGACTTCAGTGGATTCAGAAGGTTGTAACTCTGCTTAGGATGGTGCTGCTAATGTCTGATAGTGTAGAAGTGCTAGTATTCATCTGGAGCTGCAAGAAAGAAAGCCCAAGTAGTAATATAAAAGACTGCCCACCTGTTTGGGGCAGTGGCAAGCGGTGAAATCATATTCAGCTCAAATGGAAATCCATTCTCTTCTGCTCCTTCCTATTGTAGGTGTGATGAAATTAAAGCTACAGTCTAAATCCAGCCCCCACATGGCACAGCCCTGTCTGTCATAGGACTTGCTCCAGATCAGAGTTTGGCTCTAAATAGCCTCCTTCTAACATGACCAATAGTAAATCAAGTCAGATGCCTGTACATCATCTGCTTCTTGGGTCCTGCCTCAATGATTGATTCAGCAGATTGTTAAGGTCAAAGCAGGGGCAAGCCGGCAGTGTGCGTGCTAAAAATATTCCAGGGGTGCATCTAATGGCTGGTAGTAGCTACAGAATGCTCTCCACAGACATGCCCCCCTTTCGGCAATTTGCTTTCTTTATCATCCCAGGCTCTGCTTAAACCTTCCACACAGTGTATTCGATTTTATCAAGAGAACTCTCAGCATTCGTATGCAAGCTGTTAAGGTGGATGTCCCATCCAGGGCTGGGATAACATAACATATTGTTACATAACAATAATGGTTTCTCCCTGCATGATCAAACAGTAGCTGGGTATATATATATTCTTATATGTATATAAATACTGAAAATATAATTTATTTGAAGCGCTATGTAAAGGTTAAAATATTTAAAAACGTTAAAATAGCACAATCGCATTTCCTAGGGTGGATATCTGTAACCACATACCAAACGCTTTTCGGCCTATTGGGCCTTCATCATTGATTAATTAAAACCCATGTTAAGCCTGCACACATTTACAGAAATAAATAAATACATACATACATATACAAACAGTTCAAATCAAACCATGCATGTGTAATAGATTGTAAAATCTATTACCAATTACTCACACATCTGGTCAGATTGGTTCTAGTTGTAATACTGGTTTGTAATACTAGTTGTCTACTAGGTTGATAGCTGCACACATCATATATGAGAGACATATACAAACCAGTATATTCATACTGATGCTCAGAGTGGTGGCAGGAGAAAATAATGGCCACCAGGTCAATGGCGTAACATCACTTCCAGGAAAAACCCAGAACTAACATCTGTCCTCTCTAGGCGATTCCCGGATAGGTGTGATGTCACTTCCAGGTTTTCCCAGCAGTGACAGGAAGCTGTTGCTGATGGCTGCTGCCCATGTACCCCCTCCCCCCCCCCCCGGGTTTCTGCCACTGCTTGGCAACCCTACCCCAGACACAGACAGCTTCTGGGCCCCTACTACTACTACCCAAACCTAACATCATACTAATAAAATCACAGCTTGTCCAATTCTATGGGCCCACAGCTTCATCAGATGCTGGAAGATTTTGGTAGCAGTGCCTTGGGAAGGCAGAGTTTGGGGTGGATGTGATGTCAGTTCCAGATGATGCTCTAGGCTGCCTTCCCTCATCTCTATGATCTTTACCAAAGAGACTAAGTGAAATCCCTAGAGCATTACTATAGGAATGTTGTTGTTTTCTCCTCCTCAATTCCTCAGGAGCAGAATATTGGGGCTGGGAGCTGGTAATTCCCTACTCCAGGTAGCTAAATGGGAAGCAATAGGCTCCCAAGGTAACAAGGGCCTTATGGATTTTGTACCTGATTCCCCCATTCATCCACTATGGTGGCAGATGGGACAGCATGTATCGAGAGCAGCACGCAGTAGCTGCTGCCACTCAAAAAGAAGGGGATAGTGGCAGCTGCAGTACCTCTTCACTGCCTGAGGTTTGGGCCCTTTGTGGGACTAGGTCCCTTTAAGGTTGCCAGGCCTTTGCCCTCAACCCCCAGGAGCTTTGGAGGTGGGTCACACACAAGGAAGAAGTGTTAGACAATGTCACAACATCATCTGGAAGTGACAAAACTATGGAAAATTCTTGGAGGAAATCTATGGAAAACCATTGAGCTTCAGGGACTTTCATCATGACATCAATGACCTCACTCCACCTCCCCCCCCCATTTTCTTCCCACTGCTAATTCATTGTGGGAGGTCAAGATTTTTGTTCTGGGGGGGAATTCCAGTCAACCCAAGGCTATATTCTCTGAGTTTCTCTCATCCAAACTGGAAGCCCAATCAAAAACATAGGCAACTGGGTATAACAAGGTGGGCAGCTCAACAACTCACCCCTACAAAATCCCTAAGGAATTCTCTGGAGGACTCGAGATCTGTGCTGGATAACTCAACAAAGTCTCCCATCATGCCTTCTTCCGATGCCGGCACCTCCCTGTAGAAATGCTTGGCTCTGGCGTAGAATTGCATGTCGCCGTTGATGACTTCACTGGTCAGAGCGTAAAGTTTGACTGCAAAGAGACAAGAGTAATGATCACTGATCACCGGCCTTGATAGCGCTATAAAGTATTTGAATTTTTGAACTGACTCTCTAATTTAGGACCAAATAAGGAAGTAGGATTGTCAACCTCCTGGCGAGGCCTGAAAATCTCCCAGAATTTCAACTGATCTCCAGGTCAGTTCTCCAGGAGAAAATGGCAGCTTTGAAGGGTGGACTCTTGGGAGGAGCTCCCTCCTGTCCCCAAACTCCTCCCTCCCCAGGCTCTGCCCCCCAATATCCTGGAATTTCCCTACTTGGTATTGACAACCCTATAAGAGAGTCAGGCTAATCTGACACATGGAAGATTGGAATCTTCTGCTGCTCCACTACTAAACACTCTTCTACTGCTTACCATTGCTCATGGGGCAGGAGTGGGAAGGAAGCTCCTTTCTGCCATGCCTGAATTTCAGCGCTCCTGCTCCCTGAGCCAGCGGGGTGTGGTACTTGAGAGCCAGCATGGTGCAGTTGTTAAGAGCATTGGAGTGGTGGACTCTGATCTGGAAACCAGGTTTGATTCCCCACTCCTCCACATGAAGCCTGCTGGGTTGCCTTGGGCTAGTCACAGTTCGAACTCTCTCAGCCCCACCTACCTCACAGGGTGTCTGCTGTGGGGAGGGGAACCGGGTTGGATTCCCCACTCCTCCACATGAGCGGCGGAGGCTAATCTGGTGAACTGGATTTGTTTCCCCACTCATACACATGAAGCCAGCTGGGTGACCTTGGGCTAGTCACATACTCTCAGCCCTACCTACCTCATAAGAACATAAGAAAAGCCATGCTGGATCAGACCAAGGTCCATCAAGTCCAGCAGTCTGTTCACACAGTGGCCAACCAGGTGCCTCTAGGAAGCCCACAAACAAGACGACTGCAGTAGCTCCATCCTGCCTGTGTTACACAGCACCTAGTATATTCGACATGCTCCTCTGATCCTAGAGAGAATAGGTAAGCATCATGACTAGTATCCATTTTAACTAGTAGCCATGAATACCCCTCTCCTCCATGAACATGTCCACTTCCCTCTTAAAGCCTTCCAAGTTGGCAGTCATCACCACATCCTGGGGCAGGGAGTTCCACAATTTAACTATGTGTTGTCTGAAGACACCTCACAGGGTGTCTGTTGTGGGGGGGGGGAGGGAAGGTGATTGTAAGCTGGTTTGATTCTTCCTTAAGTGGTAGAGAAAGTCGGCATATAAAAACCAACTCTTCTTCTTCTTCCCAACTGGAACAAGGACTCCGTGACATAGCTACTGTTGAGGTGGTGATGAAGTTGACTGGCTGAATGATTCCCCCTACTCACCTGCTGCATACTTGATTGTTCAGTACAGGGGTGTCGAACTCAATTGTTACAAGGGCCAGTTATGACGTAAATATCACTTGGCCAGTCCATGCCTCGCCAGCCCAGATCAGGAGTGAGGGGGGTGGTAGCTGGCTCGCGGGCCGGATAAGAGCTCCCAAGGGGCCGGATCCAGCCCACGGTCCTTTTGTTTGACACCCCTGGCTTAGCTCTTCCTACACAACGACCGAGTTGAATTGCTTTCGCTCGGCTCTGCCCCAGTGATTTTCCTTTCAGGGAACCCACTCACTAGAATCAGCTGCCGTTATTCCATCTGAAGAAGAGGACTGGGAAGAAGATGCAGTTCCACAGCAGAGCAACTGAGCCGCAGCAACAGGTGCCTCTTTCCAGGCCTCATTCCTGCTGTCACCAGACCAGCTGCTGCATCCTCCTCTTATTCCACAAAGACTGATAAACGATAAATGATATTAGCACATGCCAAGCACAGAGGAAGATATTGTGATGCCTGGCATACACTAAGCATCACATGATCACTAGGGTTGCCAGGTAAAAGAAGAAGAAGAGTTAGTTTTTATATGCCGACTTTCTCTACCACTTAAGGGAGACTCAAACCGGCTTACAATCACCTTCCCTTCCCCTCCCCACAACAGACACCCTGTGAGGTAGGTGGAGCTGAGAGAGCTCTAAGAGAACTGTGACTTGCCCAAGGTCACACAGCTGGCTTCATGCGTAGGAGTGGGGAAACCAAGCCGGTTCACCAGATTAGCCTTTGCCGCTCATGTGGAGCGGGGAATCAAACCAGGTTCTCCAGATTACAGTCCACCGCTCCAAACCACCGCTCTTAACCACTTCACCATGCTGGCTGGTGTCCCCTCTCCTCTGGCGGGAGGTTTTTGGGGTGAAGCTGAGGCAGGGATCACGCACGTGTGGCCGCACCAACGCGATCACTTCACTTCCGGGGTTTTGAGTGGTAAAAGGCCCGTCGCGATGTGGCACTTTCGGGTGTAAACCGGAAGTCACATGATTGCGTTGGGCAATTGCCCACCAATCCAAGTGACCTGGCAACCCTAATAATCCCCCAGGCATCAGAACACCTTCCTACATCTCTAATGGAGGGAAAACTCATGCATAACTCCAAGGAACAACCGAGACAGACCGAGAGGGGGGGGGGCGAACGTGAGTGAAAGTACCCATGCATAACCGACCACAGCTCACTTCTTCAGAATGGGGTGTGTGTTTGTGCATGTCTTATTTTACACTCTACACGTTTTATAATCTAAACCAGTGGTTCCCAAACTTTTCAGGCCACCGCCCCCTTGGTTCTACAAATTCAACCCCAGCACCCCCTACCCTATCCTATAAAAAACACTATTCAAAACAGGGGTTTGCTTAACACACTAAAGAAGATAATTATAAAATTTCAACGGTAACAATTAATTGCACATCTATTCAAAATCAAATTAAAACTTTTTAGTTGAAATTTATTCAACAAAACTGATGAATTTGACCCAGTGGTACCAGCTCTTTAAAATCTGGAAAAAAAATTCTGATAGTTTCCACCAAATTTGCCAGCATGGCGCCATAGCTTGATCTATTGCAAATCAGTGAACTACACAGTTGAAGGGGCCGCCTCTAGTGCCCCCTGCTGCCCCCTTGCCTCTTAGTGCCCCCCTAGATAATCCCCCCTGGGGGTGGTACTGCCCACTTTGGGAACCACTGATCTAAACTGTGCTTTATACGGGCTGTGTAACCGTGGTCTTGGTATTACACAGCCCGGATAACCCACAAGAACCAATGAACTCTGACCGTGAAAGCCTTCAACAATATTTTGTGTTTTATACATTTGCACCCCTAGCTCTTGTACATTTGCCTTCCCTATCACTCCATTACTTATTTTTTTGTAGTTATTTATAATGCTGAGACCCAAGCAGGCTGAGGAAGAAACAAGCGTCTTGCTGGGACCTCATTTCACCATTACTATGTCACACTTTAGGAGTCCTCAGCTGCAGGCACTAGGCCAAGGTAAGACCCAGGGGCCCCCTTGCAACAGCTTCCATCCCTTTGAAAAGGGAGTCCAATGGTCTTCCCACTGAACAGGGACAAGGACAAGAGGCTTCCAGGTGTGAACAATGAAGAACAAGATCCCCGATTGAGACCAAAGGACCCCTGCTCAGAAGAGCTTTGCTCCAACAGCACAGCTGCTCAAGGCCTTCACAGCGATCAGTCAATGGCATCCCCCTACAACGCATGATCGATTACTGTACGTTTAACGAGAGGAGTAGTAGTGGATGCCGCTGATCTTGCAAGCGGACTCAATTTATTTCTACCTCTGAGCATCCTTGGACAGAAAGATAGACCTTTGGGACACTGCCAGAGCTGATCTCGCAAGCAGCAGTTCAGAGGTGGATTGGAATGTTCCTGGGCTTATTTTGCTTATCAGCTGACACTAATGCAGAACATAAATTTCATTGAAGATCTAGAAGCTCGAGCAGAGCGGCAATGTGCCTACCAGATACCTTTCTAATTGCACGATGCGTGCACATGCTTCCATGATACATTAAAGACTGGCAACCCATGCTTGTTGCGTGCGGTTGAGCCTAACCTACATCATAGGGCTGTTGTAAGAAGAAATATGAGAGAAGCTATCTTTTTGGAGAAAGGGTCGGATACAAATGTGATAGGTAGAGAGGTAGGATTTTGTCCGCATGTAGTCTCCACGAGTCAGGTATGACTTGACGGCACTTTCCACCAACACCATATCAAGAGTCCTAAACTGAATGAACCAGGTACGATGAACCAGGTGCTAACTGAAGGAAATCCAGACACGAGTACACAGGAAGCTGCCTGGTACCAAGCCAGACCCTTGGTCTAGCAAGGTCTCAGTTGTCTACTCTGACTGGCAGCAGCTCCCCAAAGTCTCAGTCTGAGATCTTTTACACTACCTACTGCCTGGTCCTTTTAAATGGAGATGCCCGAGATTGAACCAGGGACCTTCTGCACACAGAGCAGATGCTTGACCACTGAGTTCTTTCCTGGGACTTGTTTGTCTTGATGATACGGATGACATCCCTTGCAAGCCGCTGGAGAAGGCAATGGAAATAAGCCTCAGCCAAGCACACCAAGGGAACATGAGTCCTTTGGTTTGATCTAAACAGCATGGCAAGGCTGTTGCTCCCATCCAACAAAAGCCTCGTTCCCAGCCCTCCTTGTCATCACATACTTAAGACAACTGCTGAGCGGATACTATTAAACCTTTAATCCATTACATATTTAGGTTATGCCGTAGAAATGCATGCCGCAAGTGAACATTAAAGCCCAGCAAGGATCAAACCTGAGGGGTTTTACACCCTTCACTGATTTACTTTCGCGAATTCTGTTTAAAAAGATCTTGCAGGACAGAAGCAAACGGCAGATTGTGGTGATGCAGCCATCGTGGTTTCTGTTCATGTATAGTTAAATATTACAACTAGGGGAGGAGGAGGAGGAGGAGGAGGAGGAGAAGGAGAAGGAGAGCTGGTTTTTATATGCCGACTTTCTCTACCACTTAAGGAAGAATCATACCGGCTTACAGTCACCTTCCCTTCCCCTCACCACAACAGACACCCTGTGAGGTAGGTGAGGCTGAGAGACTGTGACTAGCCCAAGGTCACCCAGCTGGCTTCGTGTGTAGGAGTGGGGAAACAAATCCAGTTCACCCGATTAGCGTCCACCACTCATGTGGAGGAGAGGGGAATCAAACCAGGTTCTCCAGATCAGAGGCCATTGCTCCAAACCACCGCTCTTAACCACTACACCATGCTGGCATTCAAAGGAAGAGTATCTCAGATTTTTTGTTGTTGACCCTGGGTATATTTCCAGCAAAATACATTAAAGATATTATAACCTGCAATACAAGCATACAGACACTGATGGCTGGAAAGCGATAATATTGGAAGCGGTACAGCAGAGGCATCATTACCAGCTGATCTCACCTTGGATCAAACACATTCAGCAGGTGTTTAAGCGCAAGCCCAGCCCAGCAAAATCTGTTGATCAAAAATGTCATTGAGATGAGTGTGTCATTAGTAGAGATGTGAAGGCTTGAGGGGGAAAACTCTCAAAAATCCTGGCGGGGGATATTGAGATTTTTCAAGGACTTTCCCCTGAATTTTTCCAACAGAAAAAGTGGGAAATTTTGGTCGAGCACTGAAAAAAAGAAATAGTCATAGAATCATAGAGTTGGAAGAGGTGAACTATTTTCTTTTTTGGTATCAGGGAAATGCTTCTTAAGATAAGATTTTTATGTTTTGTGTGTGTTTTAATTCTGTTTTTTTAAATTGTTTTAATGATGCGTGTTTGGGGGATGGTTGATTTTAATGGTTTTAAAATGTGATTTTATTAAAAAGGTAAAGGTAGTCCCCTGTGCAAGCACTAGGTCATTACTGACCCATGGGGTGACATCACATCCCGACGTTTTCTAGGCAGACTTTGTTTGCGGGGTGGTTTGCCAGTGCCTTCCACAGTCATCTTCCCTTTACCCCCAGCAAGCTGGGTACTCATTTTACCGACCTCAGAAGGATGGAAGGCTGAGTCAACCTTGAGCCAGCTACCTGAAACTGACTTCCGTCGGGATCGAACTCAGGTTATGAGCAGAGCTTTTGACTGCAGTACTGCAGCTTACCACTCTATGGGGATGGTTGATTTTAATAGTTTTAAAATGTGATTTTATTATGTATTTTTAAATTGTTAGCCACGTTAGTGTCCCTTAGAAGGGCAGAAAGGTGGAATATACATTTTGTAAAGAATAAACAATTTTCTCACTCAAAATGTATAGCATTTAAAAATCTGAGGACTTTTATTTATCTATGTATTTTTAAATTTGTATCCCGCTCTATCCCAGCAGGACGGCATGAGCGGTACCCAATAGGTGCCCACCACAGCTGACATATGCTGATTCAAAAGATATCACACTCAAAACTTTCCCCTCAGAGATCTCCCCAGCACACACACAGAAAAATGGATGTGTGTGGGGAAGTGGCCATACTACCAAGCCAGCTCTACTCAGTTCCTGAAGCGTCACGCTTGTCTGCACATTGAAATAACTACTATCCATCTCCAGTCCAAGAGGATATACCACTGGAAAAATAAAACATCAAGATTTGGAAGGAAGGGGGTGCTGAGTGACTTGGTTTCTCTTAAAAATGGTTGGGTGCACAAGGCTTTCTCCTCTCTGTGAAAGCAACAACTTTGTTCTGCAATACTGGGCAGCTGTTATTTACGAGGCACATGGAAGCTATTGCAGTCAACCCCTTGGATGAATAGAATCCAGTACCATGGGGGATTATGCTACAAATGTCTGATGCATTTTTAAAAGGTGCAAAGGTATCCCCTCATTCCCACGCGTATTAAAAGAACGTTAATGCTGTCTGCGGCATATGACTTAAATGCAGAAGGTGCTCCTACGTCTGATCTTTGGCATCCCCATCTGGAAAGGAGCTCAGGAAACAGGGGTGGGGAAAGGACCTGCCAGGGCTAGCAGATGATACTCAAATGGGTAGACCGTGGCTCAGTGGTAGAGCATCTGCTTGGCATGCAGAAGGTCCCAGGCTCAATCCCCGGCATCTCCAGTTAAGGGGACTAGGCAAGTAGGTGATGTGAAAGAATCTTGCAAGAGAGCCAGCGTGGTGTAGTGGTTAAGAGTGGTGGTTTGGAAGGGTGGACTCTGATGTGGAGAACCAGGTTTGATTCCCCACTCCTCCACATGAGCGGCGGAGGCTAATCTGGTGAGCTGGGTTTGTTACCCCACATGAAGCCAGCTGGGTGACTTTGGGCTAGTCACACTCTCTCAGCCCCACCTACCTCACAGGGTCTGTTGTGGTGAGGGGAAGGGAAGGTGACTGTAAGCCGGTATGATTCTTCCTTAAGTGGTAGAGAAAGTCGGCATATAAAAGCCAACTCTTCTTCTTTCCTACCTGAGACCCTGGAGAGCCACTGCCAGTCATAGTAGACAATACTGACTTCAATGGACCAAGGGTCTGATTCAGTATAAGGCAGCTTCATGTGTTCATGTGTGACCAGTGGTTTGACTCAGCATAAGACAACTGCACATGTTCTTATGAATTCACTGTAAATCACTGCCTTTACTTCACCATGGATCTCAAGACCATATACACAAAGCTTACAGGAGATCTCCTGTCTAGGAACTGACCGGACATGTACCTGTGTAGCTTCAGCAAGGTTGCTGAACAATGTGTCTCCCAGCCACACCCAGGCTCTGGGCTAGTATCAATGAAGGCAGAGGAGAAGGTAGGCAGTTACAGACCTCTTACCTGGTCAAGGGAATGTTTTTTGCAGAAAAAGTCAAGACTAACCTCCAAGATTAAGTACATCTTTGAATCTCCTCCTATCCACATCTTCTCCTCGACAAACCAATCCAGGATCATTCACTGATTTTATCAGTAATTAAACATACAGAGACTGATCAGAATTTATGTGTGCTGTTTCAATCTGTCTTTTTGACGGGATTTGACCTCATCCCCTCCCATTTAAGGATGACCGTCCATCAGGACTTCAAAAACAAATAGACTGATTCATTTGGTACAAGGGGGGGGAGGGGAAGTGTCTTGGAGCCTTGCAAACTGAAAAGAAAGTACCCAGAAATACGGTTTCCACTCCGGTACACCTTTACACAGTTTCCAAACTTGGGCGAGATTTGCTGATATATCTCAGTGCAACTTGAACTGTCTTCCTTTCTCCCTCCCCCCAAATTAATTTGAGACAGGGTTTGCAACAGTCATTCCAGCCTAAGCCTACTAAAATCAATGGGCTTAGAATGGAAGAAATTGGCACAGGATCGCATTTAGGTCTACTCAGAAGCAAGCCCCGTTTTATCCAGTGGGACCTGTTCCCAGGAAAAACGTTCTTAGGATTCCATCCTTAATCCCATAACCTTTTTGTAGGCTCCTGTGGGACCAATTTGAAATATGTTTCCCTCAGCACATATAGAGACTGTATCTCCCCCCCTGCGGTGCCCAGCTGTCCCATGGCCCTCTACCTGGGATAAGGGCAGATCTTCCGAGGAGTTCAGAACCTCTGTTGCTTTTAGAAGTCAAACATTTCATACACTCCCGACAGAACCCATATGAGTATTTGAATTCCTTCAACCATGAAGCTCACTGTAATGACCTTGGGCCGGTCATACACTATCTGCCTCTCCTACCTTCCTTTCCTTTTCAAGCTCCCATGACCCACGGGGTTATACTTGGATCTCTATTTTAACGCCTGTTTCGGTGGCAGGTAGTTTCGTTAAAATAGGAGGGATTCATTGGTCATGTTTGAGTTAAAATGGGGGCACTCCAGCATCATGTGAGAAAGCATATCGATTTTCTTCACATTACATGAGCAAAGTCTTTCTGGGTAGGGAGCCTATCCTACTGTGCAGGGTTGTTGTGAGGATAAAATGGGAAAGGGAGAACAAGGTATGCTCCCCTTGAAGGGAAAACAATATAAAGAGGTACTAGTCAGACAGATGCCCCTTGCATGTTCAGCACGTCTTTCCAGCTTACTCACCCAGAGGAAGCTTCTCTAGCAGGCAGAGATAACTCTGGAAAAAATCATTCCGAATGGCCTTGTGAAGGATGAAGGACATGCTGTGCCGACAGAGCTCCTCATCTGTCTTGTGCCAGCGGCTCTTAAAAGCCAAATGGGCACCCATATACTCCGTGGTAGCCATGGTCTTCTGGGGGGTAGCTGCCTGGCCGGGACCTCTCTCTCCTCTCCAAGGACTGCAAGTGGTGTCGCTTAAATCACGGCCACCTCTGTCATTCTATACGCGGGTGCCCGCCGGCCAGTGGCTCCTAACACTTGCTCAGAATAATCTCTTAAGTGTCAGGCTCTTAATCTAGCAGGTGCTGGGAAGCGATAAAAAGCCAGATTGCTTAGTCAGGGGAAAAGTATATCTGCTCTCCAAGCAGCCACTGGACCCAGCACCGACAATCCCATTCACTTCTTCTTGAAAAGGGCAGGAATACTGTCCAGAGGTTTCATCTCCTCCCTCATTCTTTGGCACTGCCGAAAATGATGTGGTTTTTCAATATGCAGGTCACCTCTTTACAGCTGACTCTTACCCACCTGCCACTAATGGCTTCATCGCCCAGGGCCTTACTATGATCTTTGCTGTTAGCCAACAGCAGGTTCCTGATAATGCCCTCTACGCATATGAGAAGGCTTCATTAAGATACATGGCGCTTTCACACATGCTAAATAATGCACTTTCAATCCACTTTCCATGTACTTTAACGGTGGTTTGCAAGTGGATTTTGCCATTTCACACACATGCATGGGAGGCTTTGCCTTGCATTTGCCGCTCTCTAGATGCACATTTCCCCCATCCAAATTCTCAAAATTCAACAATAAGTCCCCAGGCAGAGTTTTGAGAATAATGCACTTTCAATCCACTTTGCAGCTGGATTTTGCTGTTTGAAATGATCGCTAAAGTAAATTGAAAGTGGATTGAAAGAGCATTATTCAGGATGTGTGAACGAGCCCTTGAAGACATTGGCACATGTAAGATATCACTGATTTCCCTTGGATTAAGACAAGCTCACTGAGGACAGTGGAATAAGGTCACAAAGACTCTACATCTGGAAGACTCTACCTCTTCCTCCGTTGACCTTCTAACTCGCCTCTTCCTTCCAGCTTCTGTCTTCCTGTTCCAGATCAAAAGCTTCTTTTTTCAGACAGCTCTTCCTCTACTGTCCTCTTCTTCATGTTGCCTCTGCCAGCAACCACTAAAGCCTCCTCTTCATGCTCTGAGTGACTGTCCCCTGACTGTCTCCTCAGACTACTCCTGACTAGTCTGAGGCTAGTCTTTTATTCTCTCCCGCCAGACCCTTCAGCCAATTAAAGTTCCCCATGTCACAGACCCTCATCTCGTTGGTTTGAAGCCAAAAAAAGTGATTACATCATCCACTAATTGACCAATCATAACCTTAACCAATCAGGAGTGATGTAGCTTGAATTCTTCCATCCCATATAGATATGAGACAGGCTCACGGAAAACCTCACAGAAAAATTTCCTGCTTGCAGGCCTTCCAGGGATATCTGGTGGGCCATGATGGGGGAAAAAAGAATATTGAACTAGAAGGACCTTTACTCTGGTCCAGCAAGGGATCTTCTTACGGCTGGGCTCATCCAATACAATATAGAAGAACAGGTCAGGACTGATTTCATGACACAGAACTCAAATTCCAGGTTCATTAATTTGCAGTAGCATCGGTATGTTAAATCTGATGTCCTTTAAAATGCAAAGTGGAGATTATTGTACTATGGACCTCAAAGAAACTGTGGTCTTTTACGCATGGCTGTTTCACTCGTCATCACCCCTCCGACGACTTTGGGTCTTTTTTCGGATTATGCATGTTGTTTCCGACCATCAGAGGTCGCCTCGCTCTCCCCCTGAGTTTGCCCGTGTTTTCAGGGTCCTGTTTTATCTCAAATTTGAAAATGTAGGCAAAACGTGGGGAAACCCAGGGGGAGAGCGAGGCGACCTCTGACAGTCAGAAATAGCATGCATAATCCAAACAAAGACCCGAAGTTGTCGGGGGTGGGGTGATAGTGAGTGAAACAGCCATGCATAAAAGCCCTACAACTTAGTTATAAGCAATGAACTGGTACAGTACAAAGGCTGTATGTTAGAGCTAGGATGCTCTCTGATCAAATCTTATATCAATCCTTAGATCACTTACCAGCGTTATCCTAAGCAGAGTTACACCCTTCTAAGACCACTGACACAAATGGACTTAGAAAGGTGCCATTCTGTTTGGACTGCACTGTAAATAACCTTAGACAAGCCACTGTTCTCTCACCTTCAGTTCCTCATCTACAGTTTGGAAACAGACATACTGACCAACCCTACAGCACTGATATAAGAATTTATTAGATAATGTACGTGAAACACTCTGGCATGCTGTAAAGATGTTAAATATAATAAATAGTAACAGGACAGTAAAAACATGAAGTTAATAATTAGGAAAGTAAACAATGGAGTAACTCTGATTGTTCAAACATTCCTGTGGAAATAAATAGCTTGCCCGTCATAGGATACATATACTTAAGAACATAAGAAAGGCCATGCAGGATCAGACCAGGGTCCATCAAGTCCAGCAGTCTGTTCACACAGTGGCCAACTAGGTGCCTCTAGGAAGCCCACAAACAAGACGACTGCAGCAGCATTGTCCTGCCTGTGTTCCACAGCACCTAATATAATAGGCATGCTCCTCTGATCCTGGAGAGAATAGGTGTGCATCATGACTAGTATCCATTTTGACTAGTAGCCATGGATAGCCCTCTCCTCCATGAACATGTCCACTCCCCTCTTAAAGCCTTCCAAGTTGGCAGCCACCACCACATCCTGGGGCAGGGAGGTCCACAATTTAACTATGCATTGTGTGAAGAAATACTTCCTTTTGTAATACTTCATTTGTATCTATTTAATATGTATATTTTCTGTTATCTCATCCAGTTTGCTAATGCGTACCAAGCTGAAGCAAATGCTGTGGCATTTTAATGGTAGTTCTCTCAGCCATTCAGACAATTTTGCAAGGATGTAGAGTTTGGGGCAATACAAAAGTATACACAGGGCTTGCAAGATATGTTAAAAAATACAGACACGTTTGGTATGAAAATGTAAAAAATAGGTTTTCTGGATGGTAAGAATTTGGAACGTACATTTGAAAGACCTCCAAAATGTCTTGAGCAGCATTTTTTGTTCAGCTTTATTAATTTCTTGTGGCAAAGTGGTTGAGTCTTATACTTAAAGTAACCGAATCCTGAGAATACTTTTTTTAGCCATCATTTTCAAAGGAGAAAAAGCAAAAATTATTTGGTGTGGGCATGTTGCCCTCTGTTGGTTGGTTGCTCTTCAAATGAACGCCGGCTCGATCCTGTAAGGCTACAGACAACGGTACTTTATAAAAGCTCTTATGATACGTTAAACACACTCGTTCCTTTTGTCATAGTGTGTCCTCTGATCAAACAGGTTTTGCAGGGTTTTGAGCACTAAAAACTCTAGGTTCCAGGGGAGGAACATGCACACCACAGCCAATAATGGCTCCGTAGATCCAACAATGAAAAACTGATTTCTGTCTCCACCCTATTGAGTTCCCATAGAAATGCTCAAGGTGGCTCATAGGATTAAAGAATGAAAATAAAACGAAAGACAAACACAATGTAAAACATCAGAACAATGAAACAGCACAGCAATTTAGAAGCAGCAGATCCAAAAAATCCCCAATATTTGTTTTCTCTAGTGCCAATGTGACAGGCCCCACAGAACAGCATTTGGAGGGCAAACCCCTGCTTAATGCAGGATCAGCCTAGGCTAGAGCATCCCTGAAGTGAGGCCTCCAGAACTGCACACAATACTCCAGGTATGGCCTGACCAATGCAGTGTGCAGCAGAACGATGACGTCTTGCGATTTGGATGTTATGCCTCTGTTGATGCACCCCAAGTTTGCATTAGCTTTTTGTGTCGCTGCATCACACTGGCTGCTCATATTTAACTTATGGGCCACCCATACCCCAAGATCTTGTTCTCACACACACACTGCTACCCAGAAGTGTATCCCTAGGGTTGCCAACCTCCAGGTTGTGGCAGAAGATCTCCTATTACAACTGATCTCCAGCTGATAGAGATCAGTTCACCTGGAGAAAATGGCCGCTTTGGCCATTGGGCTCTATGGCATTTAAGTCCCTCCCCTCCAAAACCCTCCCCTCCTCAGGCTCCACCCCAAAAACCTCCCGCTGGTAGTGAAGAGGGACCAGGCAACCCTATGTATCCCCCATCCAGTATGCATGTCCCTCATTTCTGTTACCCAGATGTAGAACTCGGGATGTATCCTTGTTGAATTGCATCCTGTTCACATCCACCCACTTTTCCAGTGTGTCTATCTCTATCTTCTGGTGTGTTTGCTGCTCCTCCCAATTTGGTGTCATCTGCAAATTTAATGAGTAGTCCTCAGGTCCCTCTATCCCCCATGAGCAGCATTTTGTGAAGATCAGTGAGAGGTAGAAGGCAGGAAACGGCCATTCTGCCATTGGAAAACCTAGGGGTTTCTTGCAGGCATTTTGTGTGCAGGGGTGTGGGGGTGTTTAGCCAGTGCCAAAGGTGTTTACATTGGATGTTCTTTGTGTGTATATACATGTATTTAAAGATTTATTATTTGTAAATCTGCTTTGAGCTTCTTTTCCTTAAAAAAAGAAAAGAAAACCAAAGTACATTTTACAGATACACTGATAGCCTTGCAGGAAGCCCGTGTTCCTATAATGTTCTGCCAAGTGGTGAGTGAAATTTTATATCACATCTGCACCCTATCAGAAACCTTGGGAAGTAAAAAGAAGGGGGGAAATACTCTTCCATCACTTGATAGACTACTACAACATGCTGCAGATGACTGCCTTCCCACGTGGTTATAGGTGGAGTGCACTAAGTTATCACTTGGTAAAATGGTCATTTGTATTTACCCAGTGAACATGAGAAATATCATTCAGCTCTGCTCCACCCAGGACTAACTGCACGGGTAAAAATAAAACCTGTACAGGTTGTCCTCAGGAACTGTGAAATAATCAAGGCATGTAAGATTTTTTCTACAGACTGCGAATTAGGAGTTGGATTAAATAACAAAGGTAAATTTAAAGAAAGAAACAGAAAACCCAAGGAGGGAAACTTTAATTGTATTTTTTAATTAATTAAGTTGTACTGTGCTGTCCCAGGAGGACCGTATCGCATTAAGAAAGCACCGTGTCGAGTTTATCATGTATCCAACACCTAAACATTGAGCCTTGGGGACTAGTGGGATATTTCCTCTGGATTAGTAAAGAGCTTCTGTAGAAGAAGAGGTCACTGGAAAGTGTTGTGTGTGTTTTTTTTTTTAATGGTTGTATCTGTTTTTTTCCCTGGAAAGATTTTAGATTAACAATTTTGCATCTACTTTGACAACTGGTGAACCATGGAATATGGCTTTAAAGACAGACTAGACCATGGGTGTCAAACATAAGGCCCGGGGGCCAGATCCGGCCTCTTGAGAGCTCTTATCCGGGCTGTGAGTCAGCCCCCCCATCCCACTCTCAATCTGGGCTGGCGAGGCCTGGCCCGGCCCGACCAAGTGACATTTATGTCATATATGGCCTTCGTAACAATTGAATTTGACACCCCTCGACTAGATCTTGAGTGTCACCCTGATGTAAAATTAAGGAAGTACACTTATGAAAAACTAACTATTCTTGGGGATTTCAGAGGCTCACCAACACTTTCTGATCCTTTGGGGGGAAAGCCACAGGAAAGACCACCAGAATCTCTCCATATGGTGTACAGAACCTGCTATCTGCTGAAGTGAGAAACTCTGTGAGCCAGTCAAAGTCCTCTTGGCTGTGCCAGTTAGTCAGCATCTACAAAAACAAACATCTTCCATAGGAAACTACTGTGAAGTTTGCAATGGTTTCCTATGAAGGATGGGTATGACCTCTTCAAGGGCTAATAAAATTGGACCCCCTAACCCAAACTTTACCAATCTTCAGAGTTCATGCAAGGAAAGTCCCTTGCAGCTACGTTGCGAATCTGGTGACTCTACCTTAAAAAACGCTCTCCCCTCAGAGCTCCTTGAAAAGAAATTCCCATAGGCCGTAATGGCTGCATTCACATCCAAGAGTCATGGGAAAACTCACTTTCCCATGATTGCTAGCAGTGGGCCTATGCAAAGCAATGGGTAGACCATTGGTTTCCTATGGAGGATGGGGTGACCCCTTCGGGGGCCCATAAAATTGGACTCCCTGACCCAAACTTTACCAAACTTTGGTGTCCGTTTGAGGAGAGTCCCTTGCAGCTACCCTGCGAATCTGGAGACTCTACCTTGAAAAATGTCCCCATCTCAGAGCCTCACAAAAAATCTCCATAGGATAAAATGGACCTGAATTTTTCGGGGAAAATTGAAATAAAGCCGAATACTCATTTACTGGTATAGGTATTCGGCTTATTTCAGTCTTCCAAAAAACAAAACAAAAAAAAAACAACAACCCGGGACCAATAAACCTGAACTCGAATTTTACCGGGGCAAAAAATGCACAGCCTTAGTCTGAGCTCACATCCTCAGATGCCTGGAGAATCATAGAATTATACAGTTGGAAGGGACCACCAGGGTCATCTAGTCCAACCTCCTGCACTATGCAGGACATTCATAACTACCTTCCCCCCCACACCCCCAGTGACCAGAAGATGGCCAAGATGCCTTCCCTGTCGCCATCTGCCTAAGGTCACAGAATCAGCATTGCTGACAAATGGCCATCTAACCTCTTCTTAAAAACCTCCAGGGAAGGAGCGCTTACCACCTCCCGAGGAAGCCAGTTCCACTGAATATCCATTAGGCTGATATATTTCTACTGAGCGTTGGTCTAATGTAGAGGTTCCCAAACTTTTTTGAGCCATGGAGCACTTTTCAGGAGAGAAATTCGTCATGGCGCACTAATTTTCACCTAGCATGAATGGCAGTAGTGTTTTCCTTTCCAATCTCTTCACGGAGCACAAGGAGCTGCTTCGCGAAGCACCAAGTGCTCATTGGAACACGGTTTGGGAACCTCTGGTCTAATGGATATACACTTCATTCATCTGACTCATGAAAGATTATGCTGGAATAAATTCTGTCTCTCAGATGCCTCCTGCTTCATTTCCCCTTTCCCTGCCAGCCAATTACTTTAAGGATAGAGTACTGATGTCACAGTTCAGGTCTAGCATCTCAGCAACCAGTGAGCGATGCCTCTTTGACCCAAGCTCTCTTTAGAGTATGAACTAAGGGAATTGCCAGGGGGGAGAAGGAAAGAACACCGCAGACTATCACCATGGGAGAGGTACCTGGACAGCAAGAGCCCCTGGACCCACTCTTCAGCATTGTAACCAGGTAACACCATAAAATCCCATACAATGGGCCAGGTGTCCCTTGGCCGGCTGTAAAGGTACCAATAAAATTCATTTTTTTTGGTTTGATTTTCAGCATCAGACATTTTTCAGTCTGACTTCTGTGCTAAAGGAGCAATCTTAAAAACCTGTGAACTGGGCAAACTATGGTTTGTGCAAACAACATTTTCCCACAACAAAGCAGAATTATCACAATGGGTAGCTGTGTTAGTCTGTCACTAGCAGGAGAAAAGAGTATGAGTCCAGTAGCACCTTGAAGACTAACAAAATTTCTGGCAGGGTATGAGCTATTGTGAGCCACAGCTCACTTCTTCAGATACTGCTGGAATGTGAGTCCATCTATCCTTAAGTAGAGAAGAGTGAATTACAGCGCATTCCTCAAATGCGCCAGTGGCCCGACCCAAAGTCCTTAGGAGGCCGATGAAGGCTTCTGCCAGCGCAGGGCCCCATACTGTAGCCTGGAAAGCGCACACCGCCGTGAATGGCCCCAGCACCGGCATGCAGGCCCGGCCACTGGTCCCCGGCCGCGGCAGTGCTGGGCCCAGCTGCCTCTGCAGCCTCCCACTGGCCTCTGGCCGCCGGCACAGGCTGTGGCAGCAAGCCGGGAGGTGTTCCGGCGCCCTGGGAGGCATTCCCGGGGCATAACGGCACCCCTGGAGGCATTCCCGGGGCATTCCGGCGCCAGCCAGGGGTCGGGGCCGATGTTAGTCGGCCTCCCAAGTAGTTTTGGATCGGGAACGCCCCCTTTTGGGGGGGCGAGATACACCAGCTTTTTGCTGGTGTATCTCCAGTGCAACCCTATGAGGGTTGCACAGGTTTTTTGCACGGGACGGAGGTTTTGGTTTTTTGCACAGGGAGGAGGTTTGCCTTAGGAGGCAACGTTGCTAGTTTGCTTCCTAAGCCCGGCGCAGGCATTCCTTTCAGGAATGCGCTGTTAGACACACAATGGCAATGTAAATGTCAAAAGCAAGTAAATGACATTAGCAGGCGTGACTGGATTAGGTGTGATATGCAGAGGGGTAGTAGGCGTGGGGAAATCAGCATTGGTAATGAGAAACGAATCCCAGATCTCTGTTAAGTCCTGGAGAATGCATAGTCTTGAGCTTCATTATTAGTTGTAATTCAGCAGTCAAGACTATAAGTCGTTTGGGGAAGGCACTGGAAAACCACCCAGTAAACATAGTTTACCTAGTAAACGTCGGGATGTGATGTCACCCCATGGGTCAGGAATGACTCGATGCTTGCACAGGGAACTGCCTTTACTTTTTAAAAAACAAGTCATTTATATATTGTTTATATTGAGATCCAGCTTGGTATAGTGGCTAGAGTGTCAGATTAGGATCTGGGAGTCCCGGGTTCAAATCCCCACTCTGCCAAGCAAGCTCACTGGGTGACCTTGGGCCAGTCACTCCCTCCTGGCCTAACTTGCCTCACAGGGTTGTTGTGAGGATAAAGTGGAGAAGGGAGGAATGTTGTAAGACACTTTGGGTTCCCATTGTATAGAAAAGTCGGGGTATAAAAAGATTAATACGTTTTAAAAGTATACTGTGAGTTTCTTACTGGACCCAGAAACCAGCCAGTATTGCCATTTCATATCACTCCAGGTTCAGCCACTAAACTCATCTTGGAGGAATTTTCTTCTTTTCTTAGAAAAGAATGGGGGGGGGGGGCTTCTCAGGGAATAGCAAGCAAGCGAACGTCTGAGTTTGGCTGATTTCAGAACTAAACAGGCATAGTTCGCTGAGGATGGAGTGAAGTTTTAAGTCGCGATGATTTAAATCTCCAAGATTATTTTTGTAGAGTGTATTTAAATAATTGATTGCGCTTCCTGTTTCCTGAATTACGGTGCAGTTGCTATCCAAAGGGATGCTAAACTGTGCAGGTGCTGTAGTTGCTGCAAAAAGATTTAAAAAAAGGTAAAGGTCCCCTGTGCAAGCAGCGGGTCATGCCTGACCCATGGGGGGATGTCACATCCCAACGTTTTCTAGGCAGTCTTTGTTTTTTTTTAACGTGGGGGTTTGCCATTGCCTTCCCCAGTCATCTTCCCTTTACCCCCAGCAAGCTGGGTACTACCTGAAACTGACTTCCGTAGAGATTGAACTCAGGTCGTGAGCAGAGCTTGGACTGCAGTACCGCGGCTTACCACTCTGCGCCACAGGGCTCTGCAATCCATGAGTTAATTGTGAAATTAATGAATTTATCTTTGGTCCTTCTGGTTTAGTATTCACTAGAATACCAGGGTTGCAATCCGCTAAATTACAACCGTCATCTCGCATGCACCGGGATAAATTCAGTGGAATATAAGCAACTCCGCAGCAGCCCATCATACACGGGCTCCAGCCTCGAAGAAGAAGAGTTGGTTGCTGTATGCCGACTTTCTCTACCACTTAAGGCAGAATCAAACCGGCTCACAATCCCCTTCCCTTCCCCTCCCCACAACAGACATCCTGTGAGGTAGGTGGGGCTGAGAGAGCTGTGACTCGCCCAAGGTCACCCAGCTGGCTTCGTGTGGAGGAGTGGGGAAACAAATCCAGTTCACCAGATTAGCCTCCTGTGGACGAGCGGGGAATCAAACCCGGTTCTCCAGATCAGACTCCACCGCTCTTAACCACCACACCCCGCTGGCTCAAACATATCAAAGCTATCTAATGCCGCCCGGCCACGCCCCAAATCGCCTGCCTTCATTCATTCATTCCAGGCTCCGACCAGGGCGCTCGCGCGAACTCCGGGCGTTTTTCTACCGACACTCTTCCTGCGCGCCTGCGCGGAGAGACAGCAACAAAGAGTGCGCCTGCGCACTACGATTCCCCCTCCCTTAGCAACAGCGGTGCCTTTTCCTCCCTCAAAACCTGCCTCCCTTTCATCCTCTCGCCGGCTCTTTCTTCAGCCGGCGGCCGCCGCGCCTGACAGCCGCCTTTCCCCGCACCTCCGCCGCCGCCATGCAGGGGGAGGACGCCCGTTACCTCAAAAGGTAACGCTCTCCCCTCGACGAAGGCAGATACGGGGCGCGGCCGGGTCTCTTTCGTGGGGTGGGGGGGGCGCCGAGGAGGGCAGCGGGGCCGCTGATCCTCTGGAGGCTCGAGCCCTGAGGAGAAATGGGCGGGGCCTAGCGTTAGGGGCGGGGCCTTGTCGGAAAGGGGGGGCTGACGCGCCGCTTCATCCGGGCCTTTCTTTTGTTCTTGTATATGTAGTTAAATTGCGGAACTCCCTGCCCCAGGATGTGGCGATGGCTGCCAACTTGGAAGGCTTGAAGAAGGGAGTGGACATGTCCAGGGAGGATGGGGCTATCCATGGCTACTAGTCAGAAGGGATACTAGTCATGATTAGGGTTGCCAACCTCCAGGTACTAGCTGGAGATCTGCTGTTACAACTGATCTCCAGCCGATAGAGATCAGTTCACCTGGAGAAAATGGCCGCTTTGGCCATTGGACTCTATGGCATTGAAGTCCCTCCCCTTCTCAAACCCCGCCCTTTTCAGGCTTTGCCCCAAAAACCTCCCACCGGTTGTGAAAAGGGACCTGGCAGCCCTAGTCATGATGCATCCCTATTCTCTCCAGGATCAGAGGAGCTGGCCTATTATATTAGGTGCCGTGGAGCACTGGCAGGATAATGTTGCAGTCGTCTTGGTGGGTAAAATAGGCGCCCAGCTTGCTGGGGGTAAAGGGAAGATGACTGGGGAAGGCACTGGCAAACCACCCTGTAAACAAAGTCTGCCTAGGAAATGTCAGGACGTGACGTTACCCCATGGGTCAGGAATGACCCGGTGCTTGCACAGGGGACCTTTACCTTACCATCTTGTTTGTGGGTTTCCTAGAAGCACCTGGTTGGCTACTGTGTGAACAGACTGCGGGACTTGATGGGCCTTGGTCTGATCCATCATGGCCTTTTTTATGTTCTTGTATTTTTCTATCTTTTACAACAGCCTATCAAGCTGCAGAGTCATGAACTCCCTTATCACCCACACCCTCCTTTTATTTATTTACTACAAGGCCCACTGTCAGCTTTAGGTGTGTGAGGGAAAGTGGATTTCTTTTGTTAGTCTTTCTTGTTTTACACCCAGGATTCCTTAATCCTGAACCAGAGAGCTCATCACATACAAATCAGTACCCCTTTGCCCTGCATCTTGTAGCGTGTGTTGTGGGATATGTATGGGTTGGTGAGAACATGGGAGTCAGATGTACCAAGAACATGAGTGTCTATTTATTTGGTAAGCATGGCAGTTAATGCTTTCTCACTATAATCTGATAGATCAGAGTTTATTTATTTGGTAAGCATGACAGTTAACTCTTTCTCACTGAAATCTGATAGATCACAGTTACCAGAGGCTGGATGGTGCTTTATGCTTTCTTATTATGCTTTCAGTGTCTCAGATTAGAAACAATAACAAGACGAGCCTTAACAATTCACTATTTTTATATAGGAACAGCACCCCAACCCAGCCTGTATAAATAATACACTAAAGTCCCTATTGGATTCCCTGCCTGTTCAGGATACCTCCTGTCCCTTCTCCTGCCAGAACCCATCTTCCCCTTTTCGTCACTTGGCGGTTGGCTATTAATTTGCCCCCCATTACTCCAACATTCCATTCAGCCTTTAAAATCTGATTATTCCCAGTGGAATGGGGAGAAAAGTGGGCAGAATAATCTCCTGGCCGTCACAGGGGTAGAGTCTAGTAGCAAGGCAGGCTGTGGGGGAGTGACTGACCCAAGTTGCCCATCAAGTTTCTGTGACACTGGGGGGGGGGGGCAATTTGAACCCAGGTCCCAGCGCAGTACTCTCAACTGCTACAGCACACTGATCTTGCTATCGTTTGCTCCAAGATTCTGCCGTTTATTCTCCAGCCTGGACCCACTGATCTGCTAGGTAGCATCCTTTAGTTCCACTCCACCCCATCTCTCTAGGGTCCTCTGATCTGTCATGTACCACCCATTAATTCCAGTTCCACCGCAGTCTGACCAGACTGTATCCCTGATCTGACAGCCACTATCCTTTCGTTTTGGTGTTGTTCCCTCCAAGTGAGATCTGGAGTACCCCATCTCTCCCTCTCTCCCCCCCCCGGTTAAAAATGCACCCAGGTCCAACTTGTTTCTAAAGCCTAATAATCACTTCAGGTATTTGAAGGGAGGGGGAAAATCACCATTCAAAGGTTGCTTATTTTCTCTGAGTCTCCGCTGTGGATAGTCTTCTTGTATTAATTTAATTGTATTTAATTTTTTTTTGCTGTACAGAAAGGTGAAAGGAGGCAACATCGATGTTCATCCATCAGAAAAGGCACTTATTGTTCACTATGAGGTCGAAGCTACAATACTTGGGGAGATGGGAGATCCTATGCTGGGAGAACGCAAGGAGTGTCAAAAAATGTAAGTGTATTCATGACAAACTCCCCCACCCCATCCCCCGGAAGTTCTTAAGAAAGTGACCTGGGTATGAAACGTTTCCATTTTTCAAAATTTGGGCTTATGGTATTTAGTATTTCCTGAGTCTTGTTAGGCACATGAAAAATCTGGTCTTCCTAATCAATGCCAATTTCCACTGATTGATTTTGTGTGGATTTGCAGCCTGACATGTATCCTCTAATAATAATTGGACAGATCCTTATAAAATCCTGAAATTTTTCTCTGTCACAGAGGTTCCTACACTTGATTAACCTGAGCACCAAGTCGCTTAATAAGACATCACTGCAACCATAGGAAGTTATGCTGAGAATGATGAAGAACTATTCCTCATAGGAACTTGGGCTATGAGATGTCTTGGGTTATGGTACAACACTGTACCCTTAAGCCTTTAATGCTGTATGAGTTGATATTTTTGTTAACCGTTTTGGGTCCTCATTGGAGAGAGAAGTGAGGTACAGATGAAGTAAATTAAAAAATAAAATAAATCCCTTCACACCTGTTCAAAGTCAAGTACTGAATATATGATTTCTGAATCAGCCTTCGGTGAAATTCCTGAAATGTATCTTGCAGCATTCGGTTGAAGAGCCTCAATGCCAACACTGACATTTCTTCTCTGGCTCGGAAGGTGGTGGAGGAATGCAAGCTCATTCACCCTTCCAAACTAGCCGAAGTGGAACAACTGCTCTACTACTTGCAGAACCGCAGAGACACCTCCTCAGGAAAAGGTGGGCAGAGCAGGGTTTGATGCTTGCAAATGGTCCATGGCCTCACTCTTCCCACTTTCTCAGTATTTTAAGGAGAGAGGGGCAAGTTACCAAGGTATGCCATATTTTATCTGAAAGATCCAGCTTTGAGACACCGATGCTGAACCATAATTGCCTCTCTGTTTTGTTAATCAAGCAGCATGAAAGTGTCATGAAAGTGCTTCGCAGATATGCCTTTTGATATCTCATCCTAAGTTTCAATATATGTCGATTTGCTGAACTTGACATTCAGTTCCTTAGTTCATTTACTTGGAAAAAAAGTCCCATGAGATTAAGGTGCATCTGCTTGTAGAACATAAGAACACAAGAAAAGCCCTGCTGGATCAGACCAAGGCCCATCAAGTCCAGCAGTCCGTTCACACAGTGGCCAACCAGGTCACGTGCGTTTGAGACTGCGCCTTGTCTTTGTGGGTAGAACTGCTGACTCCATTTGAGTCGTATTTCTTTCTCTTTGCTCCTTTCCCCCCAAAGCATAAGGGCCAAAGTAAAATAAGGTGAGACTGTACTTAACTTACGGATGATGTCACTGTATTTTTTTCCCATAGAAAAAAAAGAGAAACCCAGTAAACCAAAAGATCCGCCTCCTTTTGAAGGGACAGAGGTAGGTACTGACCAATTACAGGGGATTCTGAATGCTGACTTTACTATCAAGTCTCTACACTAACATTAATGTTATGAATTCACAGGTTCCTAGTTGGTGCTCTGTTCAAATATTGCTGCCTTTGCTAAAACTGTATAATGAGATCTGGATAGCTGGGGCACAGTCTAGTAGTTGGTAGCCAGAACATTGTAATGGGATCTGCAACCTAGTTGCCAAAATGGCTGCCTTTAGGGCTGGGGCCAGTCAGAAAACATTGAGAAATTCCAGGGCTAAGTATGGAGGTAGCTATTCCTGAATGACTGCTCCCTGCAGACTCCCTGAACTCTTCTGAAGCAACGTCTGCTCCACTATAGTGGAGGAAAGCCAAAACTGGCTCTTTGCTTTGGGGGAGAAGGAAATGGGGTCCAAGAAACAAAGTGGTTGAGCTCCATGGTGCCCTTGCGTACCATATTAGAGATCACTGGGTTAGTGTTGAGCTGAGACAGGGGATCTCTGCATTCAGATCCTCACTCTGCCGTGAAGCTCGCTGGATTACCTTGTGCCAGTCACTTCCTTTCTTTTTGAGAGCCAG
Source organism: Euleptes europaea (assembly GCF_029931775.1). Lineage (NCBI taxonomy): Eukaryota > Metazoa > Chordata > Lepidosauria > Squamata > Sphaerodactylidae > Euleptes > Euleptes europaea. Next base: position 18,924,426 of record NC_079313.1, on the reverse strand, counting down.
CATGGTGTAGTGGTTAAGAGCGGTGATTTACAGCGGTGGACTCTAATCTGGAGAACCGAGTTTGATTCCCCACTCCACATGAGCAGCGGACGCTAATCTGGTGAACCGGGATGGTTTCCTCACTTCTACACATGAAGCTAGCTGGGTGACCTTGGGCAAGTTACAGCTCTCTTAGAGCTCTCTCAGCCCCACCTACCTCACAGGGTGTCTGTAGTAGGGAGGGGAAGGGAAGGTGAGTGTAAGCCGGTTTGATTCTTCCTTAAGTGGTAGAGAAAGTCAGCATATAAAAACCAACTCTTCTTCTTCTTCTCTCAGTCTCTTGTTTTGATGGAGTGATCTACGGTGGAAGTAGTTTGAACTGAAATTTCATTGGGTTGTTCCATCTTGTTTGTTAGATCATGCCTCTCACTTGAATTGGTAAGGATGCAGACTCTTCCCTGGGCTTTCTTTTTAAAAAAACAGCCTATTCTTTAGCTCTCCAAAACAATGATGGGGGGTGGAAGGAGTCTGTATCTTTTCTATCACTGGTCAGAGGTATGGTCAGAGGTATCTGAAGAAGTGAGCTGTGGCTCACGAAAGCTCATACCCTACCAGAAAATATTTTTGTTAGTCTTTAAGGTGCTACTGGACTCTTGCCCTTTTCTACTAATAAGAGAATTAATCTCTGGTATGTGCCAAGGTTTGATTTTACAGTGTCCTTCAGACCTGTTCACAATAATTCATATTTCGTATTCCCCCCATGAAAAATCCTCTGAATGTTTTGGAATAAACTTGTGAAAAATTCTCAATATGGTCTTTTTTCGGTGCTGGATGTTTTCAGATTGATGAGGTAGCCAATATCAATGACATGGATGAATACATTGAGCTGCTGTATGAAGATATTCCTGATAAGGTGCGTGGCTCTGCACTCATTCTACAGCTGGCCAGGAATCCTGATAATCTAGAAGAACTCCTGCTTAATGGTAAGGTTAAGTTTTGTTTGTTTTTTGTCGCATCAGGCTGGCTATTGGCTGGCTGGCTGGAATGAGTGTCATAATCTGTGTATCTGTTTAATTCTGGCACCAATTATTTATTTATCCATTTTATTTAGGGGATTTCTATATTGCCTTGCTGCTGACACAGCACTCAACGTTGCTTACAAATAAAACTTCAAAAAAACCCCATACAAATAAAGTAATGACAATGTAACCTCCCAACAGGTGTTATCAATCATAAAAACATCAATAAACCAACAATTATAGACTATTAAAACTTGTCAACAGTAAAACCAGCAGTAGAAAAATAAGCTGTCACCCTATTACGAAATCCGATCAGTTAACACCAGGTGCCTTCCAGGATAAAGCTGTTACTATGGATCTCTGGTAGGCCAGAAGCAAGGGGCTAACTCTCAGAGCTGCAGATGATGCAGTCCTAATCAACATGCCACCATTCTCACCTTGGTTAATGTGGACTGGTAGAGCAGGGCGCCAGCAGCTGATCTCAGTTTATGATTTCTGCTTACGTCCAAGCATTAGGTGTGCTTCTTTGGTTTTAGATGTAAGGAAATCAGACAGATGCATTGCAATCCACGATTGAGGCTGATGTACATCTTGTCTTCTTTAGAAATTGCACTGGGTGCTTTGGCCAGAGTGCTGAGAGAGGATTGGAAACAAAGCGTGGAGCTTGCTACTAATATAATTTATATATTTTTTTGCTTCTCTAGGTAAGTCTCATAATTTAGTATGCATGTGAACTCTTCTCTCGTTCTTTGGAGGTTTTTAAGCAGAGGTTAGATGGCTATCTGTCAGCAATGCTGGTTCTGTGAACTTGGGCAGTTCATGAGAGGGAGGGCAGGAAGGATTGCGTCAGAGTTTGGTTCTCGTGGCCTTTTCTTACATGCCCAGGGAAATGCCGATCACCACTTTGGGGTCAGGAAGCAATTTCCCTCCAGGCCAGACTGGCCAGGGATCCTGGAGGATTTTATTTTTTTGGCCATTTTCTGGGAATGGAGTAGGGATTACTGGGGTGGGGTGGGGAGGTAGTTGTGAATTTCCTTCATTGTGCAGGGGGTTGGACTCGACCCTGGTGGTACCTTCCAACTATATGATTCTATGAAAGTACGAAAACTAATATTTTAAAAGGCAAGACATTGTAATATGGAGTGAATTATTTCCCCAGTTACAAAGCAGTTGACTTGGTCTAGTAGAGGTTTTTGTTTGAAAGTAGTTGCTATGGCGTTGGGTTTTCACACAGTTAATTTCCTTCCCTCAATCTAGTTTTTCTCAATTTCATGGACTCATCACACACTACAAAATTGGGGCTCTCTGCATGAACATCATTGACCATGAGCTGAAGCGACATGAGCTTTGGCAGGAAGAACTCACCAAGAAGAAGAAAGCTGATATCCTTTAATTATGCAATTTGTAGGTTTGTGTGTTTTAAGTGCCATCAAGTCGCTTCCGACTCATGGCGACCCTATGAATGAAAGTCCTCCAAAATGTTCTATCTTTGACAGCCTTGCTCAGATCTTGCAATTTGAAGGCTGTGGCTTCCTTTATTGAGTCCTTTATTTGTAGGTTTACCATTAGTAATATAGTTACATAGGTAGTTATGAATTTCCTTCATTGTGCAGGGGGTTGGACTAGATGACCCTGGTGGTCCCTCCCAACTCTATATGGAGAAGCTTATTTTTCCTCTGTCTTTGGGCAAAGCAGATAAATAATCCTTCCAGCAGCATGTTTGTGGGAGTACTTAAGGGAGCTGTCGGACTGTCTTCTGGTATCTTCAGTCCTGATCAAAGAGTATTTTATCCATTTGTGGTCTCTGTGTCGTTCCCCCCCCTCCCCCTGATACTGGGTTTGTCCTTAACTTCTTGTCCTTTACTTGATGAAGATCCTGATAATCAAACCCAGAAAAAAGAATATGAAAAAACCTTCAAAAAGTACCAGGGGCTGGTTGTCAAGCAAGAGCAGCTACTTCGAGGTATGGAATCCTGATTGCACTCAGGCAGGAATTTACAGACGAAGTCCCTTCTCAGATTTAAATGAAAATGACTTCAAATGGAAATGCCCGAAGTTTGTCCATGCTTTGACTCCATGGCTGCATTCAGGCATCATGATAAACCACTGTTTATAAACTATTATTTGCTTAAGCTCTGGTGTAATGGCTGAGGGCAGACTTCCCGAGCAACCTGTTTGGTGATGGCTAAATTGAAATTCTGAGCAATGGCTTGCACCTGGCTTGTTAAGCATGATTTGCACTTTCTTTTGTGACTAGGGACAGGGACAGTGTTGCAAAAAAAAAGAAAAGGAGATTGACATTCAGGTTCGCATTGTTCAGAAATGCCTGTTTATTGTGGAGCTAAGCCTCTCCTTTAATCACAAAGTTTTTCTCAGTGAGTCCTGGGAGTGATTGTGCATCTGTGCAGTGGCGGAGTTCAGCCTAGCAGCTGGTTAGCTGCTGGTCACCCATGCCCAATCACTATGTCCTAGGTCGTCCTGGAATGCCTCCTGTTAAAACCAGCTAAGTTAGGTTGTGTATTCTGCTTTTGCATGTATGCAGTTGGCAGCATTCTTTCCTCTTCTCTTCTTCCCTTGCTTGTTACAATCAAGAGCTTCCTTCCTTCCTTCCTTCCTTCCTTCCTTCCTTCCTTCCTTCCTTCCTTCCTTCCTTCCTTCCTTCCTTCCTTCCTTCCTTCCTTCCTTCCTTCCTTCCTTCCTTCCTTCCTTCCTTCCTTCCTTCCTTCCTTCCTTCCTTCCTTCCTTCCTTCCTAGATCCCTGGTAAAGAAACCTATGGTCAAGTTCCTCTCAATTTTCTAGGCACAGATCTGTATTTCTCCAAATTAATATACTAGTTGGGAGGGTAAAGCGAGGCCAGCTGGATGCTGTTTTGATCACTTTGACATTGCAGCCTTGCTTATTCTTTGTCACCTGTCCCTCTTAGTGCTGTGAACAGGAAACCATAGCCAACCCTTGTTCCGGCAATTGACATGAAAATGGTTTCTTGAGGGATAGGAAGATAACCTTCTGTGCTTGGGTTGTCCTTTCTGTAGAGGCAGGAAATAGGCTGCTCTTTCCATCTCTAGGAGTGAGAAAGGACCTGCCCTTTCAGTCTGGAGTGTCTTTCTCATCCTTGAGAAGAAGGAACCTTCATGGTAATTCCAGTGTTCTCACCTGCTATGAGCATTCCCTGGCAACAGAAACTTCCCTGTTTGGCTTACCTAGTCACAGCAGGAGGGACTAGCCTTGGCATAACATAGATCATGGCACAATTCCTCCTGTACTGGATCATTTGCCTTTCCTGTTGATGAATGCTAGGTTAGATGGCTGCCTGGAAGAAATAGAGATATTTCACACCTGCAAGTCACTCTGGAATGTGAAAGTTTTATGTTCTTGAAGAATGTGGTGCTCAGCAGACTGGGAAGGGAAGTGGCACACCAGGAGGGAACCTTGAGAAAGTGTTGTTGAGAGCACATATGCTCAATTGGCTTTCTTCTCTGTGTGTAGGTGAATACATACAGTTTGTCTAACAGCCTGCTGTACTGTTGGTAGTTGTGGAGAGCTTGTGAGCGAAATCGTCAGGTGTTTGAGTTTCTGGTTGTGACATCTCAGTGCAAAAATCCCAGTGCATCCAGGAGACCCCCCTCCATTTAGTTTATCGTGCACAGAGTGGGACGTGCAGGCCAACAGAAAACCTTGCTGCTGCTCCAGCTGCATTTGGGTATGGATGTTGCCTCGTCAGGACACTCTTTCTGTCCTTTCCTCTGCATTGTCCTCTGCATGGCCCTCCTTTCCACTAGTGATAAATCACCAAACAAGAATGTGCTTCAGAGAGCTCAGCTTCTTTATGCCAAGTTACATGGTATGTTTTTCAAGTTGGACCTTGCTTGTTTCCCTTCAGGCCACACAGCAGCAGCAGGGAACTGATTTTTAAAGGACCTCCAGGGCTCAGTTTGGCTTGGGACCACGGTGTGGAGGGGAGGGGCTTCTGCCTCCCCCCCCCATGCTGTTTTCCGAGCCCAAACAGCCCTGGGGTAGGAGTTATTTGCCGCCTTTTGGAGCTGCGTGTGTGTGTATGGAATACTGCCTAGACCCAAATTGGTAAAAGTAACGTGTAGTTCAGCACATCCAAGGGGAATTTTAAAAGGCAGCAAAATAGTTACTGGTGGGAGTTCTATAAGAGACATATTTTGTTCAGGGATTCAGTGCAGCAGCTAGCCAAAAAGGTAGGGAGACTTGAGCATCCTTAACCAAAAGCAAAGAGGAGGAGAATTGGCTTGCCAAGGGCATCTCTCACCCCCCCCTCTCCACTTCCCATGTATTGTAGCCTGTCAATAGCACTTGGGCTGCGTGTCTGTTGAGGTTTCACCAGCAGCCTGACAATGCATTGGGGAGCTTGGGGAGCATCTCTGGATTCTCCTTGGAGATGGGAAAGGAGGATAACTGGGATTTATGAGCAAACTATTATCTGCTATATAGATACGGTAGATTAAGAGAGCCAGTGTGGCGTAGTGGTTAAGAGCGCTGGTTTGGAGCGGTGCAGTCTGATCTGGAGAACTGGGTTTGATGAGTGGTGGAGGCTAATCTGGTGAACTTGATTTGTTTCCCCACTCCTACACACGAAACCAGCTGGGTGACCCTGGGCAAGTTACAGCTCTGTTAGAGCTCTCTCAGCCTCACCTACCTCACAGGGTGTCTTTTGTGGGGAGGGGAAGGGATTGTAAGCCGGTTTGATTCTCCCTTAAGTGGTAGAGAAAGTCGGCATATAAAAACCAACTCTTCTTCTTCTTCTAACCTGGGATTGTGCAGCAAACTGGTTTAACTAAATGGTGCTCGTTTTAGTTTAGCAACTTTAAAAAATAAATTACAGGTATATTTGTTAAAAGTAGCCTCCTGTTTTCAGAAAAAGACTTTACACAAGTAAACCAGGGAAGCAGCTGTAAGCTGTAGCAGCTGTCTGTGAAGTGGTGTACAGCGTGGGTAAGAAATGTATATTGAGCAGATTAACAACCAGTTTTCACAAACTTTTGAAATGAATAGCACTTAATGATTTGCTACTTACGTAACAGAAAGAATGTGGGTAGTAGTACCTTCCTAAACCAAATGGTAGAAATAACATGACAGCAGAACAGCAGAGCACAAAATATCTAACACATCTGTTGTTAAAGTTGTTGGTTGTGGTTGGCGAACTAAACTTTTGTGCGCTCTTTTGCACTTGGTTGCACATGGATGTCTTGTTAATATTTGTACAGCCCACTGAAATTTTACAAGTTACAGAAAAGCCCAGAGTGCAATTGACTAGCATGCTGCAGTTTATAATTAATTTCTACTTATAGATTCAAATGCATTTTGCCCTTTTCCAACATTTTTAAATGCTAGTGGGGATTTTTTAAAAAAGCAAAATAATTATGATAGTTGTTGAATTAGCTTTTTTCTTGATTTACAGTGCAATCGTGAGCAGAGTTACTGCTTTCTAAGCCTATTGACTGCAGTGGACGTAGAGGGGTAGAACTAGGGTTGCCAGCTCCGGGTTGGGAAATACCTGGATATTTTGGGGGTGGAGCCTGAGGAGGGCGGGGTTTGAAGAGGGGAGGGACTTCAATGCCATAGAGTCCAATTGCCAAGGTGGCCATTTTCTCCAGGTGAACTGAATCTCTGTTGCCTGGAGATCAGTTGTAATAGCTAGAGGTCTCCAGCCACCACCTGGAGGCTGGCAGCCCTACATGAAACTCTGCTTAGGGTGGTCACCAATCTATAGTATAAGGAAAAGATTGCAGATGGCCTGTTACGAAACATTCAGGAAAAGGAGGCTTCTGAGCGGATATGGGCAGCTTCTGAAGCCAAGTATCAAATACAGTGCAGAGCTGATAGCAGTAGGAGAGAGTTCTTAGGTGTTGATGGACATCATGGGGCCTAAGAAGTCTGTTCATCCAACTCCAGTTTATTCCAGTGGGCCTTGAACAGGAGGTGTTTGCAGTGCTCGAGATTTTTGGAAACATTACTTATGGCTTGCAAACAGTTGGCGTTTTTAATCTTACAATGCTGTGCTTTTTCCCCCTCCCCCTAAAAATATGCCAGTTGCCCTTTATTTGCTGTTGAACCTTGCCGAAGACACACGCACTGAGCTGAAGATGCGGAACAAGAATATTGTTCACATGCTGGTGAAAGCGTTGGATCGAGAGAACTTTGAACTGCTGATTCTGGTTGTGTCGTTTCTGAAGAAACTCAGCATCTTCATGGAGAATAAAAACGACATGGTAAATGCTCTTATGCTCTGCTTGGCTCTGTTAATTGCTTGGGAAGAGATGCCAACAAATGGCATTTGAATTTATTTCCTCCTTTTGTTTGTGCCTAAATCTACGTGTGAACTTGGTTGCATGGATTCTCTCCGGTATGGTTTCCTTTTACATGGTTTGCAGTACTTCTGGATCTGTGGGTTTTGTGCCTTGAAGAACTCCCTTGCACCAAGCACACCTCGTATCTGTGCATAGAGAAACAGGATATGAATGGGGGTGGTTTCGTTTTTATGCCTTCTTTTCTCAAACATTTCTTGCAAGACTGGCACACTTTAAATTTTATTTATTTATTACAAAAAATTATTAACCACCTTTCTTCCTGATGGAGCTTGAGCTGGCTTCCCACAAAGATAAAACACATAAAATTTAAAAAACCCATTAACTAATATGTAAAAGCACACTTTAGGATTGCTAGTAAATTAATCAAATGCAGTCCCAAATAAAAGTGTCTTCACCTGCCTCCTAAAGATGAAAAGTGATGGGGCCAGGTGCACCCCCCTGGGAAGGTTGTTGCATAACTGTGGCGTTGCCATTGAAAAGGCCCTCTCTTGTGTACCCACCCAAACAAGCTTCTTTGATTGATGGGACAGTCAGGAGGACGTCTTCTTGTGAACTTTATTATTATTGTTAAGTATATAGCTGGAATCTCAGCCTGGGTATCAATAGATGAAGAATACAGTTTTCTGCATCCTTCATTGTTCTCTCAACCTTGGGTACATATGATTAGAAGTTGTCAGCCCTGCTGGTCCCAAGGAAAAATCCAACCCTCCTTGCTGGTTTTACCTCAAACAGACTTGGACCCTCATATCTACGGGATCACTTCCCTCGGTATAGCCCCCTGAGAGCATTATGCTCCATAGTTGCCAATTTATTGGTTGTCCCTGGCCCAAGAAGTGTCCGGCTGTCCTCAACCAGGGCCAGGGCCTTTTCAGCCCCAGCCTGGTGGAACTCCTTCTCAGAGGAGATCAGGGCCCTGCAGGACCAGTCACAGCTCCGCAGGGCCTGTGAGACCAAGACATTCCGCCAGGCCTATGGCTGAGGGCAGCAATGGTTTGTATCAAGCACCACTGATATTTTTTAGCCTGAATCATTGCTGTAAATTAATTATCACACTGAACTGGGATTCAAACCAGGGTTTCCCAGATCCTAGTCCAACACCTTATCCAAACCTCCTTGAACACAGTCCACACAATACCTTTATTAGGACCAACCAAATGAAACTTAACAGCATGCAAGCTTTTGAGTTCCACAGAGCTCTTCTTCAGGCTGAATGCTGCCAAAAAACTATTAGGCCATCCTCGCAGGTTGAGGCCCATGAGATTAGATTCAAGTGAGGCTTTAGTCAAGAATTGATTATTTTAAAGGATTGTATTAAAAGGGGTCATCAAATCTGCACAGTTGGAGAGCTACCTAGAATCAGTCGGGAATACAGTGCACTGGAGTGTATTGTTAGTCTGCTGGTTGATATGCAGCCTGTGTTATGCAGAGCAGAGGGATGAGTGAAATCAATATTCGTGAGATGTCAAAGAAGATGAGTTCTGAGAAGCTGTGTATTTTCCCATTGTTATCAGATGGCCCTTTCAGTCTGTGCAGGAAACATGCTACATAGCATTAATACAGAACTGCTTATACGACTTTGAAGAAGAGGAGTTGGTTTTTATATGCCAACTTTCTCTACCACTTAAGGAAGAATCAAACTGGCTTACAATCACCTTCCCCCCCCCACAACAGTCACCCTGTGAGGTAGGTGAGGCTGAGAGAGTGTGACTAGCCCAAGGTCACCCAGCTGGCTTCAGGTGTAGGAGTGGGGAATGAAACCCAGTTCTCCAGATTACAGTCCACTGCTCCAAACCACCGCTCTTAACCACTACACCACGCTGGCTGGAATTTAGGTTTTAAAATGACAGTTAAAATGAAGCATTGTAGCAGTTATCAGGTTACGCAGTTTAATGTCAGCCTTCATATATCTTTTAAAATAGAGGGCAACATTTTGCTGCCTGGAACTGATGTAATGTTGTAGAATGACTGATTGTAGCAGTTAACAGGATATGCAGTTTAATATCAGACTTCCTATATCTTTTAAAATAGAGGGCAGCATTTTGCAGCCTAGAAACCAATGTAAGGTTGTAGAATGACAGATAGTTTTAAGCTGTGGTGCTTACCTTTTTTGCATGACATTACTGTTTTCATGGTTACTATCCACTGAACTAAACTCTGATGTAAAAAATGTAGGCTCTGTTGCCATGTCCAACGACTCAGTTTTGTTATTGTGAAAATGGGCACTTTTATAACCTGTATTCAGATGCTTTTTACAGAGAAGCTTCAGCAGACCTCATTTTAATAATGAGGCAAAAGCTTCGGCATCTTTAAACTTTGTCTACCATAAAGTAAACCTGATTTTTATGAAATCCTTGGACAAGATTTAGAGTTTGGCAAAATATGGGTTTTGTAATTCTAACTTTTCTGTCCTGCTGATGTAGGTTGAACTGGATATTATTGAGAAACTGGTGAAAATGGTACCATGTGAACACGAAGACCTGCTGAATATTACACTTCGACTTCTGCTGAATCTTTCTTTTGACACAGGCTTGAGGAACAAAATGGTACAAGTTGGACTTCTTCCCAAACTCACTGCATTATTGGGTAGGTTTCGTACTTCTCTCACCAATAGCTTCAATGTAATGACACAAACATTGGTTGCTACTACCTGTTAATTAGGTAAAGGTAGTCCCCTGTGTGGGCCCTGACCTGGATGGCCCAGGCTAGCCTGATCTCGTCAGATCTCAGAAGCTAAGCAGGGTCGGCCCTGGTTAGTATTTGGATGGGAGACTACCAAGGAATACCAGGGTTGCTGTGCAGAGGAAGGCACTGGCAAACCACCTCTGTTATTCTCTTGCCATGAAAACCCCAAAAAGGGTCGCCATAAGTCGGCACTTTACACACACAGTCCCCTGTGCAAGCACCGGGTCATTACTGACCCATGGGGTGATGTCACATACTGACGTTTACTAGGCAGACTTTGTTTACAGGGTGGTTTGCTATTGCCTTCCCCAGTCATCTACACTTTACCCCCAGCAAGCTAGGTACTCATTTTACCAAGCAGCTGATCATACTTCTAGATCTTCTTCATTGTCACTCCAACCATTTCCCGGAAAGAAAATGGTTTCGGAGAGGAAATAAAGTATTGCCACCCAGCATCTTTCACACAAAGCAATAGGAAATCTCATCTTGTTGCTCTGTGCTATTTAGTCTGCTTGTTCAGAAGTGTATACTAATGAAACCAATAACCTTGGTGGGCCTCTGATTTTTCTGCAGCACGTTTCTATAAAATCTGTTCTATACAGATGTGTATATAATATCCCTAAGCATATGAATGAATTCTGGTGTTGCATTGCCGTTTGTCATCTTTTGTTTTGTTTTGTTAAGGTTGGTTACTGGTTGGCTTTGCATATTGAACACAGGAAGCTGCCTTAAACTGAATCAGACCCTTGGTCCATCGTAGTCAGTATTGTCTGCTCAGACCAGCAGCGGCTCTCCAGGGTCTCAGGCAGGGGTCTTTCACATCATCTACTTGCCTAGTCCCTTTAACTGGAGATGCCGGGGATTGAACCTGGGGCCCTTTTGCATGCCTTCTGCATGCCAAGCAGATGTTCTACCACTAAGCCATGGCCCCTCCCACAGCCTGCTCTTCCCTGAGCCTCAGTCTCATGTATCCTGGATAAGGGGACCCCCCCTCCTGAACACCGCAGGAATGTGCAACCCCAGACTTTGAGAAATATGGTTTTAGGAAGTTGTCAAAGGCTCACTTGTAATTTTACCCCGTGAATTAATCACAGTGGCAACTACTGATCCTGATCTTCAGAATTTTTGCTCCTTTTGAGGGCTTAGAATGTCTCCACTTTCTTAGTTAAAATGTCCAGTGAGGGGCTTGAAGAGTATGGCATATCTGATGATTTGCCAGTTTACCCTTCTGTCTGAGGAGTAATTGATGGCAAAGCCAGCAGCTAATTAACCCATTTTTATGCCTTGGGCAAGCAGCTCATGGTATATAATATGTCGCTGTACCGAGCCATATAGCTATTGCCTTTTAAAACCCAAATAGCCTGTTCTGGGTCTACCAGAGCTATGGGCTCTCTCTTTTTAATAAAAGTTCTGTTGTTTTTACAAATGCTTCTCGCTAAGAACCTTTTAAACCAGATCTTTCTTTATGGCCTGGCTTGGCCTTTTCATAATGAACTGAATATAGAGCTTCACACATTTTTTTTTGAGACAGGAACCTCTTATTGGCTACTGCAGTGTTTTTCTAATTTTAATAAGCCTAATTTATCCTATAAAGGAACATACATTTTCCTACCCGATTAAGTGAGCAAACAATAGGGGGTCAGACATGGCAGTTTGTAACAGAAAGCACATGTCCTGCCTTGAGAAAGCAGCAAAGTCTTATCAGGGTTGCTTGAAGTTATTAATGGCAGTAAAATGTTATGCTTCCTCCTGTTTTCCCAATTAAATGGGGAAACCTTTATTCCTATGGCAGGTCTGCCACAGCTGGTTCCAATATTTTGTGTGTGAGTATCGCCTGGGGTGTCGCTTTCTTCAGAGCCGTAACTAGCTGAATCATATTAAGAATAAAGGGATTGGTCTGCTGAAAAACAGTAATTATTTTTGAAGGTGGGTTTAACTCCCTTTGGAATACGCAGGTCTCGGGAAAACAATGAGTGACCTCCTCTGAATCCATGATAGGGCCACAAGTGGATTACTTCCAAAGGGGTTTCTAGATGAAGGGTGCCTGAGTGTGGGAGCGGGAGTCAGTCTGTGCTTCAAGAGACAGCGTGGCGTGGTGGTTAAGAGCGGTGGACTCTGATCTGGAGAACCGGGTTGGTTTCCCCACTCCTCCACATGAAGCCAGCTGGGTGACCGTGGGCCAGTCACAGTTCTCTCTGAACTCTCTCAGCCCCACTAGGGTTGCCATGTCCCTCTTTGCCACCGGTGGGAGGTTTTGGGGGCGGAACCTAAGGAGGGTGGGGTTTGGGGAGGGGAGGGATTTCAATGCCGTAGAGTCCCATTGCCAAAGCGGCCATTTTCTCCAGGTGAACTGATCTCTATCGGCTGGGGATCAGTTGTAATAGCAGGAGATCTCCAGCTAGTACCTGGAAGTTGGCAACCCTAAGCCCCACCTATCCTACAAGGTATCTCTTACAGGGAGAGAAGGGAAGGTGATTGCAAGCCGGTTTATTCTTCCTTAAATGGTAGAGAAAGTTGTCATGTAAAACCAACTCTTCTTCATATGTGGATGGAGTTGAATCATAAGAACTTGCATCTGCAGGTATGGGGTTCCCCGTGTGTTTGGTTGCATCCTCACTGTACTGCTGTTGTAGACGAGGCCCTGCCCACTTTGGAGTGAAGCCTCACCTCATTGTAGGAGCACAGCTGAAGGTTTTCTGAAAGTTGGATGCCTTTCTGATCCAACTGAGAGAGAAAATGCCAGTGTGATGCCAACAGTGCAGACTTGTGCAGAATTGCTCCAATCCAAGCTCATCTACTTCAGTGAGCCTAGACTGAAGTAACTCTGCATAGGATTGCACTGGACATGACCCAGTGTGAATGTGGATTTTGCATAGCATGGTGTTGCTGGCAGCATTCCTTAAAAAGAAAAAGATAATAAAATCACTACGGCTTGAATTTTGCTCCAGAACATTAGAGGCAAACCAATCCTGAATCACTTTATCCCAGTCTTGAAATAGGCAGGGGTTGTGCGCTGAGCTGAATGGAACAGCTTTGGTCCATAACTGCCATTATGTGGCTTGCTCAGTGTTCAAAAAACGTAGAATAATTTTGAACTCTGGACCCATCGTGTGTGTAGTTGGGGCTTTTAATTTGTTGAAAACTTGTTGTGAAAACAGCCCAAGGGACCTGATATTTTTCCACCCCAGCTGCTCCAGATGAACTGCAGCTGCAAATTTAAGCAGTATTATTTCTATAAACCACTGAGTATATTTTATAATGGCAATAATTTCCACAGAAAAACCAGTTACTGCTGCTAATGACTGGTTTGTTAAGGATTAACTACCCTCAGCTGGAAATGACCACATATTCTGGAATGGAGGTATAAACGCAAAGGACAATTGAATAGCACTTCAGAATAATGATTTGATTAATTAATAGTAAATTCCTGAGAGAAGACATGCAAAGTCTTTCTGACCACCCTGTTTATTACTCAATGATCTCATCATTACTCAGGTTTACTACTGCAGTACGTAATAGCCAGGCAGTTAGTTTCTCAAGTTGTTGGCCAAAGGTGCTCTAGCCAAACTATCAATAAGCACAACATATTCCGAACCTGTTAGCAAGGTTTCCCTTGTGTCTCACTGGCTTTGCATAGGCCTTGTATTTGTGTCCTGCAATCTAAATTGGCAAGAAACCCCCTTCCACAACAGCTAACCTATAACAGAGGCTGGGATATTTGGCCTCAACTCCTGTGAACAAACAAACCCATGGGTGACCAGACATGTATTGGGGTAGATCCAGCCATCCTCCAAGGAGCCTTCCTTCAACTTAAGTGGCTCTTCTGTTGGAAGAAAAACCACTTAAAGTTGAGGAAGTCCCCGTGGAGGATTCCTCTGTTGGAGGAAAAGCCGCTTAAGGTAGAGGAAGTTTCCTTACACTGAAAGAAAACTTCAAACTTTGCCCAGTGTAGCGGTTGGATAGGGGTAAGATCCTTCCCAGTATCTCAGGGACAAATTACAGTAGGTTATACTTGAATGCTTTTCCATTCCACAGTTATTGTCCTCCTTGTCCTGTGACTGCTTGATCTTGCAATCTGTTCCTCAGCCTCTGGCTTTTGTAACTGCTCTGCTTTCTATCAATTTCATGGATTTATCTGCTTTATCTGCAAGTGGGCCTTGGCAGACAGAAGACCAAACCCGAGTAAGATAGGTGAGGTTAGGAAGGGACAAGGCAGCCTATGGCTGTTCAGTTAATAGGGACTTGGAGACATTACAGTATGAATGCCAAGGTCTCTTAAACAGCTATCGTACCGTGTGTGTTAAGTGCTGTCAATTCGCTTCCGACTCATGGCGACCCTATGAATCAGTGCCCTTCAAAATGTCCTGTCTTTAACAGCCTTGCTCAGGGCTTGCAAATTGAGGGCTGTGGCTTCCTTTATAGAGTCAATCCATCTCTGGTTGGGACTTCCCCTTTTCCTGCTGCGTTCAACTTTTCCTAGCATGATTGTCTTTTCAAGTGACTCTTTGTCTTCTCATAATGTGTCCAAAATATGATTGCCTCAGTTTAGTCATTTTAGTTTCTAGGGTTCGTTCAGGCTTGATTTGATCTGTAACCCACTGATTTGTTTTATTGGCAGTCCGTGGTATCCGTAACACTCTCCTCCAACACCACATTTCAAAGGAAGCTACTTTCTTCCTATCCGCTTTCTTCATGACGAGTCTTTAATTTGAGAAATGTTTAAACATGTTGTTTGCTCATGCCTTTCCTGTATCCTCTGGCATTTAAACAAAGAAGAAATTAAGACATTGAAACGAAGATGCCACCTACTCTCTACAGGATCTCTGTTGTGCTTAAGTCATTGTACTTATGATAGGCATCAAGGTTTAACCAGTGCAGACCCCTCTTTAATGCTGACCCTTGGCACTTGTTTCACATGCCACATACACTTGCTTCTTTGTTTAGTCATAACGTAAGAGAATATTTATTACAGGGAGGTGCATTTCCAGAGGAGGAAGATGGGGCTGACCCAAAAATCTCTGAGAGCAGGTTTGGCACATTGGCTAAGAGAATGGGCCGTGAATTGGGAAATCCCCCAGTTTGAATTTTGCTTCTGCAGTGAACTCATAGGTGACCTTAGCCAGCCTCAGCCACACATCTGCAGTATGGGGGGTATTGATGCTCGCCTACTTACATGGCTATTGTAAGGAGAACAGCAAGAGGTTTTTAAGCAGAGGCTAGATGGCCATCTGGCAGCAATGCTGATTCTATGACCTTGGGCAGTTCATGGGAGGGAGGGCATCTTGGCCATCTTCTAGGCATGGAGTAGAGGTCACTGGGGGTGTCTGGGGGAGGAGGTAGTTGTGAGTTTTCTGCATTGTGCCGGGGGTTGGACTAAATGACCCTGGTGGTCCCTTCCAACTCTATGATTCTATGATAATGCATGCCAAAAACTGCTGAGTATTATACTGCTGTGCTTACTATTCCCGACAAGTCATTTTTTTTAAAGAAGTGGAGTTTGTTGCCCTTCTTTTAAAGGCTTAGTCTGTATTGTTTGTAACCCTCTTCTGGATCATAAAAATATACAGGATTGTGTCTTGGAGAGGCATCATGTCTGGTAACAAGCACAGATGGTAGCCCCAGACTCAGCCAACCCAGGCATTGTGGGGACCAACAGCTTAAGACATCTCCAGAGGTGATCTTCATAGACCCTTGTAAAGCCCATCATTTATTAAAAAAAAAAATTCTAGTCCTTATGGAGTTCAAAATATGCACCCATTCTAAAATGTTTGGGGGAAAATAGGTGAAGAAAAAGCCCAAATATTTTAATCACACGAGTTTTCAGGAGATGTATGATTCCCAGGTGTGAAGGTAATCTTTCAGAATAGGGATATTATAGAACCTAGGGATATTATAGAACCTATAATATCCCTAGTAATAGGGATATCATAGAAACTATGTTCTGCTGCTGAAAAATACTGCTTCTATCATGATGAGAAATATATATATATATAATATATATATATAATATATATATATATATATATATATATATATATATATATATATATATATATATATATATATTGCACTGTTGTGCAGGACTGTTTTGGTCCTCTCAACACAAAGGAAACTATGCAACCAAAATTTTTGTTCAAATAATTATTTGTGAAGAAAAAAAAGCGCATCCGTGACACTCTCCCATTGCAGTCAATGGACTTTAAAGTTCTTAATTCTGGCTGGATTGTGCCTAGAATTCTGGGGGGGGGGGGGCGTGTCTCCAGGACGAAACATTTCGCCTGCTCCCTTCCCCTTTCTTTCAAAGCTTCAGAATCCAACTCTCTTTGAATTTCATGATGAATCGCAGCTGTTGGATAGTTAGCTGGGGGGGGGGGAGAGGTGTAAGCAACTGGAAAGCCCCAGCTCCCCCCCCACCCGTGGCTTTAAGATCTGACTTGTTTAAAAGGGGACATAATGAGCATGAAGAATAAATCAGATGAAATATTACTGGCATCAATGTACATTCACAAGTTTTTTCTGAAGTGGGTACTATTTTTTTTTAATCTGCCTGCTTGGCATTGCATTTCTTTGAAAATGTTTTTCTTTACAAAAATCAGAACAATGGAAGGATGGGGCAGGAGTCTCTATGCCCCCGGCTAAATGTGAATCAATTCAAACAGCCCGACTAACCCATCCAGACCATCATTTTAATGTGGTGGTTGTTGTTTTTTTGCCTAGGAAATGAAAATTACAAACAGGTGGCCATGTGTATTCTCTATCACATAAGCATGGATGATCGCTTTAAATCGATGTTTGCATACACTGACTGTATACCACAGGTATGTGCTTTCTTCGTTTTTTGAAACCATTTTGCCTGTACCAGTTCTGTCTCCAGTTTTATTGTAGCAGAGTTCATAAGGACATTTCAGATGTTAGTAAATGAGACAGTTGTTCTGTCCTTGCTAGCTGTCTTGTAGCACTATCATTTTTGCAATTACCTGCTTTCCTTAGGGCTTGGCAACAGTTTCTGCCTATTAAATTGGCTAGCAAATGTTGTACCACTTTTGTTAGTTACAATACCATTTTAGTAAATGCTGCTGTTTAGCACTGCGAACAGCTGCTTAAGAATTATCCCAGGCAGAGGGCTGGTTTTGGAGTATTACATTTTCACATTGCAGTAAAAATACTTTGGTCTGTCCATTTTCGCATTGTGAGTTAAGCCTATTTCTGTCGTTTTTGTGTTTTTGTATTTCTTTCTTTGTTCTATTAAAGCCTGTTAGTACTTCTTTGACTAGTAGAGTGACCATTTCATCCTTTTTCACTTACAGCTCCCTGTTTATATTACATAAGATTTAAATAAGATTTAACAGTTAAAGCATTTTTTGCCACTTAATTACATTGATGGAACATGAAATGAAATTTAATAGTTTGGGCATTTTGCGTTTCCTTTTAGGTCACGTAATATATTTTCATGTATATTGTGAAAATGGTAAGCTTCAGCATTTATTGTTCATTCTGAGATATTTCACGTTTTGCTTGGATTTTACACAGTGTAGAATTGCTCTTGAGAAAGGGAAACTTTTCTGCTTCTCCTCTCCCATAGTCCTGTAATCTTCTGTGCCCTTTGAAATTGTGCCCCATGTGGATTAGTGGAGCCCCAGGAACCTTGTGTGGGTCGCGGTGACAGTCTGTAACAGAACAGAATCAATGAAAATCTCCGGTCCTCTGTTCCACAAGCAGAAGAGTCTTCTGCCGGTGAAACGAATATGGGATCCCAGCCAATCTAGAACAGTTAACTAATTAGAAAATGTTCGCTTATGCAAGTGCCAGTTGGTAGGCATGTTTAGATTTAATTTTGCAGTTTAAGATGAGTAGGAGTTGGTTTTTATATGCCGACTTTCTCTACCACTTAAGGGAGAATCAAACCGGCTTACAATCACCTTCTCTTACCCTCTCCATAGCAGACACCCTGTGAGGTAGGTGGGGCTGGTAGAGCTCGAAGAGAGCTGTGACTGGCCCAAGGTCACCCAGCTGGCTTCATATGGAGGAGTGGGGGAATCAAACCAGGTTCTCCAAATTAGAGTCCACTGCTCCAAACCACTGCTCTTAACCACTGCGCCACGCTGGCTAACATTCGTATGGACAAGTATGTGCAAATATGAGGCTGTAGTCTTTTCCCGGGAGCAAACCCTTTGAATTGAATTGGACTTCTCAGTAGAGACCTCCTTAATCACTTTGCCTGGTAGTAAAGGGGTTTCACCAGCAAGCCAATCACCAAAGCAGCGAAACCAGGCTAGCCATAGACAAGGAAAGGGTTTCTAATTCTAGAGATTCTCATATGTAGGTAAACCTGACTTTGTAAATTAACTAGGATAGAGCTCTCCTCTACCCCTGACAACTTGATGGGAACTGACTATGTTTTAGCATGGAATGTTGAGAGGATAAAGGGAGGGAGGGGAAATTGGCCTCCTCAGTCATCTGAGAGAATTCTAGAAGGGGAGAATTGTCATTGTTGGGCTTCTCGCAGGATATGTTATTAGATCTTGGGAAAACTGAAGCTTTCACCAAAATTAAAAAGTGCATTAAAGAGCTTGATTATTTTTTTAAGAATTTTTTCCCTATAAAATCATATATAAGCTTTTCAACAAATACTTAAAAATAACTACATAAACATTCGTATCAGGATATATGTTTGTTGAAAATACATCATTTATAAGAGATTAAATAAGTGAAAACTTCCCCTTCATCCTCCTCTATCTTTCTGTTTGCTTTTTTAGTCCTTTGGATTTAAAATTCTAATCCTAATGTTATTTTATATTATGTCTAACAATAACTTACTTATTGCATACTAATTTCATTTCAACCAAAGAAAATAAAAGCAAAAACATAATATATCATTTACAAACCTTGGTTATTAAATGTTATGTGTAATAATAAAAAAATTAAAAAACTAACTATTCAGTATAAAGATAGGATTTAAGTATTGCAATTTTTTACCTATACCCTATTGATCAGTGGATTAGAACATATAAGTTTCAGTCTCACAGTAAGCCCTCCATTCCACCCATTCGCCCATAAACTGAGCATTGTCTTTTTGGTTTACCAAAGCTGTAAGATATTGTTTTGTATAATCAACTTAAAGAGCTTGATTATAACAGCACTACTTTTTGTGCTCGCCGCATTTGTTCATCTCAGTTTTTTGGAATACCACCACCACTCTGTTTGCCTACTTATACTTATTATTTGACAAATTCTCGTCTTTCTAGAGCCTTCTGTTTAGCTAGACTGAATGCTAACCCCACTATGGTTATGCAGGGCAGGATTTTGAGTATACCATACCCAGACAGGACCTGTTCCTTGCTCTTCTGGCTCTATTGATTCATTAGCTCATGCCCTCTTGGGATGCTGCTTTTATGAGGAACTTTGATCACGTTATATCTCTCTCCTTTTAACATATAAATCTAATGCCTCTGTCTCTGACATAATGCCTTTTTTATTAAGTTACAGGGATCCCAAGGCTACATTGTCAGTGGCAAGATTTATTTCAGTCCTTATATGCCTCAAACACTAGATTTACGCTGCTCAAGATCAATGGATCGAGGAGCTTCTAAGGGATAAAAGAAAGAAGAGGAGAATTTTGAGTGAGGGGATTTACAAATTGTTTTATCACCTACAATTCCTCGTAGGCCCTCCAGCTTGTTTACTATATATTATTATAAATTGTGTGTGCTAGTTATGAAAACAGCAAAACCAGATTATTTATTGACAAGGTACATATATTCGCTCTCCCCCCCCCCCCGGCATGCAAAAAATTGGCTTTGTAAATTAACCAAAAGACACCCAGACCAAGCAAACAAAACAAACCTTGATGAGGGCTGAATCCGCTCTAGGAGGCAGGGAATGTTGAGGGCTGTTGAGCATTAACTGCAGGGGGGAAATGGGTTGCAGGGGAAATGAATACATTGAGTTCTCTTGAGAGCTTATAAAATCCTGGAGGGTAAGATTTTGATAGGGGAAGGAATTTCTAAATCGTACCTGCTCCCACAGTTTTTCACAGGTTCCTAGTGAGACTTTTAGGCTCCCCTTCTCATTAACTGTCTGTGTCTAACTTCTACTGTAGAGTCTGGCTGGCAGACATTTTGTTGAGCCCTGTCCTGTATTGAGGGCCAGACACCTGCTGTTCTGAGAATTCATGTCATCAATCCTTTTTAGGTACCACCAGGGGAGGTTCCTTGATTGTTGGGATGGGCTGTGACTTAGTGGCAGAGCTCATACGTTGTATGCAGGAAGTCCCAGGTTCAATCCCCCCCTTCCAATATCCAATTCAAAGAATCTTGGATAGATGGTGCTGAGGAAGACCTTTACTCTGCCTTCAGCCAGCTTGAGGAGACAGTACTGAGCAAGATGAACCTATAGTCTGGTTTTGTATAGGACAGTTTTGTAAGTTCATCTTTGGAAGTATCATAACTAGAAAGGCTGCCTTTAATACACATTCATTCAGTGCAAATAATTAATATGCTTTTAACATACATTTGACAAGCTAATGGTAGCCTCCGGTTGTCGGATATAATGTGCTGAATGTACCACAATTTGGAACCGGTCACATTCAGATATTAAAATGTTATCCTCGAGAAATACTGATAATACACTCAAATGCAATGAAATCATCATGAATTTACTGCTTTCCTAATTTCTTTCTGAATCTTTACTGCTTTCCTAATTTCTTTCTGAATCTTTACTGCTTTACTGTTTTCCAGTCCTTTGGTATTTTTGCAGTGATATCACCCAATAATCATCTGTCACCATGAGAACTAGTGACTTGCCTTTCAAAAAATGAAATTTTGAATTCTCAGGTTTTTAACCAGAATCTGCCAGATACAAAAAAACAGTGCCACATGGGCTGTATATCTTTTTACTACTTTATGAGCTAGGAGTTCTTGTGGGTTGCAACTTCTAAGTTCATCAGATTGATTGGCATGTCTGATTTTTTTTTGGGGGGGGTTACCTTTTTAGTGGCTAAACAGGATGCCTTATCACTGGAAAACCCTCTCATGCCTTGCCTGAATTAATAGGTGCTGTTGTTGGAAGAGTTAAAAATGAGCATTAACAGCCCATTCTTGTTTAGACCCCAGCAGCGTGTGCTTTATTTAAACAGGTGCAAATGTCAACCAGATGTTTCTAAAAAAGCATTTATAGGTAATAGCCTGACCAATCAAAGGGCATGGTTGCTTGGTGATGTCATGACGATATTCAATATCGTTCCACCGAGCAAAGTTCCCCACAGCTTTACTTGCCCACATGGTTTCTGGCCCCGGATTGTCTGTTTGGCCCCTTCTTTGATCTGCAGGCTTCTTTTTAGCTCAATGCTGGTAAATGTCCTCTCTTGACAGCCCCCTTTGCTCTTGTCCACCATTATCTGCCGGAGTTCAGAAACCAGAGCATAACTTCAAACATCAGAGTTAGGGAGTAGCCCGGCCAGGAGAGATTCCTGAGACATGCAGTTCTGGCATAATCATTCAAAGATGTTTGAGGCTGGGGGGCAGGGAAGGGACTGGGCTGAGGTGTAGGAACAGAAAGCGGTGGGGGTCGGCCTCTGGTCACTGGTAAATAAGTGAAGTCAGGTGCCAGAGAGTCTAGACACGGTGATTTCAGTCCTCGGCTGCGGTATCCGATACTCGATGTGGGACTTGTCTGATTGAAAACCACTGCCTCTTCGTTGCACTCACTGAAGCCCCCCCTTTTTTTACTGCTTTCCTGCTAAATCAGGAAAAGATGACAATGGACGCAGTAAAAGCAGAACAAATTTAATTTTAATATTTCCTATTTGGCAGCAATTACCCTCCCCTTTGAAGTGGCACGAGTAGCAATCAAATTAAATGAAGACATAATGGGAAACATGGAGCTTGTACCGTAGGATTATTTTTAAAAATTTGAACTGGCTTAGATGAAGCTGCGGGACGTTTTTCTCTCCCCCTCCCCCCCTTTGTATAGGCATGCGGTTTAGCACTGGCAGCATGATTTTAAAACTTTAGCTGGAATTTGATGTTACTTTTAAACAAATAATAATTTTAATGTGTAGATGTTTGTAGAAAGTTTGAAGACAACTTTGCATTTTAAGCAAAACCTTGAGCAGATAATACCTATTGGGCGCCATTCCCCGTACTTGCTTTGATGGCCAGCTAGTATATTTATTTATTTGGGATGATTGTATATGAGCTTTTCCCTAAAATGATGCCCAAAGTAGATTTGCAGCAAAAAAACACAAATACAGTCATAAGCAATAACGATAAAATACAAAGACCGAGACTAAACCAAAGATGAATTTTCTAAATAAAGTGTCTTCTGGAATTATGGTATTTGATAGGCAGCAGAACCTGGAGAGCTGCTGCCAGTCAGGGTAATGAGCTTGATAGACCAAGCGTCTGACTCAGTATATGGCCGCTTCATGTATCCATGTGGGTCTCCAACAACTAGGGTTGCCAGGTCCCTCTTTGCCACCAGCAGGAGGTTTTTGGGGCAGAGCCTGAAAAAAGAGGGGGAGGGACTTCAATGCCATAGAGTCCAATGGCCAAAGTGGCCATTTTCTCCAGGTGAACTGATGTCTATTTGCTAGAGATCAGTTGTAATAGCGGGAGAAGTCGAGCTAGTACCTGGAGGTTGGCAACCCTACCAACAACCATACCTGTGAAAGTTTGGGTTGTTGAGGCAGCATCTTTGGGGGGGGGGTGATATTTCAGCATTGACAGGTATGCAGGTGGAAGTGGCCCTTCAGATATTGTCGGTCAAACTATTTCATGGCTTTAAAGGTCACAGCTAGCACTTTGTACTGAGCCAGGGAACAAAGTGGGAGGAAATGTATTTGGTCCAAAATTGTTACGTACTTATTGCAGCAGGGTGCCCATTAGCATTCTGGTTGCCACATTAGAGCATCCAGAGCATCTTCGAAGACAGCCCACATAGAACGTGTTAGCGGTGGTCAAGCTGGAGACTACTAAGGCATGTCAGCCGTACAGAATTTACTTTGTTGTGTTAATTCTCACAAGTGCTCATTAATTTTGGCATGTGATAGCAAGCGTCGATACCTTGGTTGATTTTTATTTAAATAGCATCATCCATATATGAGGCACTTTACAGAGGGATGTAGGCAGAAAGAGAGGCTCCCACACTAAGCTGTTCATGGTGTAAGACAGGGGGAGGCAATAGAGGAACAGCAGGAAGAATGAGAATATGCAGAGGTTCTGCATTGTATATTTAGATTTAGTTTCAGTAGGGGGATGGAGCTTAAGAGGTTTATGCCAGTTTTTTCATGGAAGAGGGCACTGAAGGGAGGTGGCATCAAGTTAATAAATCCCCTCCCAGGGACAGAAAATATTTTTTCTTTAAGAATACTTTTCTTTTATGCTGTGGGCAGAAGAGTATGGAGGGGATGGGGTGGGGGGAGACCATACATACATAACGTGTTTATGATCTGGTTATGGCATTTTCAAATGTTCTGAGGGTAAAAACAGAAATGTGAGGCTGTTGATTCTGATTTGCAAGCAAGTTAAGATCCAAATGCAGAATGTTCCTGTTATTAAGTTATTCTTATATATAGAAAATTAGCCATCTTCCTTGTAAGATAAAAAATCTCTGCCTTCACATACCTTTACAGAAGCCGTTAATGATCCACATTAATCCCTAAATTGCAGTCTCAGATCTCATTTGCAGCCTATTTTGGATGGCAATTTCTCTGGTAATGAATGCATGTATGGATGTATCATTAGGGGGTCATGATATGATGGGGGGGGGGCAAAAACCTCCTTAGGGAACCAACATGGCATTGTTGCATAGAACGTGGTGATATTTGGCAGAATTGTGGCGTTTCCACATTTATCTGAAGGGATAAATTCCTAGCACTTCATGGTCGAAGGCCAAAAATATGAGTACATGTTCTGTGTCCTAAATGCTAGAAAGCAGGGCGGGGTTGATTCGAGGAGCTTCCATTTTTTACACAAACTGAAATTATAACAACTACTGAAATGCCTTTGGGGCTGATTTCTTTCTTGGCGTGTATCCTTTCCCACTGTTTCTTTTATTTATTTATTTTTAAAATTTATTTTATAATCAGAAAAGAAACACAACACTCTCTTCAACACCAGTCAAACATACAGTATATAAAATCTTACAAAGAGTGCCATTTTTAAACCGTCCCCATTAACCAGATGAAATACAAAAAGTTCCCATTATTAGCATCGTGTCATACTCCATATTTAAATCCCATTACCCTGTCTGGTAAATTGTCTATTTAGCCTACTAATTTAGCTACATCTCTGCCTCTACTCTGCCAGTCGATTTCGTGTGTGTGTGTGTGTAAAGTGCCGTCAAGTCGCAGCCGACTTATGGTGACCCCTTTTGGGGGGTTTTCATGGCAAGAGACTAACAGAGGTGGTTTGCCAGTGCCTTCCTCTGCACAGCAACCCTGGTATTCCTTGGTGGTCTCTCATCCAAATACTAACCGGGGCTGACCCTGCTTAGCTTCCGAGATCAGGCTGTACCATGCTGCCTTCCCTCCAGTCGATTTCATACTTATCGCTTTATTATATTAAAACTTGACTAAGTGCTGAATTAATCAATTTAGCTTTCCCACTCTTTTCTTGGACACACAGACACACCTTTTTGGTGGTATAGCTTGCCATGCACGCTCCTCCTCTAATCTCAATTCAAAAACGGAAGACGGAGTTGCTGTGCCTCCTCCCAGGTGATCTTTGCGTTGGCTGTAGGACAGAGATGAAGGCTGCTTGTCTTCCTTGGAACAGGAGAAAATAAGAAAATCTCCACTTCTCCACCTGGCCAAATGCTACTTCATGGGTTAGAGCTTTGTCTCTTACGTGCTGGTTACCACTGGGGACCTATTTTATTTTTATTATTTCCTGTCTCTTCAACCATAGGTTGGTAGGACTTGGAAAAAGGGAAAAAACAAACAAAACAAGAACAAATCAGTAAATAGTTTAATATTAAAGCTGTTTAAAAACATGTTCAAGAAATTTCACATCAGTTTCCAACCAGTCCATATCATTGGAAAACAACAATTACTGGAACACTGAATGTCAGAATTAACTAAAGCTCCCAATATATCGCACGTGACTTTAGGAAACGAGGGACAATGTAACAACATGTGTGAGAGTGTTTTTGTTGCTTCAGAAGCACAAGGACACTTACTTTTCATCCAGGGAATGGCTTTGTGGGGAAGGGAAGGCAATTGTAAGCCACTTTAAAACTCCTTAAAGGTAGAGAAAAGCGAGGAATAAAAACCAACTCTTCTTCTTTAAGACTTCAAATATGCTTGGCTGTTGGAAGTGAATTGCATCTTACGAATAAAATTAAGGTAAAGGTAGTCCCCTGTGCAAGCACCAGGTCATTACTGAACCATGGGGTTGACATCACATGTCTATATTTAGGGCTTTGCACAGTGATCAAATAGCTGGCAACTGTAAGCAACCCAGACCAATCTTGCAATAAAACAACTTTGCTTATTGTATTCAGTAAGCAATCAGGATAATAATTCTGTCAAAAATTCCAGCTAACACAGTTTATCAATGATCTGGATGAGGGTGTGGAGGGACTACTCATTAAATTTGTAGATGACACCAAATTGGGAGAAGCAGCAAACACCCCACAAGATAGAGATAGAATTCAATGAGATGTGAACACACTGGAAAAGTGGGCAGATGTGAACAAGATGCAATTCAACAAGGATACGTGCCGGGTTCTACATCTGAGTAACAAAAATGAGGAACACGCATACTGATGATACACTTCTGGGTAACAATGTGTGTGAACAGGATCTTTGGGTACAGGTGGACCATAAGTTAAATATGAGCAGCCGGTGTGATGCAGCGACAAAAAAGGCTAATGCGATCTTGGGGGTATATGAACAGAGGCATAACAGCCAAATCACAAGATGTCATAGTTCCGCTGTACACTGCATTGGTCAGGCTGCACCTGGAGTATTGTGTGCAGTTCTGGAGGCCTCACTTCAGAAAGGATGTGGACAGAATGGAATGGGTTTAGAGGAGAGTGGCGAGGGTGATCAGGAGCCTGGAGACAAAGCCCTACACGGAAAGGCTGAGGAGCTTGGGCATGTTTAGTCAGGAGAAGAGCAGGTTGAGGGGTGACATGATTGCTCTCTTTAAGTATCCGAAGGGCTGTCACTTAGAGGAGGGCAGGGAGCTGTTCTTGTTGAAAGCAGAGGATAGGACTCACGATAATGAGTTTAAATTACGGGTGGAAAGGCACCAGCTGGATATTAGGAAAAAAATTTATACTGTAAGAGTTGTTCAACAGTAGAATCAGCTTCCTATGGAGGTAGTGAGCTCTGAGCTCGCCATGCAATTTCCACGAACAACTTCTAGGCAGGTTCTCCGTAGAAAGATAATTTAATGGAAAAAATACAGCAAGTTACAGAAACCACTTGGAAAGTGCAAGGACACTAATGGGGGAAAATCTCTATGGGCACAGAAGATAAAGGGTGAAAGCTAACAGTCAGGATAACTACTGGTTGCTACAGCAACCCCCTGATAACACTTGCATTTCCCAGGGTAGAACAGACACAACAACCTCTGATCTGAATTCGACCTTGGACCACTACCTGGCTTAACCGGCCGGTGCCTGACACTCTCCCTCACTGGCAGACTTTAAGCAGAGACTGGACAGACACTTGTCAGGGATGCTTAGCTTGGAAAGAAGGCGGCTAAGGGGAGACATGATAGAGGTCTATAAAATTATACATGGTTTGGAAAGAGTGGACAGGAAGAAGTTTTTCTCCCTCTCCCATAATACTAGAACGTGGGGTCATCTGCTGAAGCTGGAGGGTGAGAGATCCAAAACAGATAAAAAGAAGTATTTCTTCACACAACACATAGTTAAATTGTGGAACTCCCTGCCCCAGGATGTGGTGATGGCTGCCAACTTGGAAGGCTTTAAGAGGGGAGTGGACATGTTCATGGAGGAAAGGGGTATTCGTGGCTGCTAGTTAAAATGGATACTAGTCATGATGCATACCTATTCTCTCCAGGATCAGAGGAGCATGCCTATTATCTTGGGTGCTGTGGAACACAGGCAGGATGGTGCTGCTGCAGTCGTCTTGTTTGTGGCTTCCTAGAGGCACCTGGTTGGCCACTGTGTGAGCAGACTGCTGACTTGATGGACCTTGGTCTGATCCAGCAGGGCTTTTCTTATGTTCTTATGCTCTAGGCTGATCGTGCATTAAGCAGGGGGTTGGACTAGATGGCCTGTATAGCCCCTTCCAACTCTATGATATAACCAGAAGCTGAAAGTTACTTATATTTTAATGTATTTTCCATGCCATAAATCCATCAAAATGGGTGCACAGATATTTATATGAATAGACTTGCTCAAACTCCATTATCTGCGGCCTCCATGGGTCCCCCATCTTCCTGTTGTCCCCAAACACCAGCATTTTAGATTTATTTTGACTTGTGCTAAGTAACTCCATTTCACAGTAATGAATAAATTGCTTAATTTGATTTCTTAAGTCTTGTCTGGTTGATGATAATAGCAAGATGTCATCAGCATACAGCATTATATTAACTGGATGTCCTCCTAACAATGGAGCCATAGCCTTCACTGTGGCCAAAAGGGGCCTCATGTCATTTATATGGAGTGCAAAAAGTATTGGAGTAAAAAATACATCCATGTCGCACTCCTTTAACCATAGGAATTCTTTCCGTTAAATTGTGATATGGTTAGCCGTGATATGATGTGGCGAGCTACTCTGAGCCCGGCTTTGCTAGGCAGGGTGGGATACAAATTTAATCAAATAAGTAATAAATGAATGAGTTATACAGGCACATGATGCAGGTAGTCTTTCATGATCCATCACATGTTGCACTGGTATTGTTTGGTCATCTGTATGACCTGAGACTCCTATGCTCTCTGTTTCTAGACATTTTTGCTCCATGGCTGCTTGCTACTTTTTGTCTTCCTGTTCCTGCCTAAAAGTTGTGGACACTATCCACAGAACATTCCTTCTGCTGTGCGTTTAATCTGTGGCTTGAGATGTCTCACTGAGACCCACTAGAGGGGTTGAGCTGTGCGTGAGGCCATGTTGAGAGGCCATGGCTTTATAGATGTATGGATTCCATAGAAGAACTGGTTTTATTTTAATGCCACTGCTTTTTGTTTGGCAAATCTAACGGCTTGAAATTCCTGGGGTTGACAGTTGATGAAGATGGTGTTCGAGTGTCCTGAAGGGCGCATTGACCTGGAGCTCATCTCCTTCTGCATTAACCTGGCTGCTAACAAGAGGAATGTGCAGCTCATTTGCGAAGGTGAGTGTTCTAAGGCATGGGGGTCCCCATCGTGGTGCCCCGGGGCACTATAGCACCTGCTGACACCTTTTGCGGCACTTGCCAAGTATTTTTAGAAAGTGGCGGGGCCAGGTGGGTCTTTTACCCAGCAAACTTTCAAACTGGCAATTTGAGATTTGATTGGCTTTGCAGATTTTTTAAAAAAATGTTGCTTTGGCAGCAGATGCCACCACAGTACAAGGATGCGTGACTGAAGGTAATCTGGGACAGCCGTTTTGTGTCTGGCTCTGCCTCATGTGGCAGCCGTTCTGTGCCCATCGCACTGTATCGGAATTACAAAGGTTCCCACAGCGTCAAAATGTCTGGGGGACCCCTGTTGTAGGGGCTGCACGGGGTAACTGGCCTCACAGGGTGCCAGATTACTTGCTCAGGAGAAACAGGTTGCAGATGCATAGAGTATACTCTTGGTCAATCTACCTGCATTTCAGATAAGTGTGAGGACCATCCCTATCCTTAATACATTTTGGGATTTAATTCTTCGAGAGGTACCAGCAGTATGGTGGGTTGGCATAACTTTGAATCTTGCATTCAGTTTGACTGAAAAGACCTTAGGTGCTTGATCTCTCCCACTTCAAAACTGACGGTCCGATAAAGCAGCAACATTTTTCCAGATACTGTTATTCAAATGAATGAAATAGATTCCCTTGGGCCTTGTCCCTTAACAACCTCACCCTGGTGTGACTTCCTTTGCGGAGGCGAGGTAGCTCTGACCAAAAGAAGGCTTTGGCCAAATCTTGAAGGGTGATCAAAGGCCTGCCAGTTACTTGTGGTTGGCCCTACAAGTCCGGGGTCTTCCACCCCCAGAATTAAACATCTCCCCCAGAGTTACCATTCACATCAAGCAGTGTTGTAAACTTTTCGTTCATTTTTGGGGCTTCTGTGCAGTCCCACATGGGACTGCACATGTGCAGGCCAATGTGTGCCTGCACAGAAGACCACTCGATGAACAACAGTTACAGGTAAGGGGAACACTGTTTTTCCCTGGTGCTTGATGGCCGTGGCTTAGCAGTAAGTTAGAGTGCAATTGTATTTTTTTTTATCATGCTAGGCTTTTAAAAATGTTAAAAAAATAACAGTGTTCATTTTAGGTTAGCTTTTTTCAAGTTTTTTGAGGGCTCTAAATAGTGTTTTGTCCCTCACCGTCTCATGAGTAGCCCCTTTTCTATTCTAGGCTTCGTAGCAGAAAGAGGGGGGGAAGGCAAACTGCAACAACGAGAGAAGGAGAAAAGGTGGGGACTTCAGCATGACAGATTTCTATTCAGCCAGATGGCAGAGGCACCTGTGCTTTGTACATTTTTGATTAGGGGGGAAGCTTTACGGAAACACAGCCCGAATTGGGTCTGAAAGTAGTGTTGTATGCCCATCCTATTTGCCTGGTGGTTGGTAGCGTATGTAATATAAAATGCCAGGCGTTCGTTATTGTACCTACTGCAGATGCCAGCCAGGTTTCTTAGTCCAATATAAACCCTTGCCCATAGGAAGTATGTACAGCATAAGTGGATTGTTTGCCCTCCCTCCCTCTCTCTCACCCCCCTAATGTGAAAAACTTAAATACCTCAGTTTGTATATTTTCTCTTGACAATTGGGTTGTGGGGTTTCTTTTCAGGGAATGGTCTGAAGCTGCTGATGAAGAGAGCTCTGAAATTCAAGGACCCGTTATTGATGAAAATGATTAGGAACATCTCCCAGCACGACGGGCCAACTAAAACGCTATTCATTGTAAGCATTTGGGCCTTTTTGGTGACTTCTGCTGTTGCTTCTCAGGGGTGCTGGTTCTCAGCTGTCTGGCATTTATGAGTGCAGCTCTACAGATGCCTCCACATTACGTGGCTTAATTCTGTAGGAATTCCAAGGGATTCTGGACTTCATCATCTTATTAAAGAATTTCTGTGGTCACTGCTTCAGTTCAGAACGGCTTCAGGCTGCTGTTTTTGCAGAAGGAAGTGACTAAAGGTAAGAGCCCGATGGCGCAGAGTGGTGAGCTGCAGTACTGCAGTCCAAGCTCTGCTCACAACCTGAGTTCGATCCCGACGGGAGTCGGTTTCAGGGAGCCGGCTCAAGGTTGACTCAGCCTTCCATCCTTCCGAGGTCGGTCAAATGAGGACCCAGCTTGCTTGGGGGTAAAGGGAAGATGACTGGGGAAGGCATTGGCAAACCACCCCGTAAACAGAGACTGCCTAGGAAACGTCGGGATGTGATGTCACCCCATGGGTCAGGAATAGGTTTGCCAAGTGCCAGGTGGTGGCGGGCAAACCCCCACCAATCCACCTGGCCGCCCACTGACCAGCTGAGGGTCGGTGGGCAATCTGTGCAGGCAGGGACAGGTCATTTCCGGTTCACATCCGGAAGTGCTGCATTGCAAAGGGCCGGTTTCCACTCAACCAATTTGAGTGGTAAAGGCCTGTTGTGATGCAGCACTTCCGGGTGTAAAATGCAAACGGCCCCTTGTGGTGCGTTTTACACCCAGAAGTGGCGCATCGCAACAGGCCTTTACCACTCAAACTGGGAGTTTGAGTGGAAACCGGCCCTTTGCAATTCAGCACTTCCGGATGTGAACCGAAAGTGCTCCAAAAACCTCCCGCCGAAGAAGAAGAGGGACCTGGTAAGCCTAGTCAGGAATGAGCTGGTGCTTGCACAGGGGACCTTTACCTTCAGTGACTAAAGGCCTCTTCGTGCTTGGGAGCAACACCAGATTATTAAGTGGGCAGACTATGGGCTGGATCACATGAAGCTCTTCTAGCAACATTGGTGTTTCCCTCCAGCGCAAGGAGGCTTCTGCTGGCATTAGAGGATCTTCTGCTAGTGGAGAACACTGACATTAGAAAAAATTCCATAGGATTCTGCTTTATTTTTTCAAGTATGCCTTTGTTGCCCTTAAGCTCAGCGAAGACCAAGGATACAAAACGGTTCACTACTGAAAATTAGCTTCTGGCATCTTAGGCTGCCTTCACTTCTGTCGGTTAAATTTGCTCTGTTGAGATGGGTCTCTGGCCAGCATTGGACATTGTTTCAGAACAAATGAGCCAGGAAGTCCCTGGTTCAGTTTTCACATCTGCCTCACCTGGTAGTCAGAGGCAAAGCCTAAGCATTGTTTCCCTACCATCTGTAACATTTGGATAAGAACTGCCCTACGTTACGGAGTTGTTGTAAG
The DNA here is from genome assembly GCF_029931775.1 of Euleptes europaea. Classification (NCBI taxonomy): domain Eukaryota; kingdom Metazoa; phylum Chordata; class Lepidosauria; order Squamata; family Sphaerodactylidae; genus Euleptes; species Euleptes europaea. The sequence goes on along the minus strand of NC_079313.1, from coordinate 18,892,912 downwards.
AATGAAAGCAGTAGTTAAGTAGATACGAGCATTCTACAAGTGCTATATAAATGTTAAATATGAGGGGGTTTTTTTCTTATATAGTGGGCTGTATAAAGAGTTCAGCACCAAAATGTCTGGATTAGGGTGAATGACTGAGCTTTTCAGTTGCACAATGTATATTCCTGGTACCTGGCAGTGGAGTTTGCCATTGCCAATATGGCAATTCAGTTCCCATTTTGGGGCAGTGTGAGTTATGTCAGATGCTTGTAATAAACACGTATGTATAAGCGAAGTGCACTTTTAAGTCAAGCCCATTGGATGTAAACTCTGGGGTGACTTCAGAGGCTTTAGACAGTCTGCATGAGCACCTTGTTGGATATTTGTGCTATAGCAGTCATTTGTAACTGGGTTTTTTTCCTATGTAGACAAGGCAATCTAGTTGTGAACGATTGCCGCAGCCCAGCAATACCACAGCATCTAATGTTGTGTGAGCGCAGCCATTGACACCTCTCAGGTTGTGTTTGTCTAACCCAGAGGTTCCCAAACTGTGCTCCTACTGCCCCCTGAAGAGATTGGAAAGAATACTACTACCGTCATTCGGTTTAGTATACAGGTGCTAGGTGAAAATTAGTGCCCCGTGACAAATTTCTCTCCTGAAAAGTGCTCCATGACTCAGAAAGTTTGGGAACCTCTGGTCTAACCTGTCTCATTCGAATGGAACTTGCTGTGACAGCTGTGCTCAAATAAGAGTCGTGGCTCAGTGGTAGAGCATCTGCTTGGCATGCAGAAGGCGCCAGGTTCAATCCCTGGCATCTCCAGTTAAAGGGACCAGGCAAGTAGGTGATGGGGAAGACCTCTCTGTCTGAGACACCCTGGAGAGCCGCTGCCGGTCTGAGTAGACAATACTGACTTGGATGGACTGAGTGTCTGATTCAGTATAAGGCAGCTTCATGTGTTCAAGATGTCAGCAGTGTGTTGTCTCAGCCACCACACCAGAGCAAAGCATTAGGGTGTGCGGACACTGTATGTGGGTTCCATGAGTGCACAGCTGTGGAACTGGAAGGCTGAGTTCATGTTTCTCACTGCTTTTACCCCACTGGACTTAAACATTTTCTACTCCTGTTTCCCCTCCCCCTTTTCTTTAAAGAAGAAGAAAAAAATGAAGCTTACAATTAAAAGCCATTATATAATCGTAGCTACCAACTTGTTACTGCAAGTCCCTTAATGACTCTTAAAGGCCTGGTGGAATAGTCTGTCTAGTGAGACCAGGGCCCTGTGGAACCTTATGGAGTTCCACAGGGCCTGTAAGACGGAACTGTTCCACCAGGCTAATGGTTGAGGCCAGCTACGGTTTTCCTATAAATGCTGGCCTCCCTACTTTATTCCATCACTGTTTTACCCACCGCTGCGGAGTCCTGTCTTGGCACAGATTATATATTGTTCGATCTGCCTGCAGGCCATACTGTGGCCGTATATTACAACTCCGTGTGCCATCTAGTAAATGTGATTTTAATTTGTTAGGGCTGTTTTAATCTACTTTTTTGGATGATTGTATATTTTATTGTGTTTTTACTGTTTGTGTGAGCCGCTCTGAGCTCAGCTTTGCTGGGGTAGAGCGGGCTTTACGAATGATGAAATAAATAAACAAACACACCTGTTTGGCCCACCTGAGCTTACATGACGTTAGCATATGTTGCAGAATTTACAGTGCCATCCTGTGTAGAGTTATCCCTGCCTAGCCTCATTGGGATTTGGGGCCGGCCATGTTAACAAGGTTGCGCCATTGTGCCAGTGTCTCGTCTTATGTGCGTGTGATAAATGTGATTTGTGCGCCTGTGATTTGCTAAATGCTTGTCTGCTTGTTTAGGATTACGTTGGCGACCTAGCTGCCCAGATTTCTAATGATGAGGAGGAGGAATTTGTGATAGAATGCCTAGGAACGTTAGCCAATTTGACCTTGCCTGATCTGGATTGGGAACTTGTGCTGAAAGAGTACAAACTGGTACAATACCTCAAGGATAAATTAAAGCCAGGTTTGTATCAAAAATGGATAGCTTCTCAAGATGGTTTTAAATTTTATTGTGCAACAAAGTCGTAGATTTATTAATTAGCATGGCTTTGTTGGTGTTTTAAAAATTGTAGCTGGGATACTATCATCTCAAATAAGATTAGCAAACTGACGTTAACTCAAATGGCAATCCAGTTACTTCTTATTTCTCAGTCAAGTAAATACATCATGCACTGCTCTTAGGATTGCAGCCATAGTCAGGCAGACTTTCCGTCTGATTGTGTTAACTACATTGTTCGCATGATTTGTTCTTTGCTGATCATACGGTGTTTTGCTGGGTGGTAAGAGATAATTGTGAAGCCTAATTAGGATGGATGTCTTAATTGAACCTTGGTTCCTCTTCCCCACTCCCCCCCCCCATTATGCACTGCCCTTTGGGTTGTTACCTGATCTAAGAAGAGGTCTGATGAGCAGTTTGAGAGAGGTCTCCACTTTTATGGGCTCCCCCTCCCTTCAGTCTTTTTTTGGGGAAATGGGGAGTACTGGTCTCTCCTTATTCCTTTGGTTTTAGTCCTTGAAATTCTGCTGAAATTCAACAAAAACCATTGGAACAAAACCCTGGGAGTAAAGATCAAATGAACCACAACTAGAATGGAGTAGGGGGAATCCACTCATTCCTAGTTGACCCAGGATGTCTCATCAATGTAGCAGCCATTTTTGACGCAATTCATGATCAACATGGGCTAGCTGTTTCAAACAAAAATGGTAGAGGTGCCGTTGGGCATCCTGAAAGAAGTTCTTTGCGTTGTGACATTCTTACCATACGGTATAGTATAATAAATAGGGAGACCTGCACCCAAGAGGATTCATCAGTAGAGTTTCTCTGTTCACTTTATCAGGTTCTGCAGAAGATGACCTTGTTTTGGAAGTGGTGATAATGATTGGGACTGTCTCCATGGATGACTCCTGTGCAGCCCTGCTTGCTAAATCTGGGATTATTCCAGCCCTCATTGAACTGCTCAATGGTATTTACTGCCCACTCAGCAATCTTCTGGGGCTTGCAAAGTTCCTGCTTCCACAAATCTTTAAGCGTTCAACAGTGTGGAGTCCTCCTTGCAAATGCTTATTTATCATTTTTATTTGTTTTCAGCAAGGGTGACCAAGGCAGCTTCCAGACAAAACAATCAGAAAACACCAGCTGTACAATAATTACATTTGTTAAAAACAACAACCACATAATCAACAGAAACTGCTGGTGAACAAATATTTAATTGGTGCCACAATACACATAGAGCCCCATGGCGCAAAGTGTAAAGTTCAGTACTGCAGTCAAAAGCTCTGCTCACGGCCTGAGTTCGATCCTGACGGAAGTCGGTTTCAGGTAGCCGGCTCAAGGTTGACTCGGCCTTCCATCCTTCACATGTCGGTAAAATGAGTACCCAGCTTGCTGGGGGTAAAGTGTTGATGACTGGGAAAGCAATGGCAAACCACCCATAAACATAGTCAGCCTTGTAAATGTCATAATGAGATATCACCCCATGGGTCAGGAATGACCCGGTGCTTGCACCTTTACCTTTTTATAGAACACATCACTGGCAAACTAATTTAAAGCTGGTTATGAACGAAAGCTGCAGAAATTAGTGGTTCAGGAAGTGGTAGTGATCATACGGATGCTATAAACCTATGGAGGCATACCTTGGTGAAAGGAGAGGGTAGGGAAATCTTTAGAAACCTGTCATTTACAAGTTTCAGTGGGGATCTGCTTTAGAACTGTCAATGTTTGCAGTGTATATGTGTCCATTCATTATACTCGTCTAGTACATTCTTTGCATGTTTTATCATTGTAATTGGGACTTTAAAGTTTAATGAGAGGTGTGTGTTTTTTGCCTTTTGTTTAGCTCAACAGGAAGATGATGAATTTGTTTGCCAAATCATCTATGTGTTTTACCAGATGGTCTTTCACCAAGCCACTAGAGACGTAATCATCAAGGATACCCGTATCCTTTCTTTATTGACTAGTCCCCCCCCCCGTACTGCTTTTCTTTGTTCTATGGAAGATAGATATATTAATTCTTCCACGGCTTTTCCATTGTGTGTCTTTCTACAGAACTGGATAGAACACCATCTAGGAAACCAGAGCTGCTTATTATCTTTAACTGTGTCTTTCCAGAGGCTCCTGCCTATCTTATAGATCTAATGCATGATAAAAACGCTGAGATCCGTAAAGTCTGCGACAATACACTGGATATAATAGCGGTAGGTGACTTTTTGTTATACGAGCATGAATGAATAAAAATGTCAACCTTATTCTGAACACTAGCAGAATGTATAATCTGGCATATGCCAAATTAGACTATATTTAATGATGTACATAATATTTATTTGTCTTCTTCACCACATCATGTGATTTTAAGTATTTAGCTGGTTAGACCCGTCAGAGGAAGGCTCTGTTGGGTGTGGCTGTATCCTGCCCCCCAGCCATTTCCAGTCTTGGGGAAGGTTATTCCCTGGGTTGTGGGACTTGAGTGGACTAACAGCCATGCTGGCCTGGAGGAAGGGGATGAAAGCACCCTTTCTGCCTCTTCGCTGATGGAAAAGAGAGGAAAGGACAATTTTGTTCCCATCCCTCTTCCAGCCCTCATTGCTATTAGTCCGCACCGGTCTTGTGACCTTTGTCAGGGTTGGAAATGGTTGCTGGGGAGAGGGGATCATGGGAAAGAACTGCAGTCCTTGTGCCCACAGACCACTGGATCCAACCCAGTGTACTGTAGTTTATAAACCGCTTTGGTGTATCCACAGATTATAAGAAAATGCTCCTAGCCTCTCAGATGGATAATCTTTGCTTCTAAATAATGATTTTCAAACTGGTATGGACCACATTAGATTATAGCATTAGAAAAACTAATAGCACATCTTGCTATGCTTATCAATCAGATTGTTGTGTGCAGGCTTGAACATCACTGGGTTCTAGTTGCTCAGTTTTGTTTTAGATGCAGTTTAGTATATTGAGTGATGACTTGCTGTACGTTCAGTTTTTCAGATTCCAGTGCCATAGTTTTTGTAGCAACCATGAACACTTTACCCTAGAGAGCAAGCGGTGATGAGGGCTGTTTGTAAACTTCTTTGCACAGACAGGGGCTGGCCTTTTTTCATCCATCCGTTCAATCCTATGAATTTTGGGGGGCACTGTTGTGAGTCCAAGCAGTTTCCCCATGTTTTCATGTAATTAAATCAAATTAAATCAAAAGATTCTTGTAGGTTATCCGGGCTGTGTAACCGTGGTCTTGGAATTTTCTTTCCTGACGTTTCGCCAGCAACTGTGGCAGGCATCTTCAGAGTAGTAACACTGAAGGATGTCCTTCAGTGTTACTACTCTGAAGATGCCTGCCACAGTTGCTGGCGAAACGTCAGGAAAGAAAATTCCAAGACCACGGTTACACAGCCCGGATAACCTACAAGAACCAATGAACTCTGACCGTGAAAGCCTTCGACAATATTTTAAATCAAAAGAGTTTCCGTCTGGACATTAGGAAGAATTTTCTAACAGAGCAATTTCTCAGTGGAACAGGCTTCCTTGGGAGGTGGTAAGTTCTCCTTCCCTGGAGGTTTTTTAGAAGAGGCTAGATGGCCATCTGTCAGCAATGCTGATTCTATGACCTTAGGCCACTCATGAGAGGGAGGGCGTCTTGGCCATCTGCTTGGCATGCAGAAGGTCCCAGGTTCAATCCCTGGTATCTCCAATTAAAGAAATTTTTTTAAGAGCAACGGAGCTGAGAAACAGATGTGTAGAACAAACCCGAGCAAAGATGACCCGAGCAAAGATTTCAGTTGTTTTAAGGAAGGGCTTGAGAGGCCAGCAGAGTTGGCTCCAGCTACTGTCTCTAGCACAAGCAAAGTGCTTTGTCAGCTCAGCACATTCTGCAGTCATCTGCCCCTGTAATCAGTTTAACACCAGCCATATAATCTGCCTTGCGGTACTACTGCAAGGTACTCAGTTTAATGGATGACAGAATTGTAAAGCAGACACTGAATGCTTTACTTGAAATATGCCTTGTGGGCAAGTGACTGTCAGTAGAATACTTTCGGAAGATTTTAGGAATCACTAGGTATATGCATAATAGCTTTTTATTATGAAATGCCTTGATTTTTCAAGAATCTGAGATACACTGAGGAACTATGCAGCATTCTGGATATGCAGGCCCACTGCTTTCATGCTTAAAAATATTCTTACCCACTCGGTTTTGACTGGCAGGTATCCTCATTGATTTGGAAGTTGTGAAACCCAACGAATGCGTAAGGACTTTATGACTGTGTGGTACAGTAGCTAGGTAGTTGGACTTAGGCTGTGGAGACCTAGGTTCAGATAATAAGGAAAAAATCCAATAAATGCCTGTCTGGTCTTTGATCTTGTTTCCACACTGGCCAGCCAGGTGCCCCTGAGTAGTCTATAAGCAAAGCAGAGGAACAGCAGCTCCCCCCCCCCAGCAACTAGTATTCAGTGGCATCAACCACTGAACACAATGACTCTATTGGTACCCACTCTTCTTTTAAAGCCATCTAGGACATGATCTACAGAGCCCCGTGGCGCAGAGTGATAAGCTGCAGTACTGCAGTCCAAGCTCTGTTCACAACCTGAGTTCGATCCCGATGGAAGTCAGTTTCAGGTAGCCTGCCCAAGGTTGACTCAGCCTTCCATCCTTCCGAGGTCGGTAAAATGAGTACCCAGCTTGCTGGGGATAAAGAGAAGATGACTGGGGAAGGCACTGGCAAACCCCTTAAACAAAGTCTGCCTAGTAAACGTCGGGATGTGACGTCACCCCATGGGTCAGGAATGACCCGGTGCTTGCACAGGGGACCTTTACCTTTAGGATAAGATCTGCTGCCCATCAACTTCCTTGAGTGACTGTGTGTGTGTTAAGTGCCGTCAAGTCGCTTCTGACTCATGGCGACCCTATGAATCAATGTCCTCCGAAGTGTCCTATCCTTAACAGTCTTGCTCAGATCTTGCAAATTGAGGGCCATGGCTTCCTTTATAGAGTCAGTCCATCTCTTGTTGGGTCTTCCTCTTTTCCTGCTGCCTTCAACTTTTCCTAGCATGATTGTCTTTATTTAGCATGTATTAATCGAGTTCATGGTGTGATAGAAGCCAGTGACACAGGGTGGCTGATGGGTAACAGCTATGTTCCACTGATGGGTTATTTATTATTTCACAACATTTTAGTGATTTACAGTGCAAGCCTGTGCATATTTACTCCAGACTAAACCCATTGATTTCAAAGGACAAAGGCTGGAGTGACTCTGCGTAGGACTGAGCGGTTAGTAATTCAAAGAAGCTGGATTTAGAACTTAAAATAGCGCATTTCATACAGAAACAAATTATGTGTCTTTCTTGAATTCTTACAGTTCAAAATGCCATTAAATGTAGAGTATTGTGTATTAACACAACTGACAGCATGTGGAAGAATAACATTCTCACTGTTGTTCATGCTGCTACAGTGATTTTGCTTCTCATGTTGTTATGTGCTAGTTTGAGTGTTTAGTGGAAACTGCCAATATGTTTCCAGGATATTCTGCATATATTGATACCTTGAAGGGAGAGTGGAGCAGAGGACAACCAATGATGATTCTGGCGCAGGGATGTTTCTTCTTATTCAGTTGGCAGGGGTGCAGGCAGGAAGTGGTAATGCCTCCTCCAACAGAAGGTGGGTCCGACAAACCGTGATGTCCCATCTGGAGGAAAGAATCCATCTCTGTTCTGGTTCTATCTTTGAATAGGGTCTCTTTGGTCATTTATGCATGGGTACTTTCACTCACGTTTACCCCGTCTATCTCGGTTGTTCCTTGGAGTTATGCATGAGTTTTCCCTCCATTAGAGATGACCTCGCTGCCAGCCCTCACAAATCCTCTGTTAACCTGATTATTCCCTCTCCCCTGAGCTCATCCTGGGTGAAATCTCCATGCATAAGGCAAAGTGCGGGATATGCAAGCTTAGTTTCGCTCACAGCCAATTACAAAGCAGCGTGTCCAGAGGGGGGATTCATATACATCCTGCTTCCTCTGAGCTCTTTCTGAACAGAAGAAAGCCTTTTTAAAACCGAGGCTTGGATTCCCCCCCTCTTTTTTTCAGATTGCTCCATTTTTTGTTTTATGTTCTTAAAATGCTTTTTATGCAGCAATTGGGTTTAGAGGGGAGGGAACTTTTCTCTTACTACAGCCAATTATGAAGCAGCATTTAAAGGGGCGGGGATTCAAATACTTCCTGATTTGAGCTTGGAGACTGCTGGTGCATAGACTCCCAACAGGAAAGTGTGGGTCCAGCGAGCAATGAACCTCATGTAAAATTCCCATGCATAAACAAACGACCTTTGCTGCCCCCGAACTCTAGCCAGCATTTTACCTCCTTAATGTTCCAGCCTCCAGCCAGGAGGTGCTGGGGAAGAACCCAAGAGGCATCACCTTAGTGTCTGCAAGGAACCCCCATTCAGAAATAGCTGCCTCCATGTAGAAGGAGGTTCTGCTATAGCACCTTACTGATTTTTCCCATTCTTGTAATCACAGTCATGAGGCAAGGAAGGAAGGTAGTTAGGTGAGAGCTTGCGCTGTGGCTTCAGGTGCATCTGGATTGCAAGAACTTTCTGAACTGCTGTTAGTCTGGCCATGGAGTGACACAGAACTGAAACTGTGCTTGGGGCTCTGATAGATCTCTGGAGTGACACAGAACTGAAACTGTGCTTGGGGCTCTGATAGATCTCTGGGGTTGATAGTGGTAACCGTGTCATGCTAGTCATTTGAGATCAGTCTGCAGCCTTCAATGCTGTTGCTCTTGAGGGCTGACAGTACCAGGATTTGTGAGTTTTGTAACCGTCTAAAGGCAGGCAAGATGTTCTGAATTTTTAGCACAAATAAAAATTCACATGTAGTGAAAGGTATATTTTACAATATAGCTGTAACCCAATTTAAGAAATCTGTTTGATTGGTAGTGTGAATTTTGGCTGGTTGATTAAATCTGTGTTTCAGTAAAATATTTCTGAAGAAATCATAGAATCATAGAGTTGGAAGGGGCCATCTAGTCCAACGCCTTGCTCAATGCAGGATCAGCCTTAAGCATCCCTTGACAAGTGTTCGTCCAGCCTCTGCTTGAAGTCTGCCAGTGAGGGGGAGCTACCTGCTGGTTGATGCGCATTCGTGTATCAGCAGGCACTATCTGATGTGCTTGAAATGTTATTTAGAGAATAATTAATAAGAGTTTCTATTTTAACAATCTAGGAAAATTTAAGAATCGTTCCAATGTTTTTATTGCTTAGATATACTGATGAAGTGATGAGAATGTAAATAATTTACAAGCTCGGATATTGACACATTTTGGATATATCTTGTTTTTCCTTTTTATTTTTCCCTCCCCCCTTTCTTTTTTCTGTACCCCATAATATGAAAATTAAAAAAAGATTGCTTTGAAAGACTCAGCATTAAAGTCTCTGTATTTCCTCTGCAGGAGTACGATGAGGAGTGGGCGAAGAAGATCCAGAGTGAGAAGTTTCGATGGCACAACTCACAGTGGCTGGAGATGGTGGAGAGTCGGCAGATGGACGAGAACGAGCAGTATTTGTACGGGGATGACCGCATTGAGCCCTATATCCATGAAGGGGACATTTTGGAGCGGCCTGATCTTTACTACAACGCGGGTAAGGTTGAAATAGGTAACAACGTACTTTCCCTCACTGCCTGGACTCTTTGTATTCATCTCATGGAGGAGGTCCACAGAGTACCCAGTCTCAAACATAGGTTGAGTATAAATTGTTAGGTCACAGCTGGCTAGAAATGACATTTGTTTGCTTAAGAATGTAGTACTTGAGCTGAATACATGTTCCATCCATTTTCAAAACAAGAATCCACATGATGCTTTACTGTGACTACAGTTGCAATGAAGTCACAGCAAATGAATCAATGTGTAATATCTACAATATGTAATAAGTAACCATTGTTTAATTGATCAGGCATTCAAAATGCTGACATTCAAGCCAAACTCCTTAGCCCACTCTTAGTTCATTTGAATGGCGCCTCGGACAAGTGCAAGGTACAACATTTTCTTTCTTGACAAAATCCTGCCACAATAGACAGGGTAACAACAAACAAGGCTAAATAATAGTGCTGTAAAATAGTAAAATGTAGAAAAACAACAGCACTATAACTAATATGTGACCCACTATTATGAAACGCTTATCACCAGGCACAGTACACGACAATGCTTATAAATTTAATAAATTTTAATTATAAGAATAAAACAACCTGTACATCCTAACTAGCTGGCTAACAAAAGTTGCAAATATAAACAACCACAATTGCATACACTGTCCTAAAGGGACATAATATTATAATAAACTATACAATGTTACATAAATATGATTACATATTTGACCCCAAGAATAAACATGCGTAACAATGAATACAAGTCTTTGTTTAACTGGATCGACAACACAAAAAGTGATAACCTTCAAAATATTTCAGATAGTAAGTCCTGGATATATAAATCACTTCAGTACGTTGTCGATGAGGGCAGCATCAGGCTCCTTACTGCCGATCCTGTCTGAAACTTTAAAGGGGCTGCTGCACTAAAGTTTAAAGCAAAGGACGGCTTTTCCAGACCAGCGATCCATTGAGCACAATAGATGGAAGATTAATTGTGAGCGAGATAGGTTAGGATCCAAGCAATCTATTTCAAAGCTGAACTTCCTTCAGTCGCATTTTACTTCTAATAAGGATTGTCATGCACTGTATACGCACCAACAAATTTGTTTCCAGCTTAAACTGAATCAAGCAGCTGTGGTATCTGAGTCATGTGAAAGGAGATGCACAATTTGCAGCCTTCCGTGACAGGGGAGCATCCAAGTCCATGTTAGTTTAGAGCTGCTTTGCACCTCAGGGAGGGGGATGCTGCTTTAGGAATGAGATCGTTAGGAAAGAAATGTATTTGCTTTAGGAAATTTATTTATTTATTTAGAAAATGTTTGTGCTGCTTTTCCAGGAAACCGCCTGAAGTGACATCCCTCCCCCCATTAAGTCACATCTGATTTATGGTGACCCCGGGTGGGGTTTTCAAGGCAAGAGACATTCAGAGATGGTTTGCCATTGCCTGCCTCCGCATCATGACCCTGGTATTCCTTGGAGGTCTCCCATTCAATTACTAGCCAGTAGCTTAAAACATAAAAAAGTAATACAAACAAAACATTAAAAGATATTAATTGAAATTCAGGATTAAAAAAACAGCCCAGCACTAAAAACATGGACCATAAAAACAGACCTCTGAAAGCTTAAAAAGAACAGTTACCAAACGAAAATAGCGTTAACAGAGATGCCACCACTGAAAAAGCCCTGTCTCTGGTTGCCACTTCCCTCACCTCTGGAGGCAGGGGGTCCTGAGAGCCAGGCTTGCGAGGCAGATCTTAACTGGCAGGCTGGACGATATGGTCAGCAGCATCCTGCCTGTGTTTCACAGCACCTAATATAATAGGCATGCTCCTCTGATCCTGGAGAGAATAGGTATGCATCATGACTAGTGGCCATGGATAGCCCTATCCTCCATGAATATGTCCACTCCCCTCTTAAAGCCTTCCAAGTTGGCAGCCATCACCACATCCTGGGGCAGGGAGTTCCACCATTTAGCTATGCGTTTGAAGAAATACTTCCTTTTATCTGTTTTGAATCTCTCACCTGCCAGCTTGAGCAGACGACCCCGTGTTCTAGTATTATATGAGAGGGAGAAAAGCTTCTCCTTGTCCACTCTCTCCATACCATCCACAATTTTATAGGTGGACAATTATCACTATTATTTTTAATGCAGATCTGTTTTAAGTAGGCACTGGGAAAACAACACCTGATTCAGATGATCACATTCTCTGAAATATACTTAATACTCTTGACATACGCTAGCCATAAAGTACTTACAAAGAAGATGATTCCATTTGGATGACATCTGAATTGGGTTACATGCTCACAATGAATGTTTTATCATGACTTTTCTCATCCAAGCTCAAAAGTAGAGGTTGGTTCTTAAAAGCTATATCCCCCCTCCATTCACAAGCCACAATGCTGTATACAGTTGCTTTCTCTTGGCGTTTTAACTTCCAAGTGAGTCTCTGCAGCACGTCATCAAATATCTCTTGATAGCTGGGATACATTTGCTCCGTTCCTTTTTCTTGTCATGTGTCACTCTTTCATCTTCAGACCCCACCCTGGAAATTGGTACAGCAAAGAGAGATCTAGTTTGAATCCTTTGCTGGCTTTGTTGGCACGTGAAGCGATCTTGGGTTGCCGTGTATTTAAGTGAAACACCATTCGTTGCTCCCTGGTAATTGCAGTTACCTCTTCTTTTGGTTAAATTCACAAGCTGTAGCCAGGCTGCCAGTTCCAATCCGTGGGTAAAACTAGACATTACTGGAGATATCCAGTGGCTGCTGCTAAAAGCAGTGGGCTGCATATCTCTGTGGCCTACATAATGTGTAGTGGGAAAGAAGCATGTGACGCAACATCATCGTGTTCCTTGTTTTTCCCACCCGCTCCCCTTCATTGGCTACTGCTTGGAGATGGCAGGAGAACTCACAGTGCAAGGATGTCACATCACGCGTGTTCGTTGCACTGTGCAGGGCCAAGTTAGAGAGGGCCTGCAGCTCCTGCTTGAAGCGCAAGCCTTGTGGCTTCACTTGGATCTAAGTCCAGCCTAAGTGGAGTCCTTATTGGGACATCCTCTGATCTTACATGGAAAAGCTCTAATATTGTAATAAGCGGCATGGAAAAGCTCTAAAATTGTAATAAGCTGCATTCCGTTAGTGGGCATAGAGGAGAAAACATTGAGCTCAAACCATTTAGTTGTTTGTAACAGCATTACTTTGTGTCAAAATGGGGGAGAAAGCCACCTGGCCTCTTTCCTTCAGCAGGCCAGCTGAGGCAGTCAAGGCTCTTCATCCCACTGCGCTTGTGTCTGGCTACAGAACATCTCATTCATCCTTTGACCTTTTCCCTTTATTTAATAGATGGGCTGATGGCACACGATGGAACGGCCAGTCCTGATTTCTTCGGGGATTACCACCTTCAGAATGGAGACCTGGTCGGCCAGCATCCTTTCCCTGGCAGGTACGTCATTTTTTGGGGGAAAGCCCTCCCTACTTAAGAAGATTTACACATGACCCCTTTCATAGCCATTTGTCACATAAATGTCCAGGCATAAGGTTAAGTCAAACTCTGCTTTAAAGTATAGTCTGGGAACAAACTAACAAGACGAAAGCTTACCATTTTATCATGCTGCAACATCCAGGCTATTGTCCTTAAAAAACAACAACACTGCCATATAGAATCATAGAGTTGGAAGGGGCCTTACAGGCCATCTAGTCCAACCCCCTACTTAATGCAGGATCAGCCTAGAGCACCCCGACAAGTGTTTGTCCAGCCTCTGCTTAAAGACTGCCAGTGAGGGGGAGCTCGCCACCCCCCTAGGTATCTGATTCCACTGTCGAACAACTTTTACTGTAAAAAAATCTTTTGCTAACATCCAGCTGGTACCTTTCCACCCTCAAGTTAAACCCATTATTGCAAATCCTATCCTGTATCCCAGAATTTCTTCTCTCTCTATTGCTTCAGAGAAGAGAGAACAAGGAGAAAAACCACCCTCTCCCTCCCAATAAAACACACGCACATACACAAAACTGAGAATTGGGGGAAAGGGATGAGGGGGAGGAAGAGGCAAGGAGGAAAAGAGGGTAATATATTACCAAGGTGGGTGATAAGCTGAACATTGCAGGGCGTCCGTAAGACAGAAGTCCCATAGAGAGGAGCCGGCAAAGCCATTGCAGGGGTGTTCAGGTAATGGACGAAACCAGGTATATACAGCGCATAGACCTGCGCTAGTTCCTTTATGGGGGGGAAATGTCGTAGTTTGGAATGGGACAGGACTTTCCCAAGATCAGGGTTGGTCCAAGAAATAAAGTTTGAATTGGACTGGACAGTTTGAAGGTAACTGCCCCCAAAATTCAGCGGGAAGAGTGGAAATGACACGTCTTTCCACAAGGCGAGGCCATCGATGGGTGTTTTCAACATACTGACAAAGAACCTGAGGTTGAAAGGAAGGTAAATTGTCCTCTCACTGGCCCATCCTAGGTGGATCAGCTTGAACAATAGCTAGAGCAGTGGCGGACCGGGTCTAAAAATATCGGTGGCCAGGAGACAAAGGGGGCCCACCCACAACTATAAACTCTATCATTTAATTTTTATAAGAAATAAATAACATTTTCAAAAAATACATAAGTGGAAAAAGGATACAATTAATTTTTTTCCAAAATAAATGTATATTTTTTAGTTATTACAGTGTACATGTATTGTACATAGTACTGGCAGTATACGGTTGATACTAAATGTAAATACAGATTGTTATAACTGGATTTTAATTTTTTTAAATTTTAAATAAATGGTATTTTTTTAAATAGTTTGCTTGTACTGAACACTTTACACATTAACAGGTAGTTCAAAAGCATATTTCATGCAGTCCACTATATTAAGAGTAATCGTTTGGATTCACTAGATGATTGTGCGAATCTGTCAATAATTGCTTCTGCATCCAGTTCATCTAACAATTCCTTTTCAATGGATAGCAACATGTATGATTCCAAGTTCTCCTCCGACAGTGATTTTCTGAGCCTTGTATTTGTGATCTTTAGCTTTGAAAGTGTCCTCTCACATTGGACTTGAGTAACTGGTAGTGTGCAGATGACTTTATACAGTTCATAAAGGTCATCATATGCCTTGTCTTATTGTCTAATGTTTAAGGGGGGCCACTTCATCAGGGGCCCACAGGGCCCACTTGCCATCGGGCAAACTGACACCCTGGCCAGTCCGCCACTGAGCTAGAGTAGGGTTGATACTTTTCCCATCAACTGGAAATGGTTCACATTGCCATGATGAGGTATCTCGTGGAGCAAGGGATACGATTGTATTATGTATGCCTTGGGGCTGGGGGAGCTGCCTACGTGCTGGGATGAGCTCTGGGCACTGGAGCCGGATGCATTTTCTGAAACTTAGGCCAAGAAAATCCCCATTTCACCTTTAGGTTTTCCAAAGGGGGGGTGCCTTTCAGAAACAAATAAGAGAAAATTGGGAAATCAAATTGGGGTGTCTCAACTGAGGAGAAGAAAGGAGTCTTACAAAGCTGGCAATGAGGGCATGTTCTCGTACTCCTACCCAGAGAGAGTGGGTGATGGGAGGGCTTTGTTATTCTTGGTGTTGCAATGTAGCCAAATTATATTACATGATGTCTTACTCATTATGTAATCCCTGATTGGATGGGATCACACCGTGAAGTAAAAGCAATAAAAAGCAGTCTGTCAGGGCTTCATACACAGAAAAAGTGAGACACCATTAAGGTCAAGTTTTTTTCCAAGGAGCCTTTCCCATGCCTGGAAAGTTGACTTTTCATATTGAAAATCAAACCTCATGAAAATCCATCACAGCATTAGATTTATTTATCCTAGAGAAATGTATTGCTCTTCTAGTTTGACCAGCTCTCTGGTTTGATTCTGTTCTTGATCTGTATTGGCAACTTGCTTCTTTCTGATCATGTGGCAACTTTTCTGAAGGGGCTAAAAAGGTGAACGTCGATACCATGAACAATTAGATTGCCTTTTCCCACTCTGAGTGACAAGGGCATCTTGCAGCTCGGGTTATTCACGCCCACTGCTCGGGGAGGCAGGACTAAATTTTCAACTTCCTGTCTCCTAGGGCGGGAATAGCCCCAGCTTCCAGTTTCCCTCCTGCCTTGCCAGGGAGCAGTTGCGTACAGCAGAGCTGTTGTAAACTCATAGCTAGGATAGGGAAATTTCTTATGTATGTTACCTTTATATGTTACCTTTATTCGTCTAACCTTTAAAGTTCTCTATTTATCCTAAATCTCAAAAAAAAAAAAAAAAACCCTCTTCTGTCCCTTCCTCCTGTGGATTTTTTTCCTTTCATTCTGTTGTCCCCTTGGAAGCCATGGCTACTGCTGTTGCTTCCAGAGGGCGGGAGGAGGATGGCTATTTGTCTGAAACCGATCACGATCGCGCCCTGCGCCCAGCAGCACTCGGCCACAGAAAACCGAGCTGATGCGCAGATGGCCTCAGAAACACAGGAGCCTTCTGATCGCCGCACAGGCAATCCCTCGGAACGGCGGGAGCCGCCCGGAGAACCAGCCGAAGGTCGCCTCACCTCAAAGAAAGCCAATTCTAAGAAACATTATGGCGGCCGCACTAAAAAGAGCGGGAAACGGCTGCGCCCCCTGGTGTCTGACTCCGGTGCCGCAGCCACAGGAAAACGCAGCCGTTCCTCCAAAACTCCACCGAAGGGAGAGCCGGCTACGCGCTCAGATTACCCCCCCACTCATGATGACGTCGGAGGGTAATGTAGCCCCCCACGGGCAGAGCGTGGGGAGGGAGACCAGCGAATATTGAGGATGTCTCAGTCATGATCAGGCAAGCCCTAGCATTCCAAAGGCAACCTTTTCCGAGCCCCTCTAATGCTGACTCGGCGTCCGCGTCCAATATTTCTCCAGTTGCGTGTTGCTCCCATACCGATACCTCTGTTCCCTGGCCCACCAAGGCTGCCATGAAATCAGCAGCCCAAGCAACCTTATTCAAGCAGGGTTCGCTTTATTCATCAGACGGCAATGTCAGAGAAGAGGGGGAATACTATTCTGATGCCGAAGAGGGCCACCAAGAGGCGGAAAGCCAACCCAGGCTTTTTCTTGCTGATGATTTCCAGTTTCTGTTGTCCAAGCCGCTGATAGCTCTGGATCTAACAGAGGAGGCTGAGACAGTAGAAGAACCTAAACCACAGGTCTGGCCAAAGGGCACCAAAGCATATTTCCATAGAAAGGGTCAGTTAACCAAGAAGGTTCCACTACCTGAACATTTTCATGATATTATCACTTCTGAGTGGGACATACCCACAATTAACAAACAATTCCCCTCAGCAGTTAAAAAGCTTTATGACATGTCTTCTTCTGCTAGAGAGTTCTTCCAGCTGCCAGTGGTGGATGCCCCTGTGGCTGCGCTATAAACTTCTGACTTCGTAGCCGAGGACAGTGCCGGGTCCATTAGAGATCAGTTGGATCGCAAGTTGGAGTTTCTGTCACGTAAGGTACATGAAACCTCCATCCTCAGTCTCCATCCTTGTGACTTACGGCGCCCATTATAGCCAGGGCATCGATCACCTGGACCAAGAAGCTTGCCAAGCTCCTAGAGGGAGCGGACAGCAAGGTAGTAGAGGGCGTGGACAGGATTCTTAAGGCATCATCCTTCCTAGCCGATGCGTCTCTAGATGCCAATTCCTTCATGACATCCATAGATTTGCAAGAGGCTTACCTCCACGTGCCCATACACCCCTCCCTTCTGCGGTTCCTCAGGTTCGTATATGTGAACTTCCACCTCCAGTTCAGGGCCCTCCCTTTTGGCCTAGGTTCAGCCCCAAGGGTCTTTTCCAAGGTTTTGGTAACCCTAGTGGCATCACTGCGAAGGGAGGGCATCCAGCTGCATCCTTACCTAGACGACCTGCTGATTTGCGCTCCGTCCAGGCAAACATCCAAAACACACACTTCCCGAGTGATGCAAGTTCTGGAGGAGCACGGTACCTCCTAAACCAGGAAAAAAGTCAGCTGGAGCCTTCTCAATGCATCTCCCACCTGGGGTTCACCATAGACACCACCATAGACACCATCTTTCTTCGCAAGAAGAAGGTCCAAAAGATTGCCCTTATGGCAAAAAACACCGCCAGATCCCCTCAGGCACACCTCATGTCACTGGCTCACCTACAGGGACTCATGATTTCCTGCATACCAGCAGTACCTTGGGCACGCTTCCATGCCAGACCCCTGCAGTGGATGCTCCGCCCCCATCAGATGTGCATCGCGCTCAAAAGAGACAAGTGGGTACACATAGAACCAATAGTACTCAAGAGCCTCCTATGGTGGTCTCAGCCCAAAAATCTCAGAAAGGGAGTAATTTTTATTCTTCCAGAACCTGTCCAAATCTTCACAGATGCCAGTCTGGAAGGATGGGGTGCTACTACAGAAGACTCCTTTGTACAGGGAACCTGGTCTCTGGCAGAAAAGAAACAGCACATCAACCTGCTAGAGCTGAGAGCCATCCATCTGACGCTACTACACTTCCAGCAGTCTCTGTCAAACAGGCACGTCCTCGTCAGGACGGACAACGTGGCGCCCAAGGCCCACCTCAACAAACAGGGTGGTTCCAGATCCACAACGCTACATCAAGATGCCCAAAAGATTCTCAGCTGGTTGGAAAGAAATCTCCTGGCACTACGGGCCGAGCACATCCGGGGCAATCTAAACATTCAGGCAGACTGGCTCAGTCAACGCACAATCGATGAAGGAGGGTGGACCTTGTGCCCCCAAGTCTTCAAGATGCTGCTAGCCAGATACGGAAATCTGCAGGTGGATCTGTTCGCCTCCATCCAGAACCACAAGCTGCCTTGCTTCTACACCCGCTTCTACCATGCTTAAATGGAAAAGATGGATGCTCTGACATCTCATTGGCCTCCGGGAACCCTATACGCCTTCCCCCCCCTCCCCACCCTGCAAAAGGTCATCAGAAAAATATGATTGGAGGGAGTGACAGTAATTCTGATCGCACCAGATTGTCCAAGAAGACCGTGGTACGCAGCCTTAACAGCGATGGTGATACAACAACCGTGGAGACTGCCCATCCTTCCCAACATGCTTCAACGGGGACCGCTTCAACATCCCAATCCCGAATGGTTCAGACTGACCGCTTGGCCATGAAAGACAATGTATGATTGGTTCTCGGTGCAATTAAATATATTAAAATCATTAAACACCTCTATGATCTTTCTTGACGTAGAAAAAGCATTTGACAACGTTTCTTGGCATTTTATTTTAAAGACATTAGAGCAAATGGGTTGTGGAGACACCTTCCTCAAAGTATTTAACACAATTTATTCAGCTCAAAAGGCTCGTCTCTTAGTTAATGGTTGTCTGTCAACAGAATTTAACATTGCAAAAGGCACCAGACAAGGCTGCCCACTCTCACCGCTTCTTTTTAATTTATCGATGGAGGTCTTAGTGAACTGTATAAGAAATGATTCTAACATCAAGGGTCTTAAATCTGGAAATGAATAAGACAAAATCAAAAGTTATGCAGATGATGTGGTACTAATTTGCCAAAACCCAACTGAAACTGTTCCATTTGTACAACAACACATCAGGGAATTTGCAATGTATTCGGGTTATAGATTGAATAAGGCAAAAACGAAGATAATGACATTTAATACCACAAACAATGAAGACAAGCTCATCAATGAAATCACCGGATGCCAAATAACGAAAGACTCGCTTAAATGCTTAGGTATTAACATATCTTCACAAAATAAGACACTTTTTAGAATGAACTATGCAAAAATCTGGGGTGAAATAGAAAAAGATCTAAGCTGCTGGTCAAAGATGAACATTTCCTGGTTAGGAAGAATATCTACAATAAAGATGAATGTACTTCCAAGATTGAATTTTTTATTTCAGTTTTTGCCAATACACCTATCTGACAAGACAATAGATAACTGGCAGAAAAGAATAAATCGATTTGTATGGAATGGCAGGAAGTCAAGAATCAGATTTAAAGTATTACAAGATGAAAAGAAAAGAGGAGGACTAGCGTTGCCGAACTTTAAATTATACTACCTTGCTGCTTGCCTAACCTGGATTACAGACTGGATCAAATATCCCAACAGCAGAAATATCACCCTGGAAAAAGCAGATCTCATGCAAGGTTTTCATAAAGTCTTATGGAACCCTTCACTAGTACCACAATCAGGTAAAACTCCCGAAGATTGTGATGTCAAACCAGCTATTTTAAAAATCTGGAAAAGATACAAAAGGAGGATTAGTCCTTCACTGCCATCTATAATGTCTCTGATCGAAGCATACCATGATGATATCAACTTAAAAATTACATCGCTGATAACATATCGTAACATGGTGGATTCTACAGGAGAGATTAAAAGTTTATTAACACATCAAGGTAACCTCCAAAAATTAAACTGGATGACATATCTTCAACTGAGATCCAATTTAAAAAAAGATTGTCTGCAATCTGGAGCATTCCGAGAATTAACTGAATTTGAGTTGGCAATAACTAAGATTGAAGACCATCTACTAGGAAAAATTTATAAATTATTACTGAAATACGATACAGAAGAAGAACAAGTAAAGATTAATATGATTAAGTGGATGCAAAACTTTGGTGAGATGGTTATGATGGAAACTTGGGGGAAAACTTTGTACCTCTGAATTAAAATATACCACGAATCAAGAAGTGAAAGAAAATGGTACAAAACATTCTATAGATGGTATATGACGCCCAACATGATTTCCAAGATGACCTCTTCTGGGGAAAAAGGTGTATGAAAATGTCAGGAGACAGACGGTTCTTATTTTCATGTTTGGTGGACTTGTCCCAGATTACAAAAGTATTGGAAGAAGATTCAACGAGAACTACAGATACTAACCAGAATTAAAATAACATTGGACCCTAAATATTACTTAATCAGTATATTACCACCTGATCTACCAAAGAGACTTAAAGATGTTTTTAAATATGCCACTACTGCTGCAAGGATAGTATTGGCAAGAACTTTGAAACAAACACAAATTCCTGATATAGAAGAATGGAAAGATAAAATGCTTGAATATGCTAATATGGCCAGAATGACCTTTATGGCAAATCCTATTTACAATGAAACCATAGAACAGTTCAGTGAGAAAGTGGAACCATTTTACACTTATGTCAACAGATTGATTATTATTATAACACAAAAGCTAGAAAAAATATTTAGACAAACATATGTGACTTACATAAAGTCTATTTATTTGGTTGATTTCTATGGTGAATTTTTTAAGAAATGCTAATCATTTAATATATATAAGAAGATAAAATGATCAACATATATATCTTAAGAAGTATAAATATTTATTTAGTTAAACATAAACATATTGGACTGTTAATTTGCTTGTTAAATAATTCTACAAATCTGACTCAGTTTATATATTTATATATTTGGAAAAATTCTTTTTCTATATTGGATGATCTCCTTTCCCTCCTTCCCTTTTTTTTCTTCTGTATCCCCTCATTAAAATAAAAAAAATTGATAAAACAAACAAACAGCGATGGCGATACAACAACCGTGGAGACTGCCCATCCTTCTCAACATGCTTCAACAGGGACCGCTTCAACATCCCAATCCCGAATGATTCAGACTAACCGCTTGGCCATTAAGCAGCAAAAACGGACAGCTCTAGGTTTGAGCCAAGAAGTGGTTGATACTATTCTGCAGGCCAGGAAGCCATCCACCAGAAGGATCTATGACTATACCTGGAAGACCTTCGCCAGATGGTGCTGTAGAAAAGGTCAAGACCCACTACACATCGATCTTCCCCACTTCTTAGCCTTCCTACATGACGGGGTAAAACAAAAGCTCCAGCCTGCCACACTACGCAAACAGGTGGCTGCCATATCTACAGTCATTACATCATTAGACGGCTTCACCTTATCAGGGCACCCACAGGTGAAAGCCTTCCTCAAAGGGGTCACCCAAACCAACCCACCAGCAGTACACAGATTTCCAGCCTGGAGACTCAACGTCATGCTGACGGCCTTGACCAAACCACCGTTTGAACCGTTACGGGAGATCCCACTCCGCTTGCTGTCCATGAAGGTCCTATTCCTCATCGCCATCACTTCGGCAAGGAGGATATCAGAGATAGGGGACTTTGGGAACATTTTGGCCTGCCGTGGGCAGGGTTAACTGTAAAACTTGCAGATGTTCTTGCGTCTGAAGAACCAGTAGGGAGCTACCAATCAGTCACCAGATTCGGGGGCTGCAGGGACACAGCTCCTTGCAAGGGAGACCAGGCCCGCCTGCCCGCTGCGAAAGGCCCCCAAAGGCCGGGCCGCCACCTGCGGCGCCTCCCCCGCTCGGCCAAGAGGAGCCGCCGCCGCCGCCCCGGTTCTGTCCAGCGCGCAGCCCAGCCGAGCGGCCTGCGAACCGGCGCCGGGGAGCTGGAGCGGCCCGTGCGGGGGGGGGGGCGTGCTGCGGTGGCAGCCGGCGGGACCTGTGCCCAAGCAGCCGCGCACCACTTCGCCCTTGCAACGCTGCCTTCTTACTCCTCCTCCCAGAGGCTCCTGGCCCAGCCTGGGCTCCGTTGAAGCTGCCAGAGAAACACAGCGCAGCGCGGCCCTCTCTGAAGCCGCAGCGTGCAGGAACGCTGCGACCCCTTTAAACCCCCTCTCGCCATCGGCAAGAGGAGGTGGGCGGGAGTGAGGGAGGGAGGAAGACTCTTGCCCCAAGCGGGGAAGGCGAAGCGTCCCTGCACGCGTCCCTGCACAGCAGTTTAAACCTCTCTCGCCCGCCGTGGAGGGAGGGAGGGAGGGAGGGGGGGGGAAGAAGAGGAAAAAGCCAGTCGCTCCCTCCCGGGGGCGGAGCATTCACGTGGGAGCCGATCAGGTGGAGGACTTTTGTGGACTTGGGGGAGGTGGGAAGGCTGAAGCCCGGTCGCAGGGAGCCGGCTGTGTGTGTGTGTGTGTGTGTGAAGGCTTTTCTCTCTTTTCTTCCTTTTTCTGTCACTCTCCTATTCTTTCTCTCCTCTTTTTCTGTCTCTTTCCCCCCCTCTTTCTCTATTTTTTCTCTTTCCTTTTCTCTCTCCTTTCTTTCTTTCTTTCTTTCTTTCTTTCTTTCTTTCTTTCTTTCTTTCTTTCTTTCTTTCTTTCTTTCTCTCGCTTTCTTTCTCTCGCTTTCTTTCTCTCGCTTTCTTTCTCTCGCTTTCTTTCTCCCGCTTTCTTTCTCCCGCTTTCTCTCTCTCGCTTTCTCTCTCTCGCTTTCTCTCTCGCTTTCTCTCTCTCTTTCTCTCTCTCTCTCTCGCTTTCTCTCTCTTTCTCTCTCTTTCTCTCTCTCTCTCTTTCTCTCTCTCTTTCTCTCTCTCTTTCTCTCTCTCTTTCTCTCTCTCTCTCTTTCCTTCTTTCCCTGCTTCCTTTCTTCCTTCTTTCTGTCCTTCATTCCTTCCTTGCTTCTTTCCTTGCTTCTTTCCTTCCTTCTTTCCCTGCTTCCTTCCTTCATTCTTTCTGTCCTTCATTCTTTCCTTCTTTCCTTGCTTCTTTCTTTCCTTCTTTCTTTCTTTCTTTCTTTCTTTCTTTCTTTCTTTCTTTCTTTCTTTCTTTCTTTCTTTCTTTCTTTCTTTCTTTCTTTCTTATGTTCTTATCCCTCTTCTTTCAGTGTAACTTCAGTGACAGAAGAGGGAGGAGAGGGTAAATTCACCCCCTTCACCCTCTTCCCACTGCAACCTCCTGACCTGCATGGCTGTCAGTCCATGAGGGTTCTGCAACCCCAGGACTTCTGAGGGAAGGAGAACATGGGAGATATCCGCACCAATGGATCACTGGCTCCAACCCCTAACATGTGGCACAGAAGTTACCGGTGTAATACCTTTCCAGAATACTTCCCCTGACCCTGTTTTGATATATTGTAGGTCTTCAGAGGATTTAGTTAAAATGTGGAAGAACTAAATTCCCCACAGTAGAATATTTGCTTGATGAACTTGGATGTAGATGTTTGCAAAGCAGCTTCTGGAATCAGAGAGTGTGCCTCACACTGGCATATTTCAGTGAAGAAGAAGAGGAAGAGTTGGTTTTTATATGCTGACTTTCTCTACTACTTAAGGGAGACCCAAATCACCTTCCCCTCCCCACAACAGACACCCTGTGTGGTAGATGGGGCGGAGAGAGCTGTGACTAGCCCAAGGTCACCCTTCTGGTTTCATGTGTAGGGGTGGGGAAACAGATCCAGTTCACCAGATTAGCGTCTGCCGCTCCTGTGGAGGAGTGGGGAATCGAACCTGGTTCTCCAGATCAGAGTCCACTGCTCCACACCACCGCTCTTAACCACTACACTGTTCTGGCTCTTAAGCATATGGCCCATCCAGATGATAGGATTCAGTATGCAGTAATACAACTTGATCAACGGGGTCTCCCTTGGCTGCATATTCTTAATGAAAAATTGTGATGACTGTGATCTAGGTCTTTTGTTTAATCTTGTCTCTTTGCCAATAGAAGCCCTTCTCTTTTCAGCTGCAGAAGGACAGCATGTCCTCAGGCTAAATTACCCTTGGTTTGCAGGGCTTTGAATTACAAACTTCTGCTTAAAAGATGAAGGCATCTGGAAAAGTAATTTTTTTCAGTTACAGCTGGTGGTTAAGGCAAAAGTTAGATTGAAAGACTCTGAACAAAACTGTATTTTTTAATTCCAATCAAAAAGTGCTTCTGTTAATCCTTAGCCAAAATGCTGGGGAGGGGGCTGTTTGGAGAAGTTCTTTCAACATTGTGAGGAATATCCTTTCCCACATTTGCATACTTTTTGAGGACACGTGAAATGGGTTTTTTCCTTCTATTTGCAACAGCCATTTTAAAGGAGGTGCCCTACTGGGCAGTGAAGTCCTTCCCCTTCCCCGTTTGCCAAGAAGGAGCAGAGATCAAGCTGGGTAATGTTTGGCACACAGATGATTTTTTTTCAATTCAATTTTATTAATGTTTTAGTCACAGACCTTAACAATGTTCAGATTAAAACCATACAAAATGTATAACCCACAACACCCAGAGTTACATGAATAAAATTTTAAAATGTTACAGACAGCCACATATTGGTTACTGAATTGAATGTTATAGTTCTCCTAAATTATTCTTTCTGTGTCTAATTTCGGAGTCTAATTTTCAACAAATTTCTTCCTTAGCTTAGAGGCTAACATGATATAAAAGGCCACACTAAGCTTGATCTTTGAATAAACGTCTGCCATTAAAAATATAACTCGGCCCTCAACTGTATCTAATACATCTGGGATATGCAGGGTTAATTTAAAACGAATGGAGTTGTAAAATGGGCAACTAAACAAAATATGTGGGAGATCCTCTATTGAACCTGAGGAGCAGGGACATAGCCTTAGATTATATCTACCATGGGTGAATGCTGAAGGCATCGTTTGAAATCGTGCCGTAGTAAATGCTCTCAACCCTGGATCCAAAAGTTCCATTAAATAATTTGAAAAGAACTTATTTGATTTGAATAACGGATACCATGGGGAGAACTTGGACTTTTGTATTAGGCACATATCATTATCAGTTTCTTTGTCAGCAGTCCATTTTTTGATATCTTTTGGGTCCCATGTGTTTAAGATTTCTAGCAAAGGCAAATTATACAATTGTAGGATGGGTATAAGGACCTTATCCCAATGGTTTTCCTTTGAATAGAACATATAGCTGTAATACATCAATTTTGAGTTAGTCGATTTTCTCAGTTTTAGGTAAAGAAGTAAAATTCTTAAATGGGCTCTCATGGCAACTGACGGCAAGCCTTCCTCCACTCTAAGGAATGCTGCAGGCATCCCTTGAGGCAAACCCAAGATCTTCCTAATAAAACTATTTTGGATTTTCTCCAAATCGTGCAATATTTTTGGTTTTTGCCGCCAGATCTCAATTCCATATAACAACTGTGGCATTACTTTCCCCACAAAAGCTTTAATTACTGGGGCAACCATACAGCCTCCTCTAGAATAGTAGAATTTTAAAATGGCACCCATAGTTCGACGTGCTGACAGAATAGCAGATTTACATTGCATTTGCCATGACAATGTAGGTTGGAAAATTATGCCTAAGTATTTAAAAAGCTGGTCCTGTCCTACTTTTTGGTTTGCTGTTGTCCAACTGTGACCAATCCTACGGTTGGCAAAAATAACTATTTTAGTTTTGTTGTAGTTAATCTTTAGGGATTCCCTGTTGCAGTATTCAACAGGTGTTTCCAGCCTTTCCTTTAGCCCAGTTTTCGTGAGGGGCAAAATAGCCATATCATTGGCATATAATAAGGTTATTTTCCTTCCAGCCAAAACGGGGGGGAAATGTGTTAATGCATTCATCTTTTGCAATATATAATTAATACAAAAATTGAAGAAGAGGAGCTAGCATGCAACCCTGTTTCACTCCTTTCGTTAGGGGAATTGGTTCTGTTAAACTTCCAGTTCCTTCCACTCTAACTCTAGCTATGAGGTCTGTATGCAACTCCCTTAGAGGTATCCGCCAACTTCTGCCAAAGCCTATTTCGGTCGATCAAAAATGATTTTATTTCCCCTTTACAATGAAGACTCTTCTTTCATCAGGGGCACTGAACACATTATTGAACACATGAACATGCGAAGCTGCCTTATACTGAATCAGACCCTTGATCCATCCCAGTCAGTATTGTCTACTCAGATTCTCCAGGGTCTCAGGCAGAGGTCTTTCACATCACCTACTTGCCTAGTCCCTTTAACTGGAGATACCGGGGATTGAACCTGGGGCCTTCTGCATGCCAAGCAGAGGCTCTACCACTGAGCCACAGCCCCTCCCCATCACTCTTCACAAATGATAGGTTTCACACCGAAAAATTGGACTCCGTTAAAAAATGCACTCATTCACTTAGCTAGCCCTTTCCCATAGCCATTCTATCTTTTGGAAATTATGAGTAAAAATTGTTTTAAATGTGTACATATTAAGAATTAGGATTATTTTTGGAAGAATCTTAAGGACTTTTGCATTGTCCATTTTTTTAAGGGATTGAGCACCTAACATGACTCCAGCTTTCCTTGTCCCACGGTCCCCTATTACATGTCTAATAGCAGGGGTCCCCAACCGTTATGAACCTGTGGGCCCCTTTGGAAATCTCTCACAGTGTGGTGGGCGCAGCCACAAAATGGCTGCCATAAAATGGTTGCTGTAGGAGGTATTTGCCGGCCTTTTGACCGTAATGAATTATTCTCTTCTGTTCTGCTGTAGGAGGTGGAGCCAGCCACAAAAAGGCTGCCACAGCTTACCTTTAGTCCCACGGTGGAGATCCTTGTGCTGAAGCCTTGTTGGGCAAAAGCCCCCCCGGCTCCGCCCACTTTCTAATACCACTAGGTGGGGTGTCAGGAAAGGTATTGGCAGGCACCACATTGGGGACCCTTGACTTATAGCGATTTTCTAGTCATCTGCACTGCGGACAAAGCATTCTTGCAGGTCCAGTAGGTTGGGAAGGCAATAAACAGCCATTGGCGCAAGGGGAAAGTATTTAATATTTGAATCGCCCTTACACGTTTCGCATACGCTTCCTCAGGGGGATGTTTCTTAACTCAAACATCCCATTGTTTCATTGCTTGCTTGCCTTCGTTGGTGCCAGTGTGGTGTGGTGGTTAAGAGCAGTGGTTTGGAGCGGTGGACTCTGATCTGGAGAACCGGGTTTGATTCCCCACTCCTCCACGTGAGTGGCGGAGGCTAATCTGGTGAACTGGATTTGTTTCCCCACTCCTACACATGAAGCCAGCTGGGTGACCTTGGCCTAGTCACAGCTCTATTAAGAGCTCTCTCAGCCCCACCTACTTCACAAGGTGTTTGTTGTGGGGAGGGGAAGGGAAGGTGATTGTAAGCCGGTTTGATTCTGCCTTAAGTGGTAGAGAAAGTCGGCATATAAAAACCAACTCTTCTTCTTCGTTTGGTTTGGTGCAGCCCTCTTTTCTTTTGTTTGATTACCAGTGGATTGGGAGCCATCTGTCCACCAGAAAGATGCCGTCAGCACAGAAGTCTTCCTTGGCCACATATTTCCTCTTTTGTGGTGGTTGTCCCTTGCCCCTAAAATGCCAATGTGTGCATGCTGCAAGCTTCCTATGCAGACTTACTCTAGAGACATTCGTACAGATTGTAAAATGTTTAAAAACAGCCTTTAGTCATGCGGTGCATAACGTTTCGTGGAGAGGAGGGACTTGGGCACTTACCATTTTTGCTTCTTCAAAAAGCTTTTACTCTATTTATGGGAATGCTCCCCAGATGTACAAATGGGCCCACTTGAAACAGAGGTACGCTGTTACAGAGCCTAAGCTTAAATCTAGTTGGGCCGGCACACGTGTGTTTAGAGTGGGACCTGCCAACAGTTGGATAGCCACAGGTTGATATTGCAATCATAGAATCATAGAGTTGGAAGGGACCACCAGGGTCATCTAGTCCAACTCCCTGCACAATGCAGGAAATTCCAACCCCCGCCCCACACACACACCCAGTAACCCGTACTCCATGCCCAGAAGATAGCCAAGGTGCCCTACCTTTCATCATCTGCCTAAGGTCATAGAATCAGCATTGCTGACTGATGGCCATCTAGCCTTTTCTTAAAAACCTCCAGGGAAGGAGAGCTCACCACCTCCCGAGGAAGCCTGTTCCACTGAGGAACCGCTCTAGCTGTCAGAAATTTCTTCCTAATGTCTAGACAGAAACTCTTTTGATTTAATTTCAACCCGTTGGTTCTGGTCCGACCTTCTGGAGCAACAGAAAACAACTCAGCACCCTCCTCTATATGACAGTCTTTCAAGTACTTGAAGATGATTACAGTCATGATACTGGACTGTTGTTGAGATGCAATACAGTAATTCCATTGCAGGCAAATACATTAATCAATTGTATAGGAATGGGGTATTGAACTGAGGCTCTTCCACAAGTTTTAGGTATGATTTACCCGCCTCTCTCTTTCTGGGAATACTTTCTTGACGTGCTTGTCCATGGGGCTCTTCATAAGATGAGCCTGCCTAATTGGAAACATACATTGCTGCAGATAGTCTGCTCCAGGTACTGAACCGAGGGGAAGAGGCTACTCTGACAGAGCAGTGAATCCCAGTTTTCAGACATGTGGCGTTGCAGTTTTGAACTCCTTGGTGCCAGGAGCTGGGGTTTCCTGATGCTTGGAGTTAATGTAAAATGCATTAGCGCTCCGAGGTACGGGAAACAGAATTGCTGGTCCCCTGAGCTCTCGGGTTCAACTCTCCCACCTCCCCAAATCTGTCGGAAGGTAAAAATCATACTTGATAGGAAAACTAATTAAAAATAATAACAGATAGTCAGAGTTATTTTATGTATTATACAGTGTGCATGTAATCCATTCCGTAACATAATTCTCGGGCATTTTTATGTTTAGCTTTAAAATCTAATAAGAACCGTATGTTTCTCCAGTTGGGCTTCAGGATTTCTATTTCAGAAACTACTTTCATTTTTTGCAGAACAGTTGTTACGGTAACTTAATCAGAAGACATCTCTCCCTGCCTCCCTGTTTTTTTCTAGGTCTGTGGATAATAATGCATTTTATTTTCTGTCACTGCTTTCTTTTGAGTTAATGGCAGAGTTATACAAATGGAAGGAGTTAATGAAATACACTTCTTGTTTGGGTAGTTGATTGTAGGGGCTGTGTAACAGGGTGAGAATGGTTCTGCTCCCCATCCCCAATCGCCTCTCCCCAAAATTCCAGCTTCCAGTGGACTCCTTCCCTTCCCTCTTACCCCTAAACAATCTTCTTTCCTTTCAATCGTGCCCCCAGGCATAGTTCATTATTAGGGTTGCCAGCTCTGGGTTGGGAAATACCTGAGATTTTGGGGGTGGAGCTTAAGGAGGGGAGAGACTTCAATGGGGTACAATGCCATAGAGTCCACCTTCCAAAGCAGTCATTTTCTCCAGGGGAACTGATCTCTCTCCTGGAGATCAGTTGTAATAGCGGGAGATCTCCAGCCACCACCTGGAGGTTGGCAACTATTCATGATACATTTTCCCCTCAAGGTAATGCTTCTATACCCTGACCTGGATAGACTAGGCTAGCCTGATCTCGTCAGATCTCAGAAGCTAAGCAGGGTCGGCCCTGGTTAGTATTTGGATGGGAGACCTCCAAGGAATAGCAGAGTTGTGATGTGGAGGAAGGCAATGGCAAACCACCACCTCCAAATGTCTCTTGCCTTGAAAACCCTACGGGATTGCCATAAGTCAGCTGTGATTTGATGCTAAAAAAAGCTTCTATATTTCTCCAATATTTCATGTATCTTATTGCTGGGGAAACTTTATTTACTTCCCCCAAATTATAGCTTGTAATCATGAGTACTATGTAGACTGACCTTACAAGCATCATGGGCAGCTATTGGCTAATGCGAATGACATCACAAGTGACCTGTGAAATGGTTCTTCTCCCCTCATTCATGGGTATGCCATTTTGTGTAATCTTTGAAACCTTTCTCTTTGTTTCTTATTTTTAAAAAAAATTGTAGAAGAAATTTGTGGGGAAGAGAATGCCTTATCATTGGGAAATATATAGAAATCAAAGATGGCACCAGTTGTTTAGTTCACCTACCTATAAACCCAGAAACAGGTTAACAGTTACAATTACTTGTATAACTACAGACAGACCAATAAAAAAGTGAGAGGGAGGAAATGAAATATTTAAGAAGCTAAATGCTCCCCTGCTATACTTATGAAGTGGTGTCACTGAAATTCATGTTTATGTGGCTCAGAATACAATTTTCTCCAGCTTATAATGTTCAGTTGCATAGTAAATCTCTTATCAATGTTCGCAAGAATTTCATTGCTAACTTGGAATGTAAACTGGGATTCTGGGTCTTCTGTGGAGATCAGCAGGGAATACCTGCTGAGGAAGAATAGTCTAACAGAGCGGTTCCTCAGTGGAACAAGCTTCCTCGGCAGGTGGTGAGCTCTCCTTCCCTTTTAAGGTTTTTAAGAAGAGGTTAGATGGCCATCTGTCAGCAATGCTGAGTCTATGACCTTAGGCAGATCATGAATTTCCTGCATTGTGCAGGGGGTTGGACTAGATGACCCTGGTGGTGCCTTCAAACTCTATGATTCTGTAACATTTCAGAAGATGCCTGAGTACTTGAAAAATATGTCTGGCACACTGGAAATTACATCTCTCTGTGGTTTTGTCCGGAGCTTACCGCAGGGACCATACAACACCTGTTTGACCAATTACATTGGTTGTCCATTTGTTTCTGAACCAAGTTCCTAATTCTGTTTAAAACCCTGAACGATTTAATACCAGGGTACTTGCAGGGCCTCTCCGCCCACTTGTGCCTGCCTGTCCTTTGAGATTAGCTTCTCCGTCTCCCCATGCCTGCATTAGGTGAAACTGGGCTTGCAGAATGAGGCCTTTCCGTCGCCCCCAGATTCTGGAATTCCCTGTCTCAGGAGGTACATCTGGCTGCCTCTCTGGTAGCCATCTGAAAGGTTGTTAAAACATTTTTCCTTTGGAAGCCTTTAATCCCCACCCCCCCATGGTTTAGTAATTCAAAGCCAGCATGGTGTAGTGGTTAAGAGCCATGGTTTGGCACGGTGGACTCTGACCTGGAGAACTGGGTTTGGTTCCCCACTCCTCCACGAGCTGCGGAGGCTAATCTGGTGAACTGAATTTGTTTCCCCACTCCTCCATGTGAAGCCAGCTGGTGACCTTGGGCTAGTCACAGTTCTATTAGTTCTCTCATCCCCACCTACCTCACAGGGTGTCTGTTGTGGGGAGGGGGAAGGTGATTGTAAGCCTCTTTGAGTCTCCCTTAAGTGGTAGAGAAAGTTGGCATATAAAAACCAACTCTTCTAATTGATTTTTGTATTGTTGATTTTGTTGTACTGGCACTTAAATTATTACTTTTTAGGGCTTAAACTGTACTGTTTTTAACTGAAGGGCTATATTTCTTGTAGTTATGTTATTTTATTTAAAACATTTCTATGCCATCTTTCCACCCACCATTTAAAACGTAAGCTCATAAATACATAGGCACACTAACAGGGAGGAGGGCTAATAAGAGTTAGTGATGGAACACTAAACCAAACCAAAAAAAATCTTCACCCATTGGTGAAAGACGACAACAAAAGGAGGCAGACAAATCTCCCTTGGCAGGAAGTGCCAGAGTTCTGGTGCCATGATCGAGAGGGCCTTTTCTCAGGTTGCCACCTCTCTAGCCTCTGATTGGCATCCATCCTAGCTGCTGTTTAAATCTGCTTGGTTTATATTGCTTCAGGCTGTTGTTTCAGTTTGTTATTTAGATTTTTTTTTAGGTATTACTGATTTAATGTAGAAGAAGAGTTGGTTTTTATGTGCCGCCTTTCTCTACCGCTTAAGGAAGAATCACACCAGCTTACAATCACCTTCCCCTCCCCACAACAGACACCCTGTAAGGTAGGTGGGGCTGAGATAGGGTTGCCAGGTCCCTCTTCGCCACCGGTGGGAGATTTTTTGGGCGGAGCCTGAGGAGGGCGGGGTTTGGGGAGGGGAGGGACTTCAATGCCATAGAGTTCAGTTGCCAAAGTGGCCATTTTTCTCCAGGTGATCTGATCTCCATCGGCTGGAGATCATTTGAATTAGCAGGAGATCTCCTGCTACTACCTGGCAGTTGGCAACCCTAGGCTGAAAGAGTTCAGAGAAAACTGTGACTAGCCCAAGGGCACCCAGTTGGCTTCATGTGGAGGAGTGGGGAAACAAACCCGGTTCGTCAGATTAGCCTCCGCCGCTCATGTGGTTCTCCAGATCGGAGTCTGCCGCTCCAAACCACCGCTCTTAACCACTGCACCACACTGGCTTGTACCTTGTTTGTGATCTGTTTCTGCCATCTTGGGCGTTGCGTGTAATGTTAAGGTGTGATTTTTTAAAAATCTCCTAAATAAATAGTCACAAATGTATTTTCCCCCCAATGCTGCTTTAGATGAAAAGGGCAGTGTCAGGGTGCAGGATCAGTGCAGAAGAACTTGAACTTCCATATAGGTGGCCAAATTGTTTAAAGCAGTTTTAATGATATAAAAACTAAATTTTATTTATGTCTATAAAAATGTAAGGTTTTTTTGAGAACTTTGTGCTTGTCAGTTAACATATGCACTGGGCTGAATGCGGCAAGGCAGAAGCAAGTTTTTGAGAAATGGGGTTGAGTACTATTTGGCCATCCCCCTCCCTTTTTAAATGAATGCTAAAAATTCAGAGGAGGGGCCAGAAATACCCCATCCTCATCGATACTGTTGCGTCCTTAATGCTAGGCATCAAAATAAGGAGGCTGTTGGAGTATGAGAGCTACGTTATGTCCAAATCCTTGTTATATTAGCAGAGTGTACAAAGGCTGTTGTCTGCAGAGAAGCTCATCCAGACCTCTGTGTGTGCCAGGAACAAAATTGCTAGGAGCCTTTTGTCTATTCAACTAATATACTGCATTTATTGTAGGAAATTGATTTCTGGATGGGATAGAGTAAAGTATAGTTGCCTATCTATTCTAACTAACTAGGATGGAGGGTGATCCAGGACATGCGTCCTTCCCTCATGGTGGCAAGATGGAGAAGAGTGCCAGTGTGGGTGAGGAGGTGAGGAAGAAGCAGGAAGGAAGGAAGTTTCCCTAAGAGTAGCAATCTACACATCAAAGGGATAGTTCAGAGCAGTAGAGAAAGGATGACCCAGTGTCTTGTCCCCTTTATCTCTCTGACTCACTAGTATTTCCCCCCTCTGGAGTCTGAGGTTAAGAGACAGCGCAAAGTCCTTCACTTCCAACAGAGGCAGCATAGTTTCAAACAGGAGCACAGTTTGATAAGTCAGGTTCTTTCTGTGTGCAGAGCTGCAACGGCAACAACTTCTTTTCTCCCCCTGTTCCTGCCCACTCTTAAATCCTGGAGTGCACTCGGGCAGTCTGCAACATTGGCCGGGATTAAAGGAACAGGGTTGTCAGAAACACCACAAGGCCCAGCCCCCTGTGGCTCCTGACCCAGCCGTTGAACTGTAATAAAAGAGTGGGAATTGGAGCGCCGTTGGGTGGAACCTTCTACGGTTCAGCTGGTGCACCTCTGCAATTCGGCTGGGCTTGCCCAAGTCTCTGCACAGTTTCCGTCCAAGTGAATGGAGGGCTGCTCCGTAAGCTTCACTTATTGGTGTCTGTCGAGTGCTGCGTGGTTGCTTCAATAACCAGTCTCAGGTTATTTTGGCCAGTAAGCCCCGTGGCGCAGAGTGGTAAGCTGCAGTACTGCAGTCAAAAGCTCTGCTCACGACCTGAGTTTGATCCCGACGGAAGTCGATTTCAGGTAGCCGGCTCAAGGTTGACTCCGCCTTCCATCCTTCCGAGGTCGGTAAAATGAGTCCCCAGCTTGCTGGGGGTAAAGGGAAGATGACTGGGGAAGGCACTGGCAAACCACCCCGTAAACAAAAGTCTGCCTAGTAAACGTCGGGATGTGACGTCACCCCATGGGTCGGGAATGACCCGGTGCTTGCACTGGGGACCTTTGCCTTTACTTTTTTATGCTCTGTGAGCTGCAATCCACGGCCATACTTTTGAGCAGGATATATTATTATCTGACGCCATTGCGTATTTTGCTGCTCGCTTGCCTCTGGATTTGGGCCGCATTGATTTTGCACAGCCAACTCTTTCTTGTTCCACCTGCAACCTGGCCAGTATTAATTGATACATTTTTTTAAAAGTTCCTATTAAAACCATGTCTTCTAATATGAGCACAGTGGTTTCAGGCTCCTCAGAATGTCCTGGGAGCCTTGAAAAACGGGTCCATTTTTTGAAATCTACTATTAATTAATTCCCACGTTCTCACTGCTGCCTCTGCTTCCTCCAGATGTGTTGCTAGGAATAGACCAGCTCCTGGGTTACAAGCCATCTGGGCCGTGTAAACTGATTTGTGCCTGTATTAAACAATAATTGAACAGAATGCGGAAGAGTTATTAAAGAAAATATACATTGCTTGTAACTTCAAAAATAAAATATTAAAATGCAGTAAATGGGAATGGAATGTGCAAATGAAGACCTGCTCGGTTTTAATGAGTTTAGCTGCAACCTTCTCAATTTCAACCCAAAGGAAAGAATTCTATTTTTCTTTTTCTTTTTTTTATATAATGAAAACCCCCCCCCATAAAAGTGCTTACAGAAGTATGTGAGACAGAAACAAGGAAATATAATGTTCTGAACTTGACTGGTCCAAACCACTTGAGCTGCTGTGACAGCTCATAAAACGGAGCCCAGTTTTTAGGCGGACTCTGTTTTAGTTTGCCAGAGTGAATTTTCTTGCAGGAAGTAGCCTGAAGGTTTATTTTAGTTTTCCAGACTGCGGCTTTGATCTCCGCATTCTGTCACTTCTCGGATTACATGGCCCTTTTTCACTGCAGTAAATCTGCAACAGTTAAATGGAATAAAATTTCTCCCCTCCGCCCTGATCACAGGCTGTTAAAAGCCAAGCCACAGCCAGCGAGAATGTTTGCAGAGCCCCATGGCCCAGCACAAGAGCAGCACCGTTGGTTTAATCTTCTTGTCTTTTACAATTTGTTTTTATTGTGCTTTCCTTTTTTAAGTGACCCTATTTATTTCTAGACTCACGTTTGCAAGGCCCGAATCAGAAAAGGGGAGGGGGGGGAGAATAAAGATTTAAAATAGTAATAAATTGAAGAGGGGCGGTGTGTGACTATGAATAGGCATGCTCGCATAATTCCAAATTAAAGAGACCAAGAGTGGTCCTACCAGACACCAGAAGTTAATGGGCTGTTTCTTGAAGGTTATATTTCTGGCCCATTTAACAAGTCAGATAATTAGATTTTAGTTTTTGCCAGGCAGAATTTTATTGGCTTGCAAAGCACTTTGCTTTCAAAAGTTGTAACTTAACACATCTTTATAGCAGGGCTTCAAACTGCTCCCCTTATATTTTAAACTCACCGTCATAGCGCTTGCAAAATTGCAGACTGATTTTCTCTGGTTGCCATAGGGGATAATTATGCAACTGAGTGCCACTGTACCTTTTGGAAGAATCTCGTTGTGTTCAAAGTGACTGTGCTACCATCGCCTGTGGCAGAAGAAGAGTAGGTTTTTATATTCTGACTTTCTCTACCTTTTAAGGAGAATCAAACCGGTTTACAGTCTCCGTCCATCACCCCACAACAGACACCTTGTGGGGTAGGTGGGGCTGAGAGAGCTGTGACTAGCCCAGGGTCACCAGCTGGCGTCATGTGAAGGAGTGGGGAATTAAACCCGTTTCTCCAGTTTAGAGTCCGCCGCTCGTGGAGGAGTGGGGAATCAAATCCGGTTCTTCAGATTAGAGTCCACCGCTCTTAACTACAACACCGTGCTGGAATGAAGGTTGATTCACACAGCCAAAGATTTAATGGCATGCTATTCCTCCACCTTGTGAATTCACTTTTCTCATGAAGGTGCAGGCCCCGGGACTCAGCTGGACATTTTACGAAGCAGCAGCAGAATTCAGAATGAACCCAGAGGACCTGCTGTGCTTGTAGAAGATCGCGGGCTCCCCTGCCATCTTAGAATATCTTCAGATAGCTAAGCTGGAAAAAGCACCTTGGCCTGAGACATCGGAGCTCCTTACCAGTTAGGTGCCCAGTTCTACGTTAGAGGGTTCCATGGGCTGTCTCAATATGGCAGCTTCATAGCAAGCAGCTTAGTTCAAGAGTTAGATGTCTAGTTTGCCACAGGATTATCATGGTTGCTGAGAATAATCTGAATGAGAGGAGGCTGTCAACTGAAAACAATAGACTTCAGGAGATCTGCTTTGGATTCCCAGTTATTGGCTAGTAATGTTCATCGAGCATAGACCCTTTCCCTCGTGTGGCTCTTCCAGATTCAGTGTTCTGATTGTCCCCTGATCAACGGAAAGAAAAAAAATTGCACAACATTACTATTTTTAATGCAATCCAAGGGCACTTTCACACATGCCAAATAATGCACTTTCAGTCCATTTTCAATGCACTTTAACAATTGTTTGCAAGAGGATGTTGCCATTTCACACAGTACAATCCAGCTTAAAAGTGCTTTGAAAGTGGATTGAAAGTACATTATTCAGCATGTGTGAAAGTGCCCATAATAAAGCGTTGCAAGTCAAACAGGAAGGCAGTGATGTGCCTTTAATTTTTCTGATCTCTACAATCCAAATGAAGACAAAACTGAGCAAAAACTAGGACACAAGTCTGGAAACTGCCTGGTTGCTTCCTTGTCCTAGGCTGGCAGGTACTGAGCATAGCTTTCAACTAAACCTTGTAGTATGAAAATCATGTTGGCCATTCTAAGAACTGGTTTGCATGGCTTTAAATCTTTTCTATTCAAAAAGGAGTATTGAGAAAGCTCTGAAATGGACACAATCTGTTAGCGATCTAAATTACAATATAATCCCTACTTTGAATAGGGAGAAAAGTACTTATTTTAGGAATTAATTTTCTGATCCTCTAATGCAGTGGTCGGGAAACTCATTAGTCAACAGAGGCAAATATCAACAGTACAACGATTGAGATTTCTTTTGAGAGCCAAATTTCTTAAACTTAAGGGGGGGAAAGGTGTCAAGAGGGGGCTTAGTCCCAGCCGCTGGGAGGGTCTCTGCCCGGGAGGATGTCGGGGCTGAGACAGTCTCTTCCGCCTCAGACCAGTCCGAGGGGGAGTCAGAGCTCGACTCTCCCTTGGACGTCGCCAGGTTGCCACAGGACACACCTTGCAGGCAGTCTCTGGCTTCTCTCCTCCCCGGCGGTTAGACTTCTCTGGCCTTATGTACCCTCCAGGCCAGAGAAGCTTGTCAGGCGAGGGGGTGCCCCTCGCCTCTGGGGAGGTCTCTGTCCGCGGAGGAGGGTTGGCCGAGACAACCTCTTCTGCCTCAGACCAGTCAGAAGGAGAGTCTGAGCTCGTCTCTCCTTCCGACGTCGCCAGGGTGCCTCAGAGTTCTCCTCCTAGGCAATCCCTCACGACTATCCTCAGCGGCCCGGCCTCTCTGGCCTCTTATCCCCGCGGCCGCCCCTAACCCTCCCCCCGCAAGTCCATAAATGTTGGGGAGGGGAGGTTCCTCTCTCCCCAACCCCGTGTTGCCAGGTGCGCCTCGCGGCGGTTTCCGCACCGGGTTCTCTTGCCTGTCGGCTGTTGGGCGGGGCCGTAGCCTCTTGCCGGGGCCCTCAAATTGGCAGCGGTGGGCAACGCCGCCCCCTCCACTTCTTCCTCCGTCTCCCTGGGTCCCTGTAGGGAAGACGGACAGGTTGGGATCGGCTTGGCGAGGCGTCGGGAAGGTGAGGGGGCGTGAGGGAGACCCGGGACAGGGGGTGGGGTTCCCTTCTCGGGACAAAGCTCCTCCCAGACTCCGCCCCAGCCCTCCCCTCGGAAGTCCTTATAAGGGCTCGAGGAAGCCTCCTCCCAGCCCCGAGATGCTGGGCGAGGGGCGCATCTGTTCCCCGCCCTGGCTCGCCGGAAAATCTGTTCCCCGCCCTGGCTCGCCCGCACATCAGCTGGGGAGCAGAGAGGTCCGCTACAGCTGGCGCCCCGGTTGCGGCGGGGCAGGGGCGCACTGCTCTGCCTGTTTCTGCAGCGGGACGTTGGCGCGCTGCTTCGGCGGCGGCTCTTGGGCGGTGGTGTGCTGCTCCAGCGGCGACTGCGGCGGTCGGACTCTCCCCTTTCCTTCCGGCTCCAAGGACCACTGGGGAGAGAGACAGGCCCGTTGGTGCCGCCCTGGATGAGATGCCGGTGAGTGAGGGGGCAGAGCCGCACTCAAGGGGCCAAAGAGCCGCATGCGGCTCGGGAGCCGCGGTTTGCCGACCACTGCTCTAATGAGGAGACAAAATTGTTTTAAAGTAATTGATCATTTAAATAGACTCAGAATTAGCCCTAGATAGAAAGGCTCTTTTGAACACAGTGAACAGCTAGAATTGTGGGAGTTCATGTGAGGCTACTGAAAATGGACAGAGTAGTAGTGGGAACTATGGGTTTGGTTTCTGGCTTAGAGCTTATGGTCTCCAAAATAAAGAGGGTGCATGCTGGGAAGTTCTTGCCCTGGTTCTGTTTTTGAAGCTCCTTGTCTGGACTGTAGAATCTTTCATCAGCACTTAGACATGGAGTAGGGCGGTGTTGGCGAACGCATGGCACACGTGTCGGACTGGGCACGTGGAGCCCTCTCTGTGGGCACTCGCGGGGAGCCGTCGCCATGGCCAGGCGGGCGGGGTGCTCCTTCACTTGCAGCAGCCGGAGCCTTTCTGCGTGGCGGCCGTGCTGTGCTCCCTTTGGAAAAGGCGCCCTCTCCGACGCCTCCCTCCGGAGGCCGGGCCAGGCACAATAGAAAGGGCAGGAGGCCCTCTCCCGGGGGCAGGGCCAGGGGAGCCGGGCCGGGGGCGAGGCGGCACTCTCCTGGCCGCAGCCTCCTTCTGACGGCGGCAGCCTGGAGCTGGACTTTTGGGAGCCGCCTGAGGGGGACGAGGAGGAGGAAGGCAGTGAGGAGGAGGAGCTGCTGCTGGAGCCTGGAGCCCTGGCGTCGCTGCCTCTGGCCTCACCGCCCCCGCTGTCATCCCCCCGGGCTGGCATCAGTGCCGCTGCCACTGGCGGGGGCCTTTGAGGGGGGCCGTCAGGGAAGAGTGCCTGACACACCGCCTTTCTCCCCCCACCTGCGTGCGTGCACGCGCATCAGCAGGGCTGAAGACTTCCCGCCTCGCATGCACGCACGCGGCGGGCTTCTTCCTCTTTCCCCCCCTCCCGCCCCCCAACAGCTGACAGGCGGCTGAGAGGCCAGCAGCAAGGAGGCCGGGCCTGGTCCTCCAGGCTCCAGCAGCAGCTCCTCGCCGCCTTCCTCCTCCTCGTCCCCCTCAGGCGGCTCCCAAAAGACCAGCTCCAGGCCACAGCCGCCGCCATCCTCCTCCTCCTCCGGCGCCTCTCCCCGGCGGTTTTCGCCCGCTGTCTCCTCAGGGCTCTCGCGGAGGGCCAGGCGGCCCCTCAACAGCCGCGCGTCTGCCAGAGAAGGGCCTGCCATCTCCCTCCGTCCTTTCTTTCTCCCCCTCCCCCTCTCCTTTCTTCCTTCCTCCCTTTCATCCTTTCTTCCCAAGTTCCTTCCTTCTCTTTCCTTTCTCAATTCCTTCCTTCCTCTTTCTTTCTCTCCCTCCCCCTACTCTTCCTTCCTTCCTTTCATCCTTTCTTCCCGTTCCTTCCTTCTCTTTCCTTTCCCAGTTCCTTCCTTCTTTCTTTCTTTCTTTCTTTCTTTCTTTCTTTCTTTCTTTCTTTCTTTCTTTCTTTCTTTCTTTCTTTCTTTCTTTCTTTCTTTCTTTCTTTCTCCGTCCCTCCCCCTTTCTTCCTTCGTTCTTTCCTTTCCCAGTTCCTTCCTTTCTCCGTCCCTCCCTTCCTCTACTAGGATTGCCAACTTCCAGGTGGTGGCTGGAGACCTGGCAACCCTAGCATCTCTCCCCCCCCCCCCCCGCCGCCGGGAGAGCTACACCTGGTATGGTGCCCGAATGATGCTATAAATGTGCAAATGGCCCTTTGCAGGAAAAAGGTTCCCCACCCCTGCGGTAGATGCTTTAAGCCGTGTTGGCTTAAATTGCCGTGTTTAAATTGCTGTGTTGGCACTTGGCAGTAAATAAGTGGGTTTTGGGTTGCAGTTTGGGCACTCGGTCTCTAAAAGTTTCGCCATCACTGGAGTAGGGCTGTGTGTAGCAAAACAGACCTAAAAGGTTAATGCATTCCAGTCTCTCCAGTACTCTGCTATACGCTGCACCTAAATTGTCGGCATAGTCATTTCCAGTGCCATGCTTGGGTCTCAACATTATTGTGACTGAAGCTTTGATTTCATTACTTGAATGCCCCTTGAGGAAAATATAGCTTTCATAGAATCATAGAGTTGGAAGGGACCACCAGGGCCATCAAGTCCAACCCCCTGCATAATGCAGGAAATTCACAACTACCTCCCCCCTCCACACCCCTAGTGACCAGAAGATGGCCAAGATGCCCTCCCTCTCATCATCTGCTTAAGGTCACAGAATCAACATTGCTGTCAGATGGCCATCTAACCTCTTCTTAAAAACCTCCAGGGAAGGAGAGCTTACCACCTCCCGAGGAAGCCTGTTCCACTGAGGAACCGCTCTAACCGTTAGAAAATTCTTCCTAATGTCTAGACAAAAACTCTTTTGATTTAATTTCAACCTGTTGGTTCTGGTCCGACCTTGTTGAGCAACAGAGAACAACTCGGCACCCTCCTCTATATGACAGCCCTTCAAGTTCTTGAACATGGTTATCATGTCCCCTCTCAGTCTTCTCTTCAGGCTAAACATACCCAGCTCCTTCAACCTCATAGGACTTGGTCTCCAGACCCCTCACCATCTTTGTTGCCCTTCTCTGGACATGTTCCAGCTTGTCTACATCTTTCTTAAATTGTGGTGCCCAAAACTGAACACAGTACTCTAGTTGAGGTCTAACCAGAGCAGAGTAAAGCGATACCATCACTTCGCGTGATCTGGACACTATACTTCTGTTGATGCAGCCCAAGACTGCGTTTGCCTTTTTAGTTACAGCATCACACTGCTGACTCACGTTCAGTGTTTGGTCTACTAAGACCCCAAGATCCTTTTTACACACACTACTGCTCAAACAAGTCTCCCCATCCTATAATTATACATTTGATTTTTCCTACCTAAATGCAGAACATTACCTTTGTCTTTGTTGAAGTGCATTTTATTAGTTCTAGCCCATTTCTCCAGCCTGTCAAGATCATCCTGCATCTTGGCTCTGTCTTCTACTGTATTTGCTACCCCTCCCAATTTAGTATCATCTGCAAATTTAATAAGCATCCCCGCTATTCCTTCATCCAAATCATCTATAAAGATGTTGAACAACACAGGGCCCAGCACAGATCTTTGAGGAACTCCACTAGTCTTTCTTCTCACCCCACCTCCCCCTTTGCATATAATTCATTCATTTTGTCCATTATACGCAGAAACTTGGTTCGGCATTCTAAATTACCAAGTTTTATGGCATATGATTCTCAAATTGTAATTGCTAGAACTGTAACAATACCATGTGTTGTTAAGAAAACTGTCAGAGCGTAATAGATTCTTTAAGAAGTTAAACGATGGGATTATAAGAATATATTCATCCTCAGTAGAGAACTTTGAGGGTCAGGTTGCTAATCTTCCAGAAGGAAGACAAAGGAATGTCAAAGCAGAAACCTGTGTATGGGCAACAGTTAGAGAGACAGTTTCCAAAGAGCAGTGATTTCGTGTAAGCATTGCACTCTCTAAACCCATTGCCTAGTTCTTGTCTTGAATTAAAGCCAATGAAATGCAAATGGATAGGGGAGGAGCTGTGGCTCAGTTTGTAGAGCATCTGCTTGGCATGCAGAAGGTCCCAGGTTCAATCCCCGGAATCTCCAGTTCAAGGGACTAGGCAAGTAGTTGATGTGAAATACCTCTGCCTGAGACCCTGGAGAGCCGCTGCCGGTCTTAGACAATACTGACTTGGATGGACCAAGGGTCTGATTCAGTATAATTCATTGTGTGATTCATGTGTGTTGAAGGGAGAGATTTGGTGTGCTTCCAAAAATCCAGTTTTATGCAACTGGCTGCCAGATGAAAGTACTGGATAGAGCTGGGACAGTATATCTGTGATAATCACGACGTGCTTATGAACCAACTGATTATCATAATTACATTCTTATGTTATCTCCTATGCTAAGAAATGGAAGTACTATTTGAAAAACCTGAATCAAAGCTATTTGTGGACTATAGCAGTGATTACCAGCACGATGCCCATGAGTTCTATGGAGTGTGCCGGTGTGTTTCCTGGTGCCTACTTGCTTCTTCCCCCAAAGCAACAGCCCAGTCTTGGCTTTCCTCCATTTAATTGGAGTGTGTGTGTGTGTGTGTGTGTGTGTGTGTAAAGTGCCGTCAAGTCGCAGCCGACTTATGGCGACCCCTTTTGGGGGGTTTTCATGGCAAGAGACTAACAGAGGTGGTTTGCCAGTGCCTTCCTCTGCACAGCAACCCTGGTATTCCTTGGTGGTCTCCCATCCAAATACTAACCAGGGCTGACCCTGCTTAGCTTCTGAGATCTGACGAGATCAGGCTAGCCTGGGCCATCCAGGTCAGGGCTTAATTGGAGTAGGAGGCACTTTAGAAGTATCCAGGAGGCACCATATTTGTGTATGTAGGGAGCACCAGTTTGGAAATAGTTTCCTATCCCTGGCATCTCCAGTTAAAGGGACTAGGCAAGTAAAAAAAAAAAAAAAGGTAAAGGTCCCCTGTGCAAGCACCGGGTCAATTCTGACCCATGGGGTGACGTCACATCCCGACGTTTCCAAGGCAGACTTTGTTTACGGGGTGGTTTGCCAGTGCCTTCCCCAGTCGTCTTCCCTTTACCCTCAGCAAGCTGGGTACTCATTTGACCGACCTCGGAAGGATGGAAGGCTGAGTCAACCTTGAGCTGGCTACCTGAAACCAACTTCCGTTGGGATCGAACTCAGGTTGTGAGCAGAGCTTGGACTGCAGTACTGCAGCTTACCACTCTGCACCACGGGGCAAGTAGGTGATGGGAAAGACCTCCGCCTGAGACCCTGGAGAGCTGCTGCGGTTTTAATAGACAATAATGACTTTGATGGACCAAGGGTCTGATTCAGTATAAGGCAGCTTCACGTTTTCATGTTCCTCCATCATAGGAGGACGTTTGGCTTGTAATCTCCCAATATTTTTTGTGTGGATCAGCTCTCCTGGCAGCCATTTTGTGATTGATCCTACCTTCCCCTATGGCAACAATTTTATCTTGATGGCTTCTCTTCTTGTTCTCA
This sequence comes from Euleptes europaea, assembly GCF_029931775.1. Classification (NCBI taxonomy): domain Eukaryota; kingdom Metazoa; phylum Chordata; class Lepidosauria; order Squamata; family Sphaerodactylidae; genus Euleptes; species Euleptes europaea. The sequence continues at coordinate 18,849,475 of NC_079313.1, read as the reverse complement.
GAAGTCCAGAGGTGTCTACAGGTTGGGGGCCCCTGAACCATAAATTGTGATTGGTATGCTTAATGAATGGAGGGGTTGTAGGGATAAGTAATTAATATTATATTAATTTTATTACCGTAGCTATGAAATCAAAGGATTATTATAAGCCCACCATATCTTTTTGAAGTATTTCCCTTCCATGGAAATAAAAGATTCTCAAAGGAAATTAGGTGATTTTTTTTAAAGGAGACAAAAAATCAAAACCAAGAATAGAATAGAAATTTTATTACAGTCAATGACCAGCACAAGTAAAAAAAAACAAGATGGAGAACAAGAACTACTAGCATCACCCATGGTTTTTGACACTAGAAAACCATTCTGTTGCCCAAAAAAACTAAATAATTTGAAGACAGGTGTACTAAAGACACCAAACAGCTAGAATGATTAAATAAAACATAGACAAAGGGGACAAACATGGAAAGTACATTTGAAAGAGAAAAATTAAAAAACACACACAGAACAAAACTGAAAATTAACAATTATTCACAAAGTTATGGGGCACTGAGCAGTGCTTGGTTAAGCAAGAATTAAAATGTAGAATAAATATTAATTCTAGAGTAATTTTTCTGGAGAGGACTTATTGCTTGAGCACATCTCAAGTGTGTGCCTATGTGTATAATGTGTACAGTGAGGGGGGAAAGTATTTGATCCCCTGCAAAATTTGCCCTTTAGCCCTCTGACGAAGAAATGACCAGTCCATAATTTTAATGGTAGGTTTATTGAAGCTGTGAGAGACAGAATAACAACAGAAAAAACCCCAGAAACCCAGAAGACAAAAGTCAGAGATTGATGTGCATTATAATGAGTGAAATAAGTATTTGATCCCCTATTAACCAGCCAGGTTAGGGTTAGGGTTCTGCTGTCGACAGAAGCAATCAATCCATCAGATTCCAAACTAGCCACCATGACCAAGACCAAAGAGCTGTCCAAGGATGTCAGGGACAAGATTGTAGACCTGCACAAGGCTGGACTGGGCTACAAGACTATTGCCAAGCAGCTTGGTGAGAAGGTGACAACCCTAACCCTAACTGTCAACCTCCCTCGGTCTGGGGCTCCATTCAAGATCTCATCTTGTGGAGTTGCAATGATCATGAGAACGGTGATGAAGCAGCCCAGAACTACATGGGGGGAACTTGTCAATGATCCCAGGGCAGCTGGGACCACAGTCACCTTGAAAACAGTTGGTAACACACTACGCCATGAAGGACTGAGATCTTGCAGAGCCCACAAGGTCCCCTTGCTCAAGACAGCACATGTACAGGCCCGTCTGCAGTTTGCCAATGCACATCTGAATGACCCAGAGGAGAACTGGGTGAAAGTGTTGTGGCTAGATGAGACCAAAATCAGGCTCTTTGGCATCAACTCAACTCGCCATGTTTGGAGGAGGAGGAATGCTGCCTACGACTCCAAGAACACCATCCCCACTGTCAAACATGGAGGGGGACATATTATGCTTTGGGGGTGTTTTCCTGCTACGGGGACAGGACACCTTCACCGCATCGAAGGGACGATGGACGGGACCAGGTATCGTCAAATCTTGGGTGAGCACCTCCTTCCCTCAGCCAGGGCATTGAAAATGGGTCGAGGATGGGTATTCCAGCATGACAATGACCCAAAACACATGGCCAAGGCAACAAAGGAGTGGCTCAAGAAGAAGCACATTAAGGTCCTGGAGTGGCCTAGCCAGTCTCCAGACCTTAATCCCGTCTAAAATCTGTGGAGGGAGCTGAAGGTTCGAGTAGCTACACGTCAGCCTCGAAATCTTACTCACTTGGAGAGGATCTGCAAAGAGGAGTGGGACAAAATACCTCCTGAGATGTGTGCAAACCTGGTGGCCACCTACAAGAAACGTCTGACCTCTGTAATTGCCATCAAGGGTTTTGCCACCAAGTACTAAGTCATCTTTTGCAAAGGGATCAAATACTTATTTCACTCATTATAATGCACACCAATCTCTGACTTTTTTCTTCTGGGTTTCTGGGGTTTTTCCTGTTGTTATTCTGTCTCTCACAGCTACAATAGACCTACCATTAAAATTATGGACTGGTCATTTCTTGGTCAGAGGGCAAACAGGCAAATTCAGCAGGGGATCAAATACTTTTTCCCCTCCCTGTATATAGTGTGAAAAAATGATAGAAAAGTTGGCTCAAAAAACTTCACTGATCACAGTGAACTTCACAGCCTTGCAGCCATGCGGGACTGAAGTAGGAGAGCTATTTCTGAAGACAAACCCGCTCTTCAAAGAAAGCCAGTGTCATGTAGTGGTTAAGAGCGGTGGACTCTAATCTGGAGAATGGGGTTTGATTCCCCACCCCTCCACATGAGCGATGGACTCTAATCTGGTGAACCAGGTTGGTTCCCCCACTCCTACACATAAAGCCAGCTGGGTGACCTTGGGCTAGTCACAGTTCTCTCTGAGCTCCCTCAGCCCCACCTACCTCACAGGGTGTCTGTTGTGGGGAGGGGAAGGGAAGGAGATTGTAAGGTGTCTATTGTGGGGAGAGGAAGGGAAGGAGGTTGTAAGATGGTTTGATTCTCCTTAAAAAATGGTAGAGAAAGTCGGCATGTAAAAACCAACTCTTCTTCTAAGCTATGAGTTTTGCAAGAGAATGTGGACTTGAAAATGAAGTTTAAATTGTGTCTTTTGCTGAAAAGTCTGTCCTCAGTTGAGGTCTAGAGATTACTAACCCTCACATTTGCAAGGACAGCAAATTGACAAAGGCAGATTGTAGTAGGGAAATGTCAAAGAGAAGAGGAAAGTTAAACTTAACAAGAGCTGCAAGTATTCACTGTTTAATCAATCAAAGTCCTTAGCCTGTGATTGGAGCATCTTAAAAAGGTAAAGGTAGTCCCCTGTGCAAACACCGGGTCATACCTGACCCATGGGGTGATGTCACATCCCGACGTTTCCTAGGCAAACTTTGTTTACGGGGTGGTTTGCCAGTGCCTTCCCCAGTCATCTTCCCTTTACCCCCAGCAAGCTGGGTACTCATTTTACCGACCTCGGAAGGATGGAAGGCTGAGTCAACCTTGAGCCAGCTACCTGAAACCAACTTTTGTCGGGATCAAACTCAGATCGTGAGCAGAGCTTTTGACTGCAGTACTGCAGCTTACTACTCTGTGCCACGGGGGGCTCTTCTGGAGCATCTTACCAGTGACAAAAGGGGGGCAGGGAGGGGCTTTACAAAGCCAAGCAACCTGTGCAGCATTCTGACAGCCAAGATAGGAATTTACCTACCGCCCCTGCACTTTAAGCCTCAAGAGGTCTAGGTTATCATATCTTGCTATATATCTTATCTTCTCGAGGCACAATGGCTAATCCCATTAGAAAATGAACGCGTACGCATGGGGCAGCAAACCACAGGGTTATATCATCTGGAGAAAGAGGCCAGAGATATTCATTTGGCGTATGGTGGGTCAGTGGATTATCCCCCCCCACACACACTTCCATAATGTCTTAAATGGTGTATACTTGTGTCGGTTGCTATTACTATGCAAGTGCTATCCTTGCTGTCAGAATCTTGCGTTAAAGTGCGCTTGCATGGGGCTTGGCCACACATAATTCGGCACGCGCACTTGCCATTGCGGTATGGGTCATGGTTCAGTAGTAGACCATCTGTGTGGCATGCTGACGTTCACAGGTTCAACCCCCAATGTGACCAGTTAAAAGGACCCAGGTAGTAGTTGATGTGAAAAAGCTGCCCAAGAGTCACTGCCTGGTCAGAACAGATGGTATAGACCTTGGTAGACTAATGGCCTGCCTTAGTATAAAGCAGCTTCATGTGTTCGTTAAAATTTAATGTGAAGCATGGAAACTAAGAAAGCCAGCCGCCTCTGGGACAGGGCCTGGGACTTGAAGTTTGCTGCCCAACTGGTCGTTGACTTTAGTATACCAAACTTGTACAGCGGGCTGTTTGTCGTATCTTAATCTCCTTGTGACTGTTGATTGATTTGGGCCTTTGCTATTCATGAACATATTGGCTTTTCGTGAACACACTGATGGATGCCAGTTCTCCTAAGCTCTCTAGGACTGGAGTTGTGAAAGACATTAACCTTCTTTGAGCGAGATGAAGTTTGTCGTCTTTTAGCCGGTATCGCCCTGTTCTCATTATGGGCTCATTACATTTTGATGTGCCTCGGACCCTGTTAGGATCCTGAATACATGTGGCATTTTATTTGCTTTGAATCATAACTTTGAAAGGAATATATACATATACCAGTCCTTTGTGCATTTCCGGAACATTTTCCTCTTTTTGACATGTCTGTGCAAGCAAATTAGACAGCTCAGCTGCCAGGCTGGAGAGGTCCTAGATCCTGCTAGCAGCCTGGGTAATCCAAGAGGTTTTAAGTATCAGCCTTCAGTTTACAGTGAAATTTGCTCTGACAAGGCTGGCAGTCCAATAGGAACAAGAAATATTTGTGCTCTAGAGAAGTGCATATGTAGAGACCTCAAGCATAACCGATGGCTGGAAATGATTTCAGACTAAAAAAACAAATCATTAAGGGTGCAGGGGGGTAAAATACACAGTTCCTATTTTGAAGAGTCTCAGAATGATCCAGCAACTGAGGTTAGCATTTCGCAGTAATTAGCTAAGCTAAGCTGTTCCCTGTTTAACTCTGTGTCTCCCAGTCACCGTGGTGCTCCATCCTGGAGAAGGCGGTACCTCAAGACTTGTCAGTATATGCCACAATCTTCTAAGGCAAGCTTTTTGACCACAGAATTTAAGGGCCAAACCAGACAGACACAGTAGATCCACAATGCGGTTGTCTTGTGGTTTGTTTCCTTCCTTCCTTCCTTCCTTCCTTCCTTCCTTCCTTCCTTCCTTCCTTCCTTCCTTCCTTCCTTCCTTCCTTCCTTCCTTCCTTCCTTCCTTCCTTCCTTCCTTCCTTCCTTCCTTCCGAGCCAGTGTGGTGTCGTGGCTAAGAGTGGTGGTTAGGAGCAGTGGATTCTAATCTGGAGAACCAGGTTTGATTCCCCACTCCACAGGAAGCCAGCTGGGTGACCTTGGACTAGTCACCACTCTCTTAGAGCTCTCTCAGTCCCACCTACCTCACAGGGTCTCTGTAGTGGGGAGAGGAAGGGAAGGTGATTGTAAGCCGGTTTGATTCTCCTTTTAAAAGGTAGAGAAAGTCGCAGATAAAAACCAACTCTTCCCCCCGCCCCCCAATGTGGCAGCTTCGAAGACTGGGAAGGGAGCATTCGTGAAATGGAAAGGCGGCATGTAAATATCTTGAATAGTAATTTTTTAAAAACCCTTTCTGCCCTTGCCTTTTCCCTAGCTGTAATAAGCTTCTTTGGGGCAGAGGATGTCCATTTGAGTCTCCCCCCCCCCCCCATGGAGCTTATTGCGGCTTGGGGGAACGGTGATTTACATCAGAGAAATTACATGTGAGGAAAGGATTAATCATCGCCCCTGCTCTGGGTGCCATTTTGCTGCAGTTGTACGGGCTCCTTACTGGTAAAGGGGAACTGTGGTAGAGGCTAATCACAGATCTGGTGACTGGTTTTATCTTCTACCTTAAAAAAAATTCAGAGGTACAGTGGCTGTACAAAACACTTTCTCTTCTAGCCGGGATCTGCAGAGTTCAAACAAAACCACAGCAACCGTGGCTAACAATAAATCATGTATACAAGTAGATGACAGCTGGAATCTGTCGGGAGATCAGTGGATATATTGTCATTTATAGACTTCACATCATTTAGACCTTCGTTTGACTTTGGTTTAGTAATTGTCTTGCAAGATATGTTATTGGATATTTGTATGGGCTTTTCACAGTATTGTTATATTTCTTGTGATATTCCATAGCACAATACAGATTCCAGCTGTTATCTACTTGTATGCATGATTTATTGTTAGCCACAGTTGCTGTGATTTTGTTTGAATGTCCTTGTAACGGCACAAAATATACCCCATTTGTTGGTTTTGGGGGTCTGCAGAGTAGCAAAGCCCACTGAGGTTGGCTATATATAAAAATGAACATGTTTAAAAGGTGGCGATTGGTGGATTTTAAATCTGAATTAGATTGCTAGCTTGTTAACACAACATGGAATAGAGAAGGGGCTTCAGTAGCCTGTGACTCTGAACCAGGGGATACGATCCCATTAATAAGACTGCCCATTCTGTGAGCAAAATCCCTATCCAGCGTGGTGTAGTGGTTAGGAGTGGTGGACTCTAATCTGGAGAGCTAAGTTTGATTCCCCACTCCTACACATAAGCAGTGGACTCTAATCTGGTGAACCAGATTGGTTTCCCCACTCTTACACATGAAGCCAGCTGGGTGACCTTGGGCTAGTCACAGCTCTCTTAGAGCTCTCTCAGCCTCACCGACCTCACAAGGTGTCTGTTGTGGGGAGAGGAAGGGAAGGTGATTATAAGCTGGTTTGATTCTCCTTTAAAAAGGTAGAGAAAGTCAGCACATAAAAACCAACTTTTCTCCTTCTGTCCATCCTCTGCCTCTCTCTGCAGCGTCCTGTCACTTGCTGGGCAGAGGCCTGTTGATGCTTCCTCTTACTGCTTTTAGGGTATTTGGATGCACAACCTTTTAAAAAAAATGGAAACAAAGGGATGGATCCACAAACACTGCATGAGGAAAGGGTGTTATTGATGATGTATATACACCATTTATTTAAAAAAAATGCTGGAAAACTACATGAGTGTTCCCCTGGTGGCTTGGTACAGAAAGGGCTACAGCCTCTGCATAATTATTTTGTGTTCCTGTACACTGAAAAGAAAGGAGCGTTTGGTGGGATGCAAGAGAAGTAACATGGCAAGAAACTACCTCTTTTCAGCTGCTAATTTCCACCAGCCAACACGGCCCTTGCGGGACTCTTAACACCCACTGTTCCGCAGGACACATGCTCCACGGGGGGGGGGGGGGGAGAACATTGCGCTCTGATTGCACTGCAGATCTAGGTCTGGGATGCCCTGCCTTCCACTCTGAGAATCTGCGCTAATAGGCGTGTAAAGAATTTTGGGAGTTTGCATAGTCGTTTGAAAGCCTCGTTGATATTTCGAGGGTGTCGTTTATTCTCTGATGACACCACCCACATGGAGAGCATTAATTCCTGGCGCCTGCATGTTTCATGCATTTCAAGCGGCTTGTTACAGCTCTTGGCTGCCCTCCCTTAAGAATGCATCTCTGAGCTTTAACAATAAAAATAAAATTAAAAAAAAACTGTGGGCAGCCGTGAACCACATGTGTGTTTGGGAGACTCTGGAGGAAACTAGATGAGATGTAAAGGATCCATGTATCGAATTGTTCATTTTGTTTTATTAGCGCTGGTTAGCAGCCCTTGATTGCTGTGTGAGAAGGTTGTTTAGCCCATTTCTCCTGTACTGCTCCCTCAATTTAAAATCACCCCCCTCCAATCACCACCCTCTGCAAGGGTGTGGGGTGGGTGGGACATGGGGGTCAGGCATTTCCTCCCCGCAGAGCAAATTGCAAGTTGGAGGAGTTTTGATTTAAATGGTGGAAGAGGTATGAGAGGAAAGGGTTAAAACTCCCACCCGAAGAATCTTCCCTGATCTTCAGAGCAGCTGCCAGGAAATGCAGTTACTTAAAAAAAAACTGCAGAGGGTCCTGTACACAAATCTTTTTGTATCTTTTTGGTTTGGCCTTCTGCTGATCTGTAGCCTGGGATGTGGGTCATTCCAGGTTTCCCTCTTCCCTGGAAAGAAAGACAGACGGGCACACGTCGCATCCGAGATTCCACTCCAATACTACTTCTCCATGAAATACTCATAGAATCATTGAATTATAGAGTTGGAAGGGACCACCAGGGTCATCTAGTCCAACCCCTGCACAATGCAGGAAATTCACAGTTACTTCCCCCACCACACCCCCAGTGACCCCTACTCCATGCCCAGAAGATGGCCAAGATGCCTTCCGTCTCATCATCTGCCTAAGGTCATAGAATCAGCATTGCTGACAGATGGCCATCTAGCCTCTGCTTAAAAACCTCAAAGGAAGGAGAGCTCACCACCTCCCAAGGAAGCCTGTTCTACAGAGGAACCGCTCTAACTTTTAGAAAGTTCTTCCTAATGTTTAGACGGAAACTCTTTTGATTTAATTTCAACCCATTGGTTCTGGTCCGACCTTCTGGGGCCACGTGTATTGTGAAACTTCAGGAAAGACGTTTCGCCAGCAGCTGTGGCAGGCATCTTCAGAGGAGTAACACTGAAGAGACACTGTCCTTCAGTGTTACTCCTCTGAAGATGCCTGCCACAGCTGCTGGCGAAACGTCAGGAAAGAAAATACCAAGACCACGGTTACACAGCCCGGATAACCTACAAGAACCAATGAACTCTGACCGTGAAAGCCTTCGACAATATTCAGGAAAGACGGTTACATGTCCGGAACCTGACCAATAGAGAAATAGTAACTGTGCTTCAAAAGTAAACATGTAAATTAGGCCAGATTTATAACCTGCTAAGTGAGTGAAAAGCTTAAACCAGTTTGGTCTTTTGTATTGCGTAACAGCTGAAATTGTCACTGGCTGAGCCACCGTCCTTGCAGCTGTTTTTTGGCACCAACGCATGCGAGGCTGTTTGGAGACAGCCAGGACGTCTCAGGCTTTAGCTTCTAAAGGCTCTGCACCTAATTACTTGCATGTTTATCAAACTAAAAGGACTGATCTGATCAGGACATAATCGAAACCATGATTCCCTCCTCCCTTTCCTAATTTAAAAATGTGTTCAGGAGTCGTTTGGAGTAAGTAGAAGTCAATTGGAAATGGCTGGAAGCGGCTTTACGCAGATGATCCAGAAGTGAGGGGAGAGTGCCATCTAGGGGCTCCAGGAGAGAACTTCTCTTGCCTGCTTCTCAGTACCCCCCCCCCAAAGGCATAGAAGCACAATAGATTTGACACAAAAGCTCCACCCCCAGGAAGGATTCAGTGGTGTAAGGGGACTGCAATCCAGTGCTATTAAAGGAATTCTGATCTGGTAGTCCCTGCCCGGGAAAAGAACATGCACGTATTTGGGAGAGAGAGAAACTCAGCATGAGTTATACAAGCAGTTGTAGAATAAAGCATAAATCAAGCTGCACCTTTAAGACTAACCACATATATTCCAGCATAAGCTTTTGTGAGTCTGAGCTCACTGTCAGGAGGGAGGGGGATCCATATATCTTCCTTCCACCAGGATGCTATAAGCGCCAAGGTCCAGGTCATCATCTCCTTCTGTCCCTCTACCTTGACATACTGGGGCTTTTTCGGTGGCTGCCCCATGTTTGCATGGCTCCTACCCTCCTGACTTCCCAGTGAGGCTGTAAGCTATTCTGGAGAGCATTGGGGAAGGGGGAAATACCCTCCTAGTGAGGCATACAGTGCTTCTAGATTGGTTCTAATGTACTGGATGTTCATTTAATTTATTTACGTTGTTTATAGTCTTCCTATCCAGTTGTTTTTATATTTTTGTTACCTTGGTTTTTGAGGTGCCCGGGACAAAGACGGATATCTAACTATTTTAAGTAAATATTTTTCTGCATACAAAAGTTTACAGATCTTGTGGTGTGCATCAGTTCTAACTTGAACCATCTTCACTGCATGGACTTGACTAATTCCATTTTATTTTTATTTTATTCCATTTATCCCCTGCCCTTTCCCAACCAAGTTGGGGTCAGGGCAGCTTCCAACGGTCAGTGTGTATAATACAATATAATATACGTTGAAACATAGAATTAAAACACAGAAATAAAAATGTATATAAATCAGATTAAAAGATGGCAATCTAATTTCACATCTATAATATTAAATATTTCCTGGTGGTGTGGGGGTCCATAACGGTCGTAGGCAGAGGGCCAAAATGATCTAAGTAACAATCCTCAGGGAGTGGAGACAAGAAAAGATTCAGGAAAGGTAATGAACCTTCAAGGGAAAAAGGAAAGAGGGAGGGGGGAAAAAAGGGGTGAAGGGAAGGGGATAATAACATTGTTATTATTTTCACATTATTTATTGATGGAATTTATATGCCACTTCTCTAGACATCCACTTGAGGTGATTCACAAGTAAAAATAATCCCCTAAAAACATTAATTATCCATAGTAAAAACAAGCCATGGGTCATAAAAACAGCTATTGAGCAGCCTAAAAAAAATCCATGAACAGTCCTCAGGCTAGATGCAGACCATAAAACAACTTTTAAAAGATTAAATCCCTTGTTTAAAAGCCCATGTAAACAATGTTTTGATCTGGCACCTGAAAGGTAGGTGGGTAGATAAGGTAGATGCCAGGAAAGCCTCAAGGGCGAGTACCTTCAAGGTTAAAGCCAGCACTTTGAATTGTGCCCAGAAACAGATGGGCAGCCAACACAGATCTTTCGGAGCAGGGGTATTAACAGTCCTTGCATCCCACCCCTTGACAATAGCCCAGCTGCTGCATTTGGCACCAAATGATGTTTCTGGAAAGTTTTTAAATGGTAGAGACCATTACTGGATGTGATCAGAGCATTGGAACAAGGAACAGACATGGCTGGCATATCATCCAATGCTGATAAAAGGCATTATGTGCCATGGAGGAGAACTGAGCCTCCAGTCATAGGTCATGGTCCAGCAGCATCTCCAAAGTATGGGTGGGGGGATTGCAACTGCCTCCAGGACAGGCCAACTCTGCATTCCTCAAGCAGTTTCTCTGTTGACCAACAACGTCTCAATCTTGTCCAGACTGGGCTTCAGTTTTGGCCCTCATCTATCCTATTAACTTCTCCAGACACACATTCAGGAATTCCAAAGGCCCAATTCAGTCAGCTGTTGCTGGATGTCTTCTGTATATTGGTGACACCTCACTCCAAATCCCTGGAGGACCATGATAAACAGCATGAAGGACTAAATAGATCTCTGTGGGATCCAATAGCATAAAAGCCACGAGGCCAAGCAGAGCAGTCCTCCAGCATCATCACCTTCTGGAATTGGCCAGCTGAGTAAGAGTAGCATGAGTAGTAAGAGTAACCACTGTAGCATGGCATCCCCTGTGGGGGAGGTAGTTGTGAATTTCCTGAATTGTGCAGTGGTTGGACTAGATGACCCTGGTGGCCCCTTCCAACACTATGATTCTATGAAGTAACTACTCACAGGAGTTGTCCTCACATGAGATGTTTCAACCATGATTCCCCTTCAACTGGAAAAAATGCATCTTGCAGTTTTCTCAGTTTACGGACAAGAGGGGAAAACATGAGTTGCTTCTCCCGCACGTAGTAAAACAGCATGAGCAGCTGTTTGCGGAAGTGCTCCTTGATTTAAACCAACTCTCAGATTGGACCGGGACTCCAGCATCCAGCATATGGCTGGCATTCAGTGGAAGTCTTCCAAGTTGTTATTTTGCATTCTGAAAAACCAGAGCTTGTCACTCTACTGCAAATGTCAACTCAGCAGTCTTTTCTTTTCTCTGCATGCAGCGTTGCGATGGATGGTTTTGGCCAGCCTGTGGGAATTCCAAGCCGCCCCACCACCGCTTATGGATATCGACCAGATGACCCTTACTACTACAGCTTTGGAGCCCGATAAAGCAATCTGCTGTATTAGATTATTCCCTTCCTGTATTCTTGAACAAGAAGAGTCACTGAGCAAAGCCTTTTTTTTTCTTAGTAATGCATGAGAGCAATCTTTACAGGTCTTGTGTGGTACATTTCTGTTGATCGGTGTTGCTCTGGAGAAATATTAGCTGTTCAGTAACACTTTTATCTTTTATTTTGTACAGAGTTTGCCAAATATTAACTAGAAAGTTAACATTGTTATGTATATGAAGCAGCTATCTTAATTTCTATTAAAAAAAAAAGATTTTACAGTCCCACCATACTGAATGCTCAGGCTACATGAGTTTTGAACTGAATTTACTTCTTCGTTTATGAACGATAATTCAGTAGGTTAGTAAATGTGACTGAATTGTCTCCACCGCCCCTCCATGCACCTGTAACATACCCATTGGAAATGACAATATGTCATATTGATGACATTGCATTGTTGTAACGCAGGGGTGCATAAATACATTTGTGACTTGAACCGTGGCTGAAATCAATTCTTTAAAATGCGTCATGCCATATTGCAGCAAATAACAATGGCAACCACAGGGATAGCAAAGGCCCTTAGTGCTGCCCTGCTCAGAAGCAAAAAGTGAAGACTAGGAAGCAAAACTTGGAAAAGGTGTCACAACACGATTTACTCTGCAGAAGCACGAATGGTTCCAGTCAATACCCTCTCTGCAATTATTTTTTTAACCATTATATTGTAATAATTCTGCTGCAGCAATTCAAACTCATAATGCCCTGTCCTTTGTTACCTGCCAGCCTGACGAGAGTCGCCCAAAGAGGGATCTCAAAAGTATGCACCTACTAACAATATTCTGACCTTGTTTCTCAAGATCAAATAAGGCTGCAATCCTGTGCATGCTTCTGTGAGGCTTCCTTCTGAGTAAAACACGCATAGGGTTGCGCTGTAAAGCTACTTTCTGAAAGGAATTGCTTGAGACCATAATAGGCGGGAGTACTTTTCACCTTTCCAACCCCGAGATGTGAAATTGCCTCTACAGTTATTTCCCTGTGAGTTATTTCAGCAAATACGAGGCTATGACTAGCCCACGAGATTTCTTTTGGATTATAGTTTCAGTCACCACCTGTCTTTAACTCAATACATCACATGCTTTTCTGCTCCAGCTCTGCAGTTCCTCCGCCTGTTGTACCTTGGATCGGTATGACTCTGACCTTTTTGATAACCTCATGGTAGCTTAAGTCTTTAAGGTGCCACAAGCCTTTCAAAACATTTTCTTGCTGTAGCAAACTAATGTGGGCCTTTTATGCACAGGCTGATTCTGCCGCTGTAACCCCCTGACTACTTGGGGGCTCTGTTTTCATTATGCACATTTTCTCAGACCTTTAGAAGGTGCCTTGCTCTCCCCTTGTGTTTTCCCTGCATATTCTGGATGCTGTTTTAGCCCGAGTTTAAAGTCTGCCTCAATCCCAAATTGAAGCTGTTCCTGCGTATACTTGTCAATTTGGTTTTTTCTCTCCATGCCCATTCTCACTTCTCCCTCCCACTTGCCTTTCGCCCTCATTCAACCCCTCCCCTCGAAGCCATCTCTTTTTTGTTTGCCAGTGCTGGAATACTATGAGGCTGCTTATCTGGTCAGTTTCACAGTGCGTGTTAGTCAGTTTCAGACCTCAGCCAGATCAAACAGAGGTGGGCAGATTTACCACCCTCCCCTTATACCTGTCCTCTTTAGGATAGGCATGAAAGTCAATTTTTTTTGTTTGCCAGTGCCAGACTAGAGATATAACACTGGAATAATAACGAACAACCTTATTTCTCCAGTATCCATTTAACATCCTCTTCAAAAAAAAACTCCCCAAGATGGGGGCTACTCGGCTCAGTTAAAATGAAAGAATCCTACTGTGGGGCTGGTGACGTATTTAAAAAAACACTACAACCAAATACAAAGCAGTATTTGCAGGGGGAGGGGTGTCTCACGCATAAGTGCCTTTTTCCTACCCGTGATCTATTGCAAGATCGATCTATTGCTAGAGTGCATGTGTGATTAAAAATGGGGGTGGCAAGCCGCGTAACGGCAACGACATCAGTGACCACTCCCACCTTGGTTCAGATTTTCACTGGCTCCACATTTTCACTGGCGCATGCAGAAATTTACTCTGAGTAGTCCAAAGTACTCCGGGAATTTATTGGGGGGGGGGGTTGCGGCTGAAGCCCCTGTGCAGAGTGCTTTGAAAATTCGACAGCAGTTATTGCAGATGGAGAGAGCAGCATATCCATCAGAAACCCGTGTATAAAAGGCCAGGGCTACCCAACCAGAAGGTTAACTGAAAGTTTCATTTCTGTAATGCTGACTTTTCTTCTAACAAGGCACTTCTGCATTGAGGCCTAGTTTTCAATCCCGGCCAGCCTTTTTTCAGCTGTGCCACCCTTGGTATTTAATTAATACAACAAAGTTATATTAATCCTGGTTCACATTCTACATACCACACCATCCATTTTGACTCGTTCTGTACTTGAGCTTCAAAAATGGCTTGGCAAACCACATCCTAATGTCTTAAGTGTTACACGGAACAGGAATAATATTTGGCGATACAAAAAAACTTGGCATGAAAACCCCAAGACTGCCCACGGTGGTCCAGTAATTCCTTTCCATGTTCATTTTGCTGCCCAAAATACTCACAGGAAATGTCTCCCCTGAGACTTTTTACTATGCTGCATGGAGAGCTATTTGTTTTAACGGCATTAAGCCTACCTGTTTATGATGCTTTCTGTTAAAACGCTGGCGCAAGTGCCGAATTTATTTGAGCCCGGCGGGGGCTTATGTACACACAGACCACCTGCGTTGCCCGTTCGGTTTGCACCCCTGTAGCGTACGCTTTAAACCAGTTGAAGTGTTCCTTACAGGCTTCTCAAAGGGTAAGCTTATGATTGGACACACAAATGCCACAAAAACAAATGATCCCCCCCACAATAGTTCTTTAAAAAACCCTCCAAGGTTTCTTTAAACTGAGCCAGTGATGTACATTCAGTGAAATAGTTTGATTGATTTACTATTAGTACAGCGTAAGCCAGTAAAACACATGCATCATTTATACAAAAAGTAAAAAATATATAGCAATTCAACCAAAAACATAGCTAATTAAAATTTCCAAATAATTTATAATAGACTAAAATTGACTAAATTATGAATTAATCTAATTGCAATTGCCCAACATTATGCGTCGAACTTTATATGCAATTGTACAAAATTTGACTACCTGTTTTGACTACCTGTTTTGCCCCTTTCCAGAGGGGACTCTTAATTCTCCCTTCATCTGAACTGACTGCAATTTGGCTAACTTACAATAAGCTTCCTTGTAGGAGCACCTAAGCAAAACATGCTCCAATTCCCCCGATTTTCAAGGGCACACCCATTCTGTTACCGAAATAGTTTGTGTTTCTTCACGCCCTCTTAGCATTCACACCAGTGGGATCCACGCCTGTGCAGAGCATGGATTCAGAACATTCTAGAGCTTGACTTTAAGGCACAAAATTGATCTCCCCCTTTTGAGCAGTCACACATACTTAAAGGGGAGGAGTCGCAGCTAGGGTTGCCAACTGCTGGTTGAGAATTTCCTGGAGATTTGGGGTGTGGAGCCTGGGATGGGAAGGATTTGGGGAGGGGTGCAACCTCAGCAGAGTATAATGCCATAGAGTCCAGCCACCAAAACAGCCATTTTCTCCAGGGATACTGATCTGATCTTGTAATCTGGACATCAGTTGTAACTGGGGGATCTCCAGGCCCTACCTGGAGGTTGGCAACCCTAGTCACATCTTCCCACTCAGTTGCCGTTCGACCACTGCCACAGCAGTATTACCTGGGAACGTTCTCCTCCGAGCTAGTATTTTCAGTGTTTTTCTTCTATTTCGGTCAAACTTGCATTTTCTCTCCCCCACCCCCCGGCCCTGTGTCTCTTCTTTGACCTTGTGCTTCATTTTTGGAAATTTCTGAACAATGTTTTCCCTGGATCTGAGCCCACCATGTATGGCTACATGTATACAGAGCAACCCATTTACACGGCCACTGTGTTCACATGTGGCATCGAGCAGCAGTCCCTGTAACACTCATTGGCCTGTAGGCCTGAATGGCTTTAATTGTGCCCCTGCTGTCTGCATCCTTTCAAGTAGTGAAGGATTGATGGGGAAAGCCTGCCACAATGCCTAGAGATGTGAAGGCCTGGGAAAATTTTTTTTGGGGGGGGAATGGGGATGATTTCTCCCCATTTTTTACAAGACCTTTTTTAAATTTTTCTGAAGGAAAAATTAGAAAACAGAAATTAGAAAATGTTGTGCCGAGTAATCATAGCTGCATCATGTATGCAAGTGTACATGCAGGCTACACGCATGGGCTGCTTACAAGCAGAACCACAGAGGCCGCTGCCCAGTGCCCCGCCCTTTTTCCTTCTCTCTTGCATACACTTCAAGTCAGCACCAAGCACACACACACATCCCAATGTCTGATAAGGAACACTCTGCGTTTCCGCCCTCCCTCGCTTCCCTCTGCAAAAGGACACTGTGAGCTTTCTCAAGGAAACAGGCTCCATTCATTAATGTAGCGAGGCTCACGCAGGCGCTGTAGAAACTAATGATGTTGCGTTGACAAGCTAACATCAGATGTTAAGAAAATGTATCGTATTGGAATGTCAAATGTCTATAAAACCTCTTGCATTTGCCCTGCTTCGTTGTGACAGGATAGCGGAGCTGTTTGTCTGGATCCTGGCTCACCCGGTTATGACTCCTTGGCCAATAAAGCAAGCCGTAAGCTCAAACCAGCCTCCTTGCCCTCATTGTTCTCACTGGACTCTACGACAATGGGGGGAGCACGTCATTAGAAAATAGAAAATATGAGTAAAAATACGAATAAAATACTAATGAGTAAAATACTTATTAAGGCAAGGCTTTTCACACTGAAGATGTATAGCATGAAAAAGTCTGAGAACTTTTTCATTTTTTCCAGTGGAAAAATTAGAAAATTTGGGGGAAAACTGTGTGTGTGTGGGGGGGGGAACTCTTATTAAATATGCTCTCTTTTTAAAGTGAGAAAACCCTTGTCTTACAAAGTATTTCACTCATTCCAAATGTACAGCATGGAAAAGTCTGATAGTCTGTAAAGAGCAAAAAAGTCCAGTAGCACCTTAAAGACTAACAAGATTTCTGGCAGGGGGTGAGCTTTTGTGAGCCACAGCTAGGGGTGCCAACCTCCAGGTACTAGCTGGAGATCTCCTGCTATTACAACTGATCTCCAGGTGATTGAGATCAGTTCACCTGGAGAAAATGGCCGCTTTGGCAATTGGTCTCTATGGCATTGAAGTCCCCTCCCTTTCCCAAACCATGCCCTCCTCAGGCTCCGCCCACACAAAAAACTCCAGGTGTTTCCCAACCCGGAGCTGGCAACCCTAGCCACTGCTCACTAATTCAGATACAGCTAGAATGTGATTCCATCTATCCTTCAGCAGAGACCAATGAATTAGACCCACAATGGCGCATGTAAGGGCACTTTCAAACAGCCCAAATAATGCACTTTAAATCCACTTTCACTGCACCTTAATGATCATTTGCAAGTGGATTTTGCCAGTTCACACAGATAAAATCCACCTTCAAAGTGCATTGAAAGTGGATTGCAAGCGCATTATTTGGGCTGTGTGAAAGCGCCCTGAATGTCAAAAGCAAGCAAATGACATTAGCAGGCGTGATTGGATTGGGTGTGTGATATGCAGAGGGGTAATAGGCGTGGAGAGTTTTAAACGGAGATTAAACCTGGGATCTTCACATCCTCCACCTTCACATCAAACCCCCCCCCCCCCCCAAAAGGCCTTGGAACAGACCAACGCCTCAGCCACCCTCTGGCATCGAGCCCACGGAAACCCCGCATTGCCAGCTTCCGATGCCCTCACCCAAAATGGCGGCGGAGACGGCCGCAGAGAGGGGCGGAAGCGCCTGTCGGTGACGCGCCGAGACTCTATGGTGAGTCGAAGCCGGAAGCTGTTCTCCTCGCCTCCCCCCTCCGCTTGTTGTGGAAGCGGCGGACGGAGGGCGGCTGGGAGGCCCTCTTCGTATCCCCCCTCAGCGGGGCAGCAGGTAAGCCGAACGGGGGCGGCTGACCAGGGCCACGGGGGGGGGGGACGGGCTGTTCTCCTCTTCCTGTCGCGCGCGGCGGGTCGCCTCAGCCCGATGGCGGGGGAAGGGGGCGAATGGCCGCGGCCGCTGTCAGTTTCACCACGTCCGCGCCGCTTCTCCCTTAGCGCTGAGGTACCGCTTCCGAGGGCTGAAGAAGCGCGGCCGGGGGAGGCAAGGGGTTAAAGCAGAAGTCGCGAACTCCGCTCCTCGTCACCCCCCCCCCACGGCTTGTGGACGTGTAAACGAGTATGCAAATGATAGCCCTTTGGAGGGCGTGGCTATGCAAATTTCAGCGGGGGTCTTTCGAACCCAGAGCTGCAGTCTTGGGACACCTTCAGGGGAGGGGGAGCGAAGGCAGCCTTTCGGAATACGTGTGGTGGCGTGGGTAAGAGTGTGGGACGAGTATCAGGGAGTCCCGGGTTCGAATCCCCGCTGGTGCCATGAACACACATGAAGCTGCCTTAGACTGAATCAGACCCCGGGTCCATCCAAGTCAGTATTGTCTGCTCAGACGGGCAGCGGCTCTCCAGGGGCTCAGGCAGGGGTCTTTCACATCATCTACCTGCCTAGTCCCTTTAACTCACTGGTTCCCAACCAGGGGTCCGTGGACCCCCAGGGGTCCGCGAGAACTAAATTAAGGTCCTCGAAACAAAGTTATAAACCCATAATAAATTAATATTTTCAATTAAAAGTTCTCTATTATAAAAATATATATTCAAATATTATTCTAAGTTTAATGTTTAACTAACAGTTATGATTAAAGTTTATTTTCAAATTCTCGGAATTTTTATTTTGAACCTTGGGGTCCCTGCACCGAACAAAAAAGTCCTACTGGTCCCTGGTCAAAAAAAGGTTGGGAACCACTGCTGGAGACGCCGGGGATTGAACCTGGGACCTTCTGCATGCCAAACAGATGCTCTGCCACTAAGCCACAGCCCCCCTTCCATGGCTCTCCAAGGTCTCAGATAGAGGTCTTTCACATCACCTACTTGCCTAGTCCCTTTAGCTAGAGACTCCGGGGTTGAACCTGGGACCTTCTGCATGCCAAGCAGATGCTCTACCCCTGAGCTACGGCCTCTCCCCTAAAAGGTCGCTGGGTGACCTCGGGCCGTGAATAGCCTGAGAGAGAGTGACTGTTCTCTCAGCCTGACCTGCCTCACAGGTAGGGTTGCCATCCTCCAGGTACTAGCTGGAGATCTCCTACTATTACAACTGATCTCCAGCCGATAGAGATCAGTTCACCTGGAGCAAATGGCCGCTTGGGCAGTTGGACTCTATGGCGTTGAAGTCCCTCTCCTCCCCCAAGCCCACCCTCTTAGGCTCCGCCCCAAATCTCCAGGTATTTCCCAACCTAGAGCTGGCAACCCTACTCACAGGGTTGTTGGGAGTATAAAATGGAGGAGAATTTTGCTAAAATAGAGGGAAAGTAAGATTTATTCTTGAGATTCTAAAAATCTCATTGCCTGGTTGTATCCATTCAAGGTTTTCTTTGGGAAAAAAAGGATTCGTTAGCATCTTCAATTCTCAGTGTTATTACGTTTTGTAGAGGTTAGCAGCTTTTATGACTATGGAGGTGAAATCTAAAAATGCAGCCTTTTCTGAATACTAAGTAATCGCAGTAGTTAGTCACCAGGGGCCTTATCCAGAACAGTTTCCCATTTTTATCAGGATTTTCAGATAGACTGAAAGAAAAGGAAGAACAGTGTTAAATGCCTGAAGCACACCAGAGTCGTGCTGATGGCAAGAGATGGTCAAATAAACATCTTAAACACAGAAGAGAGCTGCTTCTGTTGTCTTCATCCTTTCTTTTTGACTCAGAAGAGCCTTGTGCAGCCTATAGGGATAGATGTAAATTTGAGTATCAGGCTCAAGAGGCAAATTCACAAGGGGATTACACAGGTTTGTTGAAATGCAAATCAAAACCAGTGGGTTCCTTAACCATAATATGGTTGCAAAATAGTTTGGCTAGAGAATTTCTTACTGACCCAGCTTTCGGGTCCTTTTTCATCTGGACAGCGGTTTTGGCACGTGTTCCAGTTTGCTTCAGACCTTACAACTGGGGCCTACATTGAGAAACCCAAGCCACATGTGTCCCCTTACTTATTCACAACCAGTGCTCCTTCTGAATAGTGGGTTAGAATCATAGAGTTGGAAGGGACCACCAGAGTCATCTAGTTCAAACGCCAGCACTATGCAGGAAATTCACAACTACCTCTCCCCCCACAGCCCTAGTGACCCGTACTTCTTGCCCAGAAGATGCCCAAGATGCCCGCCTTCTCATCATCTGTTTAAGGTCATAGAATCAGCATTGCTGACAGATGGCCATCTAACCTCTTCTTAAAAACCTCCAGGGAAAGAGAGCTTACCACCTCCTGAGGAAGAAGAAGAGTTGGTTTTTATATGCCGACTTTCTCTGCCACTTATGGAGAATCAAACCGGCTTACAATCACCTTCCGTTCCCCTCCCCACAACAGACACCCTGGGAGGTAGGTGAGGCTGAGAGAGAATGACTTGCCCAAGGTCACCCAGCTGGCTTCATGTGTAGGAGTGGGGAAACAAATCCAGTTCACCAGATTAGCCTCCGCCACTCATGTGGAGGAGTGGGGAATCAAACCCAGTTCTCCAGATCAGACTCCACCGCTCCAAACCACCGTTCTTAACCACTACACCACACTGGCTCCCTGTTCCACTGAGGAACCGCTTTAACTGTTAGAAAATTCTTCCTAATATGGGTTGCCATATCTCAGTACAGGCCATGCGGTAGGTACAGCCAGCTTCCTGAGGCTGTGATAAATCAGAATCTGTACCGAAGGGCCATCCCTGTGTACGTGCAGTGCTTTCGGGATAGTATTTTAAGTATTAACTGACAGCAACAGTTCAGAATGACCTTCAGCGCCCATCACGCTTGAAGTATGCAATGCATTTTGAACTTTGGAAAGTGTATGCTCAAGACTCTTGACTGGAGTTCAAATCTTTTGTCCCAAGAAAATTAATCTCACATCTCTCGGCACAAAACTCAAATTGATGTATATATGATTGTGGTCTCTGTCGTAACTGTAGTGAAGATTTTGTAAAGAATTCCAAGCGAATAACTTGTTGAGCTAATTTGCGGCAGCTTTTGCCAGCCCAGCAGTGCCTTTTGGATGCTGTGGCCCGCACCAAGGAGGCTTTTGGCTTCTGCTTGTTCACAGGCTTTTTCTGTGGCCACCTGGATGTTGTAGGATGGGTTCCTAGGGGAAATTAGAAGGTCTCTGTCTCTTTCTTGCAGTTCTGCAGTAGTTCATGAAACTTTGAACACACGAAGCTGCCTTATACTGAATCAGACCCTTGGTCCATCAAAGTTACTATTGTCTACTCAGACTGGCAGCAGCTTTCCAGGGTCTCAGACAGAGGTCTTTCACATCCCCTTCCTGCCTAGTCCCTTTAACTGGAGATGCCGGGGATTGAACCTGGGACCTTATGCATGCCAAGGAGATGCTCTACCACTGAGCCACAGCTCCTCCTTCCTAGTTGTAAAACAGAGCTTTATAAAAGAGGCTTTGGTTCCTCAGAGTGTGTGTTTCTGTTGGGTGAGTCTTGAAAGGACTGCGATCTGTGTTGGGCATTGTTAATCAGTTTAGTGCTGTTTGCTTTAACTTGGGTCTTACAGTATGCAGTGCTGATTTTTTATTGTTAGTCATCTTGTGTCCCCAGTCATCTGGGACAAAGGTGACTTTATACATGCATTAAATACAACTTTAACTTCTCTTTAAAGCTTCTTTTGACACTAAAAGATAACAGAAGCCCCTGCAAAACGGCTCGAGCGTATAAGGTAATGGGCTCGGAGAACAGTGCTTTAAAGCATGATGCACTGGAAGAGCCGCCGTTTACGCTGCCCTCCGGAGTCAACATTTATCCAGCAGTGCTTCAGCGTGGCAAACTCGCCTCTGTCTTTGTGTATAAGAGCGAGAACGAGGACAACGTTAACAAAACTGCTAAGGTATTGTGTTTTAGCATTATTGCCATATTGCCCTTTGGAATGATAAGAGCTCCCTGGGGTTATCTAAGAAATGGCTGGGAGTGTGGACAGAATCATGCAGGTGCAGAGGAGAGCGATGAGGGTCATCAGGGGCCTGGAGACCAAGCCCTATGAGGAAAGGCTGAGGGAGATGGGAATGTTTAGTCTGGAGAAGAGGAGGTTAAGGGGGGACATGATTGCTCTCTTTCAGTATTTGAAGAGCTGTCACTTAGAGGAGGGCAGGGAGCTGTTCCTGTTGGCAGCAGAGGATAGGATTCGCAATGATGGTTTTAAATTGCAGGCAGAAAGGTACCAGCTGGATATTAGGGAAAAATTTTTACAGTAAGAGTTGTTTGACAGTAGAAGCAGCTACCTAGGGAGGTGGTGAGCTCTTCCTCACTGGCAGTCTTTAAGCAGAGGCTGGACAAGCACTTGTCAGGGATGCTCTAGGCGGATCCTGCATTAAGCAGGGGGGTTGGACTAGATGGCCTGTATGGCCACTTCTAACTCTGTGATTCTATGAATGACCCAAGCCACTCTTTCTCCCTAGCAAGGTTTCCCCTCCTTGATCATGAGAGCCAAAAGAAAAGCTGGGGAAATTTAGGTAATGCACAACACTGTCAGAGTCAGTACACTCTTCCTGCTCATCAGCTCCAAATGTGAGCTGTGACCAGAAAATGCTGTGGAATGTAAATGCCTTGTTGAGCAGACAGCATGAAACAAGTAACTGGAAGAGCGCCAGGTCGTGAAGCCAGTTTGCATTGTCCAAATCTGGTAGCTAGTCGCAATTGCTTCCAAATTCCGGAACTGTAAATATTCTTCAGGAAGGAACTCAAAGATAAACTTATCCCCATGTAATTTGTTTTTCATCCATGACCTATTAACGGCTGAATGCCATTTTGGGGAAGGTGGGGGGAAGTATGATCAGTGCAGATTACACATACATTATCAACTTTAGCATATTAGCATGAAACACATAATGGAGTAAAGGAAATTTCTGAGTGTCCTTGTGTGAAAGCAGCTGAAATGCAGTTGTGGGCTGTTGGAGAAAACAAGCAGAAAACGTAAAAGGTAAAGGTTCAAGCACTAGATCATTACTGACCCATGGGGTGATGTCACATCACGACGTTTACCAGGCTGACTATGTTTACAGGTTGGTTTGCTATTGCCTTCCCCAGTTGTCTACACTTTACCCCTAACGAGTGTTGTTGCTCTTTTTTTCTTTTGTGTTTTTAAAGCACCTGAAAACTTTACGCCACCCTTGCCTCCTGCGCTTCCTCTCTTGCACTGTGGAAATCGATGGGATCCATTTGGTCACAGAGCGCGTGCAGCCGGTGGAGAAGGTCCTGGAGAACCTCTCTTCTTCAGAGATATGTGCTGGAATCTACGATGTTTTGCAAGCTCTTGTCTTCCTCCATGATAGAGTGAGTACTTCCGTGACAGAGTGAGTACCTACCTGCCACATCCAAGAATTGAAGTAAATCTTTAGTAGGGTTTGTGCCAGTTGGAGTGGAGGAGGATTGGTTGGGGAGAAAGGGGTCTCTGCTTTGTCATTACATTTCTTCGTTTTTAAGATGCTGGCCTTGCGAAACCAAATTTCAGATGTTGCCTTTTACCCTTTCACTGCTCGACGTGCCTGTTCATGTGAACCAGTCCTACCATGAAGTGAAAATAATGTAACTTAAGACCAGTTGACAAAGCAAGCTCCTGGCCTGCTTTCAGATGGCAAAAAGGGTTGAAAGCAGATTCAGCCTACAGAGGCCTCATTCAGTCTTCCAAGATGTGGTTATTTCTTGCTCTTGCTGCTCATGAAGTGTCAGAGTTTGGCTTGCTGCAGCTTTGTTTATGACAGTGGTCGGCAAAACACGGCTCGCGAGCCGCATGCGGCTCTTTGGCCGGTTGAGTGCGGCTCTCGAGGAGGAGGCAGTGGTGCGGCTGTTACCTCGCCCCTGCTCCCCACCTGGCTCGCTGCCCTCCGCCAGGGGGCAGAGGTGCGGGGTCGTGGCCCGGGCAGGCCGGGCCGGCTGGCCGGCTGGCCGGAGGAAGGGCTGGGGAAGCACGCCCCCTGGAGCCGGAGGGCGAGGAGCCGTGGGGAGTCGGCTGCGGCCGAGGTAGGTGCGGGGCGGGGACGCGGGGAAGAGCGGGCCGGGGCGCTGCCTTCTGCCCCTCCCTCCGCTTCGGAGTCTCCCTTGCCGCAGCCGTGCTGGCACTTAACAAACACACACACAGATGCACATTTCCCCCCAACCAAATTCTCAAAACTCTGCAGGGGGGCTTAATTTTGAGTTTGGAGGACGCGCATGGGGGAAGATGTGCATCTACGGAGCGGCAAAGCCAAGGCAAAACATCCTGGTGACTCGATGAATAATTTTGGGGCTGAAACTTGTCAAAGTGTTGCGGGGTGGGGCAACGGAAACGATCTGTGAACACATAAAGGTGCCTTCTACTGAATCGGAAGTCAGTATTGTCTACTCAGACTGGCAGGATCTCAGGCTGAGGTCTTTCACATCACCTACTTGCCTAATCCCTTTAACTGGGGATGCCGGGGATTGAACCTGGGACCTTCTGCATGCCAAGCAGATGCTCTACTGCTGAGCCACGCCCCCTCCCCTAAAAGGTCAGTGTTCTGTGTTGAACATATAAACAGTGTACCTACCTATATAGTTTAAGTTTAAGAAATTTGGTTCTCAAAAGAAATCTCAGTCATTGTACTGTTGATATTTGGCTCTGTTGACTAATGAGTTTGCCGACCACTGGTTTATGAGAACCGCCTGTGCATGCCTGTTGCAACCTGTTCCTAAAGCAAGACGCCTTTTCTATTGAAAGCTCTATTTCGAGCATGTGGAGGAAATTATTTTGGCCCACGAATTGTATATAGATCTGACACTTTCGCAGTTTACTTTTGCAATCTTTATTCTGAGGTTAGTATTTAAGGATTTAAAGAACTTTGAGTTTTAGGCCGAGGGATGATCAAATACGTCAGCAGGTTTGGATAAACGAGGCAGGATTGTGTTCATAGGTGAGCATAAGGAGCAGTCGAATGGGAAAGGTAGCCATGGTGTTGACAGCATAAAATGTGAAATTTGTGCAATCCTGAGTGTGGGAAATAAGTTCTCTCTCTAATAAATGGAGATCCAGTTTTAAGGGTTCGGCTGAGATGAAATAGTCACATTGGCTAGCTGGTCTTGCATGCCTCAGCCAGATGAAGGAAGAAGCACAGTAGAGTTGGCCGTCAGGATATATAAACATGGTGCTTTCTGAACCATTTCTTCTCCGCGCACCTGGGATTTGGGCTTCATTTCCTGAGATCTTTAAAATGGCTCCAACTCTGTGGTTTGGTAGATCGGGGGGCGGGGGCTCTCAAGCAGAAGTGAAGGGAGCCGAGTGTAATCCGCTTTTTTGCCACGTTATGATATACTAGGACTAAACTGACGCGGTAGCTGAACTCGGTGTGGCATAAAGCTCCTCTCCTCACAAGAGCTCTCTGGAGGGGTATAAAATTCCTCTGTGGCTTTGGCAGCTCTCTTCTCGAGTCTCACTACACCTAATTAGCACTAACGAGTCTTGCTCCCGCATCTATTCCCAGCCTTATTGTGTATGTGTGTGTTCTCTCGTTTTCCTTCTCTGAACTATATTTTAGGGAAACCTGACGCACAACAATGTCTGCCTGTCATCGGTGTTTGTGAGCGAGGACGGGCATTGGAAACTGGGTGGCATGGAAACGGTCTGCAACCAGAAGGAAGCCACGGCAGAGGTAAAAAACCAGATCGCCTTTGTGTTGCCCAAGAGCGAGTGTTTGCTGGGTGGTCTTATGTGAGCCGTTCAGCCCAAGCTGAGGTGTTTGGCATTCATTATGTTGAAGAGTATGTGGGCTGAATATCCAGCCACATAGATTCTGCGGATAATTAAATTTGACTAGATTTGGAGCTGAATCTCCCACGGTCAAGAAGGCTACTGTTTTTTTTGTAGGCAGCAGAGGACAACCACTAGATCAGGGGTGTCAAACATAAGGCCTGGGGGCCGGATCCAGTCCCTTGAGAGCTCTTATCCGGCCCATGAGCCAGCCGAGGTAGCCACGCCCCACTATTGATCTGGGCTGGCGAGGCATGGCCCAGCCTGACCAAGTGACATTTATGTCATATCCTCGTAACAATTGAATTCGACACCCCTGCACTAGATAATGCTATGGAGAGTTAGGAATTTCGGCATTGCATTTTGTTCTCTTCTGTGAGAGTATCTGCCTTTTGTTGGCGATATTACTCTGAAGAGAGACGAAAGAGCATGACCCTCCCGGGATCTTGGATGCAGAACGAGCCACATTGGGAGTTGCCCCTGGGGGACACGAACAGGCTTGGCTTTCGACTCCTGCTGCCCAGTTGAGGAACTGTGAACGCTAGCCATGCCCAGTAAAGGCTGCTAGAAGGTGTAGTTCCCCAAGTATTACGTACGAAGTTAGCATTGCATCACTTACTTGGAGGAGGAACTGGAGAGTCTGTGTTTAGGCAAAAAGTGTGCAAGTGCAAGTGCAAATGTGTCTGTGCATGGGAGGAGGTATTTCACAAGAAGAGAGCAAATGGAACCACGTTTTTGAGCAGTAGCTGAAGATGATGTGGATAGGGGGAAAAGAAGAAGAAGAAGAGTTGGTTTTTATATGCCGACTTTCTCTACCACTTAAGGGAGACTCCAACTGGCTTACAATCACCTTCCCTTCCCCACAACAGACACCCTGTGAGGTAGGCGGGACTGAGAGAGCTCTAACAGAGCTGTGACTTGCCCAAGGTCACCCAGCTGGCTTCGTGTGTAGGAGCGGGGAAAGAAATCCAGTTCATCAGATTAGCCTCCAGCGCTCATATGGAGGAGTGGGGAATTGAACCCAGTTCTCCAGATCAGACTCCACCATTCCTAACCACTACACCACGCTGGGAGCGAATGCAGTGGCGTGTCAGGCGTGGGGAAAGGTACACTGAAGAGAGCGACACCTTTCTGCCGATCCATATGGACCCCCACGAATGTCCCCAATCCCTGACACATCCATCCATGTGGGCTTAAAGTCTGAGAAGAAAGTAGCGGACTGGCCAAGAAATAAACTGGGCCCTTAAACATCCCTCACCGATCCCAATGCTTATCCCTCACCCATCAGCATTACGCAGTCTGTTGCCCATATAGTACTAAGCAGCCACATGGAATGACTTTCCTCCAGGTCAACTCCCACATAATACCAAACTATAGTTTGGAACAGTGAGCACAAGTCTTGTGCTTGTTGGCTTCTTCCTCACGTTGCCCACCACATTTGTTATTTCTGCTTTAGCACAAGCTGTAGTTAGCACACACTGGTAAATTACGGTTTGCTGTTCCCCTTCAGACCCGAATTAGAAAATCTTAATACTGTGGTTTATAGCTCTTGGTTGGAGAGAAGCACAGGCCATAGGCTGCATTCAGATATTGCGATAAACTGGAATTTTTTGCAGAAAGCCCAGTTAATTGACCAGATGTACACAACAGACCTCGGTTTGCTCATAAATCCCAGCTAGCCATTTTTCCAGCCTCCAAGCAGTCTACACATGCTGTCCCAATTTCCCTTGTGTCGCCAGGCTGCTGGCAACATTTAAAGCCATATTGTGGATCAGCTGCAGAAAGTGGAAAGTGAACTGTAGGAGTGGGGAGAGAAGTTTTGGGCAAGCTAAACCTCCCTTCCTCCTTGCACTCAGCTGAGGATGATCAGTCTCCCTCCCACCCTCTGTGTAGCTGCTTCACTGAATTCCTAACCCTTTTTTTTACTCTGAAACAAAATAGATCTTTTACAGTACTCCCATCCCAGTTTTTCTCTTCTGCTGTTTCACCATATTCTGGAACTTTGTTTTCTCATGGGAAATAAAAGCTCGGGGAAGAAAACATTATGGCCAGATCACTTAGATCAGGGGTGTCAAACATAAGGCCAAAGGGCCGGATCTGGCCCCTTGAGAGCTCTTATCCGGCCCATGAATCAGCTGAGGCAGCCACCCCACCCATTCTCAATCTGGGCCGGCAAGGCATGGTCCGGCCCAACCAAGTGACATTTATGTCATATCTGGCCCTTGAAACAATTGAGTTCGACACCTCTGACTTAGTCATTCCTTCCTGGGATATATGATGGAAAATACCATCAGTTCACAGCCAACTTATGTTGAACCCAAATGGGGTTTTCAAGGCAGAAGACCAAGAGAGTGGTTCCTCTACATAGTGACCCTGGTATTCCTTGGTGGTCTCCCATCCAACTACTAACCAGGTCTGACCCTGCTTTGCTTCTGAGATCTGACAAGATCAGGCTAGCCTGGGCCATTTAGGTTCGGACTCAGGGATATTTAGGCAAGCTTAATGTATGTGTGGAGGAAGGCATGGCAGCAGACAGGCTGTGAACAGCTTTGGACTAACAGTAGTTTAGGAGAGCAGTTTCTAACATGTTGGCAAACTGCATAAAAGTATGCAATTAAGAGAGAGGTTTTGTCTTGCTACTTTTTAAATATTTCCCGGAGCTCATAGTCCTGTTTGCTGAATCATCACCAGCAGAAATTGTGTCCTGGAGAGAAGAGGGAAAGAGAGGAATGGAGCGTCCTGAGAAAACAGCACTGATAACCTTCCTGCTACGGCTGCATCAAGCTTTCTGTTTGGTGCTTTCCACCTCTGTACGCAGGAGACTGAGGCAGGCAGTGCTGCTGAACAGAGTGGGATTTCTTCATTTAGGTGTCATGACAGTTAGTGAAAACCGTGGTTTAGAATCCCAGGTGCAAACTGTGGTTTAGAATCCCAGTATAGTTGTGTACGGCCTTTGGACATTGCACTACGCCAGAGCTTCCCCACACTGTGAATTAGGGAATGCCTGAAAGCAGCTCTTGTGTTTCCCCGTTTGAGTGTAGTGGGAAACTCTGGCTTGTGCTTAAATCCGAAGTTGCTCATCAGCTCCAAGGAGGGAGGGGAGGGAGCATGTGAGCAACGGGACAGTTTCTGTCATGCCAAGCCATGGGCTTGGATTTGCATCAGTGGAACAGGACTTCCTTAAATGCCCCCAATACTGTCCATAGGAGACAAGGGACAGCATAGGGGAGGAGTTGGATGTCAGCAGTGGAAGGGGGAAACTGGCAAAAATGCGCCCCCCCCCCATTGGCAGAAATTTTTCACTGGATCCAATCGACGGCTTGGTATTATGTGAGAAGTGAGGCTCTATGTTGAAGCCTGAAAGCTCTTAAGACTGAGACAGAGAGAGAGAGAAAGAGAGAACCACAGGGGGAACTTGTTTTCTGTCACTACCAACCTTCTTGTTGTGGAGTTCTACACGAGATCGCCTGAAGAGTTCTCTTCTAGTCTTTGCACTCTAGATTGCAAAGGAATAGCTAGTGCTTTACTTCAGAGAAGGTGTGGGAGAGGGGGGGGAAGGTTCCATTTTTATTTTTATTTTTGTTCTTTGGATGCGTCTTCAAGTTTAGGGTGATGGGAACACCAAAGACTAACCTTTGAATGCTTCGACTGCATTTCACATAGTATTGTTGGTTGCTTAACACACCAGCCTTTTCTTTGGCCAAAGTGTGTCTGTTTCCTTCTCTTCCTGTAGTTTCTGCGTAGCATCAAGTCAGTACGAGAGAAGACGGGCATCCCCCCTGAAGAAATGGTAGGTTCTTTTGGTCGCTTATGCTGAAATGCTTGACTGAGGTCGACCTGATATCTACGTTCAGAAAACACTTTTGTGTTTTTGTGTGTGGATAGTGTGTCAGAAACATTGTTGCTTTCTGTGGACATGCAGTTGAGAAGGTGTGCCAGTAAAGTTGCCATGCCATTTCTGGGTTGAGGCTGCCTGTGAGAAACCCAGAGATAACTATGTGAGAGTTATACCCTCAACAATGGTCTTTTATGCATGGCTGTTTCACTCGCCATCACCCCTCTGACGACTTGGTGTCTTTGTGTTGATTGTGCATGCCATTTCTGACCGTCAGAGGTTGCCTCCCCCTGTCTTTCCTCGCGTTTTTTCCACGTTTTCAAATTAAAGATAAAACAGGTCTCTCAAAACACAGGGAAACACAGGGGGAAAGCAAAGTGACCTCTGACAGCTGGAAATGGCATGCATAGTCAAAACAAAGACCCAAAGTCATCTGAGGGGTGATGGTGAGTTAAACAGCCATGCATAAAAGACCAGTGTTATATCTGGATTTATTGTGTGTCAACATCTATAATCTTGAGTTGCCTGCTTTTTGATACCAATCCTCAAGGTGCTTGACCAAGATAAAACAAGCTATCAAAACTACATAAAAAACAAAAAGTGTCAACATTCCCATGGGAGCAACGACAGCCAAGGAAAACCTTTATCACCCACCATTAAAAGCCTGGGCAAATTGATCTGTTTGTGCCTGGCACCTTAAAAGTCATGAGTTCAGGCATCAAACAAATGAGTGAAGGATGCCGCTGTAGAAATGGCTCTGTCTCTGGTAGCCACAAATCCAATCTTTGCATGGTGGGGAGAACACAAAGTAGGACCACTGATGAAGATCTTCATAGGCTAGTTCCTGTGGGAGCTGGTGGTCCCTCAGATCCCTGGTCAGTTTAGGACTTTATAGGTCACAACCAGCACTTTGAATTACACCTGGAAATAAACAGGGAATGAACAAAGTTTGTAAAGCAGTAGGAAGATATGCCCGTTCCTGCTTAGCCCAATTAGCTGCTGCAGCATTGCGTTCTAAACCTCTTGAAGTATCCAGGTAGTCTTCATAAGCACCACATTGAGTTTATTGCAGTGATCTGATCTGGATGCCGACAAGGCGTGGATAATTAAGGCCACAGAGCTGGTTTTCCAGGAAGGCCCCAAATACTCTAGCCTTTCCTAATAGAGTAGACGTTCCAACCCCAAGATCATTTTGGTTACTCTTTCCTGTAATTCTTTCAAAGTTATAAAGTTATCTTTGATTGGGGTGTGGGGAGGAAGTAGCCAGAACTGTAGACAGAATTCCAGAGTGATTTTGGTGGGACCTTCTTTGTCTGTTTTGCATTTCACGATATCAAAGAATTTGGTGTCATCCACAAACTGGGCTTATTGACTTCAAATTATTGATAAATAAGCTATTAAAATTTTTGGGGAGACTATTACTTTCTTTCTTACATTGTGAAAACTTTCTATTATTCCCTGTCCTCTGCTTTCTAGTGTTTAACCACACCAATCCATATTAAGGCCTTTCTTGGTCTTGTGACTTAAGAACTTTTCTTAAGAACTTTTGACCAATAAGGGACCAAGTATAAGCTACTCAATTGCCCTATCCCATATCTTTGGGGGCCCTCTCACAGAATTAGAATTGCAGCCAGTTGCCTCCCACTGAGGTCCCTGAAATGGTGTTTTGGGGAGGGTGGGGGAAGATAGGACTGGGCAAATGATCCTTTCTAGGGAGATTTGTGTGTGTGTGTGCCAGAGTTCAGACCAATGAGACAAATTGGTTTTGTAGTGAGTTCAGTTTACAGACATTATAATGGGAGAATATTGAAAAATGAATGAATTTTAACTATATGAGCTGTTGTATAATAGAGATAAGCGTGACTGAGTGCCAATGGACGCATTTTTAAGATCAGGGTGCTAGACAGCGTGGGATGTTACTAGGCAACTGCATTGGGCTTGTTTGTGAATTTTTAGTTCCCTTTCAATGTGCAACATGAGAAGCACATTTAAAGCATGTGCGGACAAGGGGGTAGGGGAGTTCCTGACAACAGAATTAATACTTTGTTACTTTAGCGTGCAGATTTCCAACATCTTCCAGAAGGCCAGGGCCATTCCCGGGACGCCTATTCCTTCGGGGCAATGGTTGAAAACTTGTTGACTTTTTTAAACGAAGAGGGTAAGAGTCCTTGAAGAAAAGAAATTACATATTTTTCAAATAACTAACACCATGTTTCCTTTGTTTGCGGAATCCTTTTACTTTTTTTAAGGAGTTATCTTTCATGGGGGGAATTATACTTGGAGGATCATAGCAGAATATTCATTCCAGAGCAATGAATTGTCCATTATTTTATTCGTGATATTTCCAGGGCTGGAGATGATATTGCAAGAATATTCTTCTGTCATCTATGAAACAAGGCATCTTATGCAGTGTTCTTAATGCAGTTTGAAAAGGGACAAAATTCTGCCTCTGAGCACCAGAATGGCATTGATTTAGACAAGGGTTCCTCTATGAGAAGTTCTGCTTTTGGGGAGCCTGACTGACAGCTCTCTTGAGAATGACATGGGTGGAAAATGGTTGGTAAAGTTGGTAAAAGTCAGTTTTTTCATTTGGTCAGTAATTCGTTGGTGTTTTATTAAAAAAATGGTCAGTAAAGTCAGTATTTCTTTGTTTTCGTGACTGCAATTTGTGGGTTTTGTTGTTGTTACTGTATTTTGGGGAAAACGGAACGACTTCCCAGGAACTATTCCACTTTACAGTGTCAGAGCAGACCCTATCTGAGATTTTTCCCTCTCAAGGAGAAAGGCATGGTATCTAACAACAGATGTGCAGGCCCCATACTTCAGAAAACAGTGGCTGAAGGGTTTTAATAGTGCATATTACACCTTGCACTATGATGAAACCACCAGTGCAGCATCTCACAAAGAATTTACAGGTAGCTGTTAGATACTGGACACTAACCAAAAACATGATTGTGGCCAGTCACCTCTAGACGTTTCTTATGGGCTCGGAAACAGCTAAAGATATTTGCAGTAAACTGGACGAAGCTTTGGATTCAGCCCAACTTCCTTCATCAAAACTGCTGATGCGAAGTAATGGTGGGCCAAATGTCAACACTGAACCCATGAATGATTATTTTATTTTGAAAGAAAGTCACCCTACAGTAGATATTGGCACTTGTAACATTCACATTGTCTGTAATGTGTTCCGTAGGGGCCTGGCAGAACGGGGAGACATTGCATCAAATTTAATTTTCCTTCTTCGTGTTTTTTTTTTTTTTTTAATGAGTGGTGATCACGATGGGAGGATTTAACAAAAATTCAAAGAGATCTCGGTATCCCAAACCGTCGTTTCTTGAAACATGTTTCTTCTAACAGGTTATCACTAGAGAGTGCTGCCACAAGACTGATTGAATGATGGCCAGCAGTTGCAAAATACTTTAAGGACTTTGTTCCTAAGAGTAAAAGTGATTTGGTGAAATCTTCCACATAATTAACCACTTAAAACATGAAACAATGAAAGCAGAGGTGATGTTTCGTTGCACAAGCTCCCGCTTATTTACAGAGTTCACCGCAGTGTTCCAGAAAGATGAGCCTTTGGTGCATGTGATTCACAGAGAACTAAAAACACTCACAAGAACCATAACGAATCATGTTTGTAAGAGTTCAGCACCGTTGTCTCTTGAAGCCTTCAATGATGAGCAACATATACCTGCAAGAGAAGTGATCAGTGAAAGTAGAATCTGTGACGAACTGAAAAAATACTTTCTGAAAAGGAACAAATACTCTTTTTAACAGGAGCAAAAATAAAATTTCACAGAAGGCTGCAAACACCTTGCAACTTCAGTCATCTTTGGTCAAGCCCATCCTCAGAAATCTTCAGTGTTTAGCTCCAGCACGGTGAGTCAAAGAAGGAACCCACAAGGATATAATGAAAGTAGCAGCAGCACTCCCAATGGATATTCCACTGGATGTGATTGCGGAGGAATGGAAACTTCTTAGACACGAAGAAACTCGCCAAATGGATACGTACTGGAATCCGTTCTTTGAAAAGACAGAACCATCTGGAGATCCAAAATACCCACTGGTTCCCAAGGTGGTGAAAGCAGCATTATTGTTATCCCGTGGTAGTGCTGACATAGAAAGAAGGTTTTCAAAATCTGGACGCATTTTGACCAAAATGAAAGGGTCAGCATGTCAGAGAGAGCTCTGAATGCCCACCTGCTGGTCAAAGAAACCTTATATCATGCATGCAACAATGATGTATACAGTGTTAACATCACACAGGAGCTTTTACAGATGGTAAGAGCAGCTCGTGTTCATTACAAGCAAAATTGTGATGAACAGTGTGGCATTAAAGAGAAGGAGCAAAAAGGGGGTAGAAGAAGGAAAAGGCAGAGGCATTAGAAAGGTTTAAGAAGATGGGCAGTGAAAAGGATCATATACAAGAGAAGGAAGCAATGCTGAAAAGATGAGACAAGAATAGAAGCAGATGATTGCTTGAGCGTTGCGAAGTGATGTAACCAAGAGTCTAAAGGAGGCTGCTGAGAAAAAGCACATGGTGGGATTCAGCACAGCACAGCTTATGCTAGATGGAGTGGAGAAAGCACTGGAAGAGGAGGATGAGAAGATAATAACTTCTTTTTTCAGCAAAAAACCAAAGATTTTGTTTTTAATGAGTGGTGATCACGATGGGAGGATCTTTACAGTATGTTTTGTTCTCATAACGATTATTTTATGTATGATGTTTAATATGTTTTGCTGTTTTATTATCTGCAGTACACTATTATTTTTAAAGGTTTGCCTTAAAAATTTTAGTACAATAATGAAACAATGTCCTAGCTTCATTAAAATATTTCTTTTTTAATAAAAAGGTGTGCGATGGCTAGCTATGGAGGTGGTGGAGGCCCAGATGATTATAATGTTTTTAACGAAGTCCCAGTTTTACTTTTAAAATGCTAATGTATCGATAGGCTGAAATTAAATTGGTCAGTAATTTGTCAGTATTTGGTCATGGTTTTTTAAAATATTTTGTTCAGTAAAGTCAGTAATTTTGACCCTTTGACTAGTTTCCACCCTGGAATGATAGCTGACCAATAACTAAAACAGTAGCTTGCTGTTGGAGATGATAATCTAAACTGCATCCAAGAACTGCATGTGCAGCACAGAGAGAGAAGGGCGCACAGATACACACACCCTCCAGTTGTCTTTTTCCTGCCTCGGGTAGGTACCCTGGAGAGGTGGCATAGACGTTTTCCAAATGAATGAACTAGGTAAGGGCTTTATATCAGCAGCGTGCAAACCTTTTGAGGTCCTTTTAAAGGTATTATAATAAAATAAAAGCTTTAATGAACCGGTGGACCCCTTTGTGGAAAATAGACCCATCCCGAGCATTTCTGTGCATTTAGTCTTGGTGCGTCAGTGCCCCACCAAGCACTGCTGCTGAAGATCTGTGGCGGCCCTGTCAAAATGAATGGATAGATCAGCAGCACTGATCTAAAATTCCCTTCCCAAAAACTGCGAGTAAGTCTTGGAGGGAGTGAATCTTAATTCTAGTGAGTGCTCCTCTCCTTTTCCTTTGGAAGGTCCCTTTGTACTTGGATTATCCTCTGGCCTGGTCCACAGGATTCCCCGTAGGAAAAAGAAACTACATAGACGTGCTTTTTTGCTCACAAGCAGAGCTTTGATTGCTGCTCTGTATGTTTCAGTTTCCGAGGATGTCCTCTTCGGCTTTCAGCAAACGGTGCGCTCCATTCTGCTAAATCCAGATCCGGCACATCGGCCTCCGCTGTCCAGTTTGCTGTCCCACGAATTCTTCAGGTGCGTGGAGGATGCAATTGCTGGTTGGAGGTTGTGTGTATGGATGGGAGGAGGCGGGTATTTGGGGGATCTGTAGCACAGGTTACTCCTTACATGCATTGACATAGCCTTTTTGATTAGGTGACAGGGTGGAAAAGGGCTGACCACAGAAACTAGAGCGCTTGACTTTATGCTGCAAATGCGAGCGCTTTGATTTTTATGGCGATAGGAAATGAGGCTTTGAGAAAATCTGAGGTTTAGGTTCACATTCACTAAACATAGTCAAAATTTCCACATCCGACAACAGTGAGCAAAATATACTTTCCAACCCTAATTTTGCAAGACTCCATGGTAAAGAGAAACATGGTATTCTGTCTCAACATATGTATTTTAAATAGCTTTCTCCTGTAGGCTCACCGCAGGTCATACTGTTCTGTTTTAAATATAAAATGCTCAAGGCATAAGCCATCTCCGCTTTATACCTGGACAGTAAATGTCTTTCCAAGCAATAGATGTCTTACATTTCCAGATTTTAGGATGCTCGTCCTTGGGCTGTGGTGAACTTCCAAGTGAGTGACTTTCCAAAGATAGCCAACAGCTGCGCATTTTTTGTTCATTGGTGTAGTGGTTAAGAGCAGTGGTTTGGAGCAGTGGACTCTCATCTGGAGAACCGGGTTTGATTCACCACTCTTCCACATTAAGCCAGCAGGGTGACCTTGCGCTAGTCACCGCTCTCTCAGTCCCACCTACCTCACAGGGTGTCTGTTGTGGGGAGGAGAAGGGAAGGTGATTGTGAGCTGGTTTGATTCTCCCTTAAGTGGTAGAGAAAGTAGGCATATAAAAACCAACTCTACTTCTTCATTGTTTGTGTGCACTCTTGCTGTTCGTGCTTGGTGTACAGAGGCTGCTTGTCAAGTATCTCTTGGCTCTAGACAGCTGAGATCAGTGTGGACAGGACCTCCCATGCAGGGCCTTCTTGTTTCAAACGAGCAACATCACCTGTTCCTGAGTGGAATCCAGAGCAAATCCTAGTTTAGTATCCTTCTCTGTGCAGATTGACTGCATAGTTGACCATTCAAAGAACATCAGTTGCAGCTAAGCACAGTTGAGTTGTTTTTTCTTGTAGCCCCCCCACCCCAGTTCAGTAGAGAGCTGTCTTCTGCAGCTTGAATGCATGAACACCTGAAGCTGCCTTATACTGAATCAGTCCATCTAAGTCAGTATTGTCTACTCAGTCTGGCAGTGGCTCTCCAGGGTCTCAGGCAGGGGTTTTTCATATCACCTACTTGCCTGGTTCCTTTAACTGGAGATGCCGGGGATTGAACTTGGGTTCTCCTTCATGCCAAGCAGATGCTCTGCCACTGAGCCACGGCCCCTCCCTATAAGCTTGATCTTCAGAGCAGAACTCAAGTCCTCCTTAAGGGAGACTTGGAAAGTCTTGGACTCTCAAGTGCATGCTGGTGCAGTGTCATTGTCCTGGCTCTTGAAGCCCAAGGATGCCATATTCTGGTGTCCTGGTTTCAGTGCGCTTTGGCGGTGGGAAGTGCCATCAAGTCACAGCTGACTTATGGTGACCCCTAGTGGGGTTCTCAAGGTGAGAGGCGTTCGGAAGTGGTTTGCTGTTGCCTGCCTCTGCGTGGGCTGAGAGAACTGTGACCTGCCCAGGGTCACCCAGCAGGCTTCATGTGTACTTTATTCAGGAGTTTTTCCTTTTTTAGATATTGACTTCCTGTTGTAACCAGAACTAAGTTTCTTGATCTTTTTATATTTGTATCATTATATATTAACTTATCAGGAACGATTTCCTGGAAGTCGTGAGCTTTCTGAACACTTTAACGCTGAAAACTGAAGAGGAAAAAACTGAATTTTTCAAGTTAGTGGAAAATGTGAATTGCTGATTTGTGTGTGTGTGTGCATGTTGATCTACCACTAGGGGGGAAAGGCATGTTTGAAATGGTTTTTAATGAAGATTTTCTCTGTCAAAGAGGGCAGTACCTCTACAATTTGGTTTTGGTGCTCAGATTGAGACAAATACCTTATGAATGCCAAGCAAATGTAGTGTTAGCTTTGTGTGGAAAAGCATTGCTTTTGCATCACCACAGCATCGAATACATAAACAAAATGTAGGCATTCAGTAAGGGAAGCTAACGGGATCTTGGAAATATCACTGGCTTATGAATGAGTTTGTTCCTTGGAATACATTCCAAGGGAATAGAGTTCAGTTGCAGGATGAGGCCCATTGCTAGATTGAAATTGCAGACTGCAATCAGGGATTCTAGAACTGCTCCAGGTATATCTGCTGTAGCATGTATCTGTCTTTGTTCCACACAATGGTATGTTCCACACAGTGGTATGGAATGAAGGTGAGTATCTGTAATGAAAGAGCGATGAAAAGCAGCTGCTGCTAAAACAAATGGCCAGGATTGGAAAACTTCCACACATGATTCTATGAGGAAAGGTTGAAGGAGCTGGGTATGTTTAGTCTGAAGAGGAGAAGACTGAGAGGTGATATGATAACCATCTTCAGGTACTTGAAGGGCTGTCATATAGAGGATGGTGCCGAGTTGTTTTCTGTTGCCCCAGAAGGTCAGACCAGAACCAACAGGTAATTAAATCAAAAGAGTTTACGTCTAGACATTAGGAAGAATATTCTAACAGAGCAGTTCCTCTGTGGAACAGGCATCCTCAGGAGGTGGTAAGCTCTCCTTCCCTGGAGGTTTTTAAGAAGAGGCTAGATGGCCATCTGAAGCAATGCTGATTCTATGACCTTAAGCAAATGATGAGAGGGAGGCCATCTTGGCCATCTTCTGGGCATGGAGTAGGGGTCACTGGGGGCGTGGGGGGGGGAGGTAGTTGTGAATTTCCTGCATTGTGCAGGGGGTTGGACCAGATGACCCTGGGGATTCTGTGCTGTGCATGTAGAAAGCCTAGCTTCATAATTTGGAGTCTGGAGTTGGTGGATTGCTGCTGCTAAGTAAACCGTGGCTTGGATACACCAGGAATGCTAGCACAGATGGAAGTGATTTCCACTTTAGGCAGATGATGAGATGGCATCTTGGCCATCTTCTGGTCACTGGGGGTGTGGGGTGGGAGGTAGTTATGAGTTTCCTGCATTGTGCAGGGGGTTGGACTAGATGGCCCTGGTGGTCCCTTCCAACTCTATGATTCTATGTATGGAGTGTGGCCCCGTTGCCTCCCCCCTTCCTCTGCAGTCCAAAGTGCAGGGACAGGAGAGCCCCAAGAACAGCATGAGGTGGAGTCAGGAGGTCTGCTGCAGGAAAGGGGAATTGGTGAATCCCCCTCCCGACTTATGGGGAACTTCTCTGGTGGATTGAAGCCAGAACTTGACCGGTTAGGTAGTCTGTTGGTCAGACTTTGTATATAAGCAATTTGTGCCTACTGTGGAAAGCCAAATGCGGCCATTCCTGCTTTTGGCCTTTCTGTGTTCTCTCTGGAGTAGCCTTCATCAGCAGAAAACTTTGTTTTGCTATAGTACGAAGCTGCTGTGTGTTTGTGGGAGTATGTGTACCATGTGTGTTTGTGGGAGTATGTGTACCTCGCACAGCTAGTTCCTGCATCCATGAGAGTTTGGGCTGTAAATCATAGAACCATACAGTTGGAAAGGGTCATCTAGTCCAACTCCCTGCACAATGCAGGAAATTTGCAACTACCTCCCCCCCACACCTCCAGTGACCCCTATTCCATGCCCAAAAGATGGCAAAAAAAATCCCTCTAGTACCCCTGGCCAAGACAGAGAGAGAGGTGGGGAGCTGAATGGTGTCTGACTCCCACATTAGGCAGCCATGGAGAAGGCTGACTATCTTCTCTTGTACAGATTTCTGCTGGACAGAGTAGCTGGCTTGTCAGAGAAGCTGATAGCTTCGCGGCTGGTGCCTCTCTTGCTCAACCAGCTCGTGTTTGCCGAACCCGTCGCTGTCAAGAGCTTCCTCCCCCACCTCCTGGGTCCAAGGATAGGTGAATATTTTTTCTTTAGAGTATAACTCAAATGCATATGGTGTGAATTCAGATGTGGTGAATGGGGTTACCCACCATAACCTCTGCTTATGAGCCTCCAAACTATTTCAGAACCCAAACAAGATGGCATCCTTTTCCTTGTATTTGTGAAGGTAATTTTACAGGCGTAAGATTCAAGGCTATTGTTTACTTTGCCCAGCACGTTACTTTTTTATGTGAATATCCCCACCAAGGAATGGGAAATCTAGGCTGGGGTGTTGGGTGTGAAGTGTGAGCACAACCCAGCAGTTGAAATAATGCACTAACTATCATTCTTATGGAAGGGGAAAAAGAGGGATGGAAAAGGTGGTTGAAGAGTAACAAAATGGATGGAATAAGGAGGGAGATTCTGCGAAGGGGTGGAAGAGCAAAGAACTAAACCAGCATGAGAGCCATCTTGGTGTAATGTCAGACTCGGGGCTGGTTGATCCAGGTTTGAATCTCCACTCTGCTATGGAAATCTGCTGGGTGACTTTGGGCTAGTCACACACACTCTGAGCCTAACCTACCCCAAAGGGAGGATAAAATGGAGAAGAGAACAATGCTGCTTTGGGTCCCTGTTGGAGAGAAAGGTGGGATATAAATGAATAAATAAAATAAACCATTCGCTAGAAGAATCAACCATTCACTATAACAACCATTCACTATAGAAGAATCCCCCTCCCCTACATTGGAGGGAGAGGGCCAGTTAAGGCTGATGAAGAATACTAAATAATGATACGGATCTGGCTTCCTTGGTGGAAACATAAAAGCTGTGCTATTCAGTTGCCGGCAGAGTGTGGGGGGTCGGGGCTATTGTGACCTAATGCCTCTTCTCCTCCCCTTGATGCTCCTCCAGAGCTCCAGATTGCCCTTCAGCCTAAAAGGTCTGGCCAGCCATGTCTCTTACTACTGAGGAGAGAAGCCCTCCGCTTCTCACCCATCGACGTCTTTTCCTACTCTGGTCCCTGTCGTCCACCTGTCTCCCAAAGCCTTGAGTTGTTTTTAGCTCGTGCTTCCACCTCCTGCAGAACCATGGGAAAGTGCTCCCCCCGGCTAAAAATAAGATCTGTGTGGCTTTCCAGAGCATAAACGTCTAAACACGCGTGGCACTGTGGTGACTCTCCGACCCTTTCCCCCCTAGATAAAGTAGGCGAGAATCAGATCAACGGCCTGCTTTCTCCGGCGGTGTTCCAGGCGCATGTCAGCCCGGCGC
The DNA here is from genome assembly GCF_029931775.1 of Euleptes europaea. Lineage (NCBI taxonomy): Eukaryota > Metazoa > Chordata > Lepidosauria > Squamata > Sphaerodactylidae > Euleptes > Euleptes europaea. Next base: position 18,809,129 of record NC_079313.1, on the reverse strand, counting down.
TGCTGAAGCTCTTTGAGGTGCATGAGGAGCATGTGCGGATAGTGTTGCTGTCTCACCTGGATGCCTACGCTGAGCTGTTCACTCAGAAAGAACTGAAAAACATCATATTGCCACAGGTCAGTACGGCAAATGGAGCGCAGCAGCCTCTCAAACGCCTGCTGAGAGCTGGTGTGGTGTAGTGGTTAAGAGCGGTGGTTTGGAGTGGTGGAGTCTGATCTGGAGAACCGGGTTTGATTCCCCACTCCTCCACATGAGCGGCGGAGGCTAATCTGGTGAACTGGATTTGTTTCCCCACTCCTACACATGAAGCCAGCTGGGTGACCTTGGACAAGTCACACTCTCTCAGCCTCACCCACCTCACAGGGCGTCTGTTGTGGGGAGGGGAAGGGAAGGCGATTGTAAGCTGGTTTGATTCTGCCTTAAGTGGTAGAGAAAGTCAGCATATAAAAACCAACTCTTCTTCTGGGGCCAGAGAAAACTTGACGACGGTAAAAGCTCTGTTTATATTTTTTTAATTAAATTTTATACATTTTACCCCAAGCAGAAATAAATATATATATTATAACAACAATGGTGGCACGTCTACAGATAAGCCTCTATAAAAGGTTTCAAAATATCTAAAAATATGTCCAAATAAAGTAGCAGAATATGGTACTATGGCTAAGTTAAAGTCCTTAGAGCCTAACAGATAAACCTCTGAGTTTTATGAAAAATATTCCTTTACTATGGAGCTGTTAACTAATAAAAATAAGAGAATGTAGGAATTTAAGTGGGCTTCCTAGAGGCACCTGGTTGGCCACTGTGTGAACAGACTCCTGGACTTGATTCGCCTTGGTCTGATCCAGCAGGGCTTTTCTTATGCTCTTAAATCTGTTATAAGATATGAAAATATAATAATTCAAAGAAGGTACAATCATATGAAAATTATAGAGTAAGTTCCAGTATAATGTAAGAACCTAATGTGTTATGTTTGTATGTTTTGTTTTATCCATTTCAAAAATACAAAATTATGGGGGGAAGTATGTCCATGCGCAACTGTCATCTATATAACATACATTCAAATATTGGTAAGGTTGAATACTCCTGGATCCACAATAGACCCCCACCCCCAACAAAAAATATGTGTACAGTGAATTTCATTGTTCGTAGGTGTTTCAGGACACTGTTGCTTTAAATTTTTCTTGGGTAGACATTCCAATTATGGGATGGTTTTCCTGTAGCTGCCGTTTTCCAAGATGGCAGATATGGTTGTTTCTATAATTAAAATTCATGTAGGATGGTCATCTTGGTGCCAAAATATATATTTTTGAGGTTAATAAAGCCAAATACACTGTCAGTTATGGATCCAGGACAATGTAAGGTCCTCAGTCCATTAGGTTACTGGAGGTGGGAACATTTATGTCTCTAATGTTGTAATTAAAGTCATTTAGCACTAATAAGGGCATGGAGTGTCCATTTTCATTGACTATCAGTTAATCTCCAGGAGGCAAGCAAATAGTGTAAAAGTACATAAGCATCCTCAAAGATCAATGAATATTCTAACACAAAATTTATATGAGTAAGTATTTCCTCCCAAAAAGATTTAATAACTGGACAGGCCTGCTGTCTTCAGCGGATACTGGGTTGGATCCTGGCAAAATGGTCAATTTCCCCCTTTCCCACTGCAGACTCCCCCTTGTGTCATTCCTCGGGGTCCCGTTCCTCCAGGAGTAGCATTTCCTGGAGAGCTGTGAGTTGCAGTGGGTGGAAAGCTCCATTCTGCCGTTGGGAAATTTTACTCTGGATCCAGTTCGTCTCTATGCGCCCTGTCGGTTCCATCGGTGTTCCTCCATTTTAACCAATCCACTTCTCAGCTTTGCTGGGAGGGGCAGGTGCTATATATGTGCTCGCATCTTTGGTTCTTACTGTTCAGTCTCTTGCCCATTTGGCTAATAAATGTTGATTGTTGGAGTTGGAGATTCCCTCACAATCAGCCTTCTTCCAACCTCATGTGCCTATACAAGGTCCCTTGTTCTGCAAAGAATCCAGGATGTTGAAGGGTTGCCAGATACAAATATTGAATGTATGGGGGAAGGGAATTATTTATTTTTTATTGTACTTCATTTTTACCCCACTTTTCTCCCCAGTGGGGATCCAAAATGGTTTACAGTACTCTCTTTTTCTCCATTGTATCCTTACAACAACCTTGTGAGGAAGGTTAGGCTGAAAGTGTGAATGGCCCCAAGGTCATCCAGCAAGCTTCCGTAGCAGAGTGGGGATTCAAACCTGGGTCTCCCAGATCCTACAGATTAAATGCGAGGACTTCCCCCAAAATGGGTTTGATTTTTTTGGGAATGGTGTGAATTGGTAGCAAGTGGAGTTCCTTGGTTGCATGGGTGTGACATCTGGATTGTACTTTACAGTATATCCTCCTCCTAGGTTTTACTGGGGCTGCGTGATACCAGCGACGCTCTGGTGGCTGTAACGCTGCAGAGCTTAGGAGTGCTGGTCTCTCTGCTCGGTCCCGACGTCGTTGTAGGGGGCGACAGGACGAAGATCTTCAAATGCTCCGCGCCGAGCTTCACCAAAACCGCCGACCTTTCCCCCCAAGGTAAGCGAATCGGGCATTGAGCTAACCTTTAAATCACGCAAGCTGGATGCAGGGCAGCTCACCCCCTCAGAGCAGGGTGAAAAGAGCGCAAGTCGAGCCACACCCTTGAGAACTGCTTTCCACAGGCAGCTGCAAGTTTGCTCTACAGAGGAAAGTACTTGGGACAGATAGGCCGTTAGGAGCCTGCCGGGAATAGGCATTGCAGCTTTTAGACTCTGGCTTTCTCCTTGGGGTGGGGAGGTTGTTTAGGTAATCACTGATGGGAGCATTGTGTAGTTGGTACAAAGATGCTCCTGCATACAGAGGACAGTGGAGGGACAACCAAGATAATCGAGGGGTTGGAGCACCTTTCCTATGATGAAGGACTGAAGACTGGAACTTTTTAGTTTAGAAAAAAGACTGCTGGAGTTGTTTGTGTGATAGTGGTTATAAAATTATGCAGAAGGTGGAAAAAGTGGATAGCGGGAGCTTGTTCTCCTTCTGCCATAATACTCGAACTTGGGGGCACCTAATGAAGTTGATAGGCAACAGGTTCAGGACTGGCAAAAGGAAGTACTTCTTTACTCAACAAATAATTTAAATTGTGGAATTCACTGCCAGTGGGTGATGGCTACCAATGTGGATGGCTTTAAAAGGGGGTTAGACTGATTCATGGGGGGATAGAGCCAACCATGGCTACTAGCCATGGTGAGTGAAGGGAACCTCCATATTCAGAGGCATGCAACATCAGATGAGGGTCTTGGCCTCTATGCCCTATTTGTTGGCCTCTGTGTGAAACTGGACTAGGTCTGATCCAGCAAGGTCACTTCTCGCATTCCTATCTCGGGTCGTTACAATCTCCGCGCTGCAATATCTAAAACGAGCGGGAGCCAATTCATCTTAAGTCAGGCTCTGTGTATCTGTGCACGCACCAAGTCAGTGTAGAATCAGAATTGCAAAGAGTTGTGCTTTTGATTCCCCAAAAATCTTCCTGGTTTTTGTTTTGATTTTAAAAAGGAACCTCCTACTTAACAGTGTGAAAGTATGTGGGGCAGCATCTCCTGGGGAAGCAAAAGAGGTGGCGGCACGTTTGCTGGAAGCCTGCGCGCCCCAGGGATCTGGAACTTTTAAAGGTCTCGAAAGGTCTCCGCATGGTTTGGATTGATTTCCTCCAGCACTGGGATTGTTGAGACTGGTGCAAACAGAAGCGATCTTGCCATGAGGAGCCACTTCTGCAAGGATCGGGGGGACCTTGAGGTTTGGACTCTCCTCGGTTGCAGCTTTCTCAACACACTCGCCAAAGAGGAGACCTCCTTTCAACAGTGCCTGAGGTAAAAATGGCCGTGACGGACATGGCTTCCTCTTAACCACCAATTGTGGCCTTGGTCCTGGCCAGCATACTGCACGAAGTCTGCTAGAAAGGACCAAGTTGAAAACTTCCATCGGACACCTGATCTGAGAGACGTTCCTGCTGAAGAGACGTCAGCCAAGCAAGGGTTGCTCTAACCACCGGGGAAGAGCTGATACAGGCTGCCACGTTGGATCCCCCAGAGGAAGATCTCAATTTTGTGATCTGTCTGGTCCTTGTGTAGGGCGTCATCGTCAGGAAGAAGACAGGAGTCTTCTGCCAGGACAGCCACAACTATCTCAACCACCATCGGAAGTACAAAAGCCTTAGAATTTGCCACAAATGGATACATTCTCTTCATAGTCTTGACTGGCCACTCTGATCTTCCTAGCTTAGGCCAGGAAGTAATGACCTCAAAACACAGGAGCTTAGGCATAGTGATCTGTGATGTGTATGTTCTAGGCATTAGCAAATATTGTTATGGAGCATCTACTTTGGGGTATTGGTTAGAAGATGCGGTCCATGGCTGCATGACAGCACCTTAGGTGTGGATTTGGTGAAGACAGAAGACATTTAGGTGTGGCATCCACTTGAGCCTGGCAGTTCTCCTAACTCAGTCAAGGGACTTCCTGCCTGATATGAGAGTTGGCAATCTCTTCTTCAACAAGCATCAATTTGCCTGATATCAGAGAAAGAACGAACGCCTTTGCCAGGCAGGTTCTGCCAGCTAGGATATTAAGTGAGAATAGTAAAGTTTGCTTGGACCACTTTAAATGTATAATAAAAAAATGATCGACTCCGTCCAGAAGCTGTTCAGGCAGACCGTCTTCATTTAACCAGTGCCTGAGAAAAATCACTCTGTTTCGCAGGTCTGTATACAGTGCAGCTTTCGAGATCTTCTTGTGGTCACAGCTCTTTGTCACAGTACTAATGAGTAGGGTTTCACCCAAAAGAAATCATAGTCCATTTGTCATATGAGTTGCTTTGTCTAAACTGCATACGCACGCCTGTAAATAAAATAGATCTGGGGGAAAAAATAGCATTCTCCATTTTTAAATCTCTCACATACGTTGCAGCAGGCTGCGTCTTTGTCTTGAGGTGTTCTTCCGTGTCAGAAGAGGGAATGTGTCTTCAACGCCCAACTATTCGGTTTTCTGAAAGTACTTGTATTAACCTTTAAAAAGTAACTAAGCAGCAATCGGGGACATCTTTTAAATCATCCCGATCAGTTCATCAACTAATCACAGTTATTAATTATTCAGGTGCAATTTCAGGATGCTGTTGGAGAGCAATCAGTTCCTAGTTGCATGGATGACTCACAAGTCAGCCTTGGTTTTGTAGACAAGCTGCGTAGAATCGTGCAGCCCTAAAACCACGGGTGACCCAACATTACATTCTTGGGCAGGGGGCTTGAGCGGGCAATGGGTATGCAGCTTCGGGCACTGTTGGATGAGACGGATTATCCGAACGATTTCAGTTCAGATTCTACACCTGGGTTTGGGATGGAAATGGCCTTGTTCGCCCTGACTGCCAGTCTTCATCAGAAGAATGACGGGGAGTGTGTTCCTGTTGGTTTCCTGAATCTCTTGGCAGCCTTTGAATCTTCTGGGTAACCTAGCTGGGTGGGGAATAGGGGACAGGGTGTTTTGGAGGTTCCACTCTTAACTTGGCTGACGGGTTCCAGAAACGGGTGCTGGGGGGCTACTGCTTGGCCCCATGGAATTTGCGCTGTGGAGTCCTTGCAGGGATCCTTTTTTTTCCTTTTTTTTTTGACAGCATGGGGGACATGTACATGAAACCACTTAGATTGTCTGGATGAGGTTGGAGTGAGGTTCCACCAAAATGCAAATGATACCCAGCTCTGAACCTGTGCCTGAAGAATCTTGGAAGGGGCCATACAGGCCATCTAGTCCAACCCCCTGCTCAATCCAGAATCAGCCTAGAATATCCCTGATAAGTGTTTGTCCAGCCTCTGCTTAAAGACTGCCAGTGAGGGGGAGCTCACCACCTCCCTAGGTAGCTGATTCCACTGTCGAACAACTCTTACTGTAAAATTTTTTTCCTAATATCCAGCTGGTACCTTTCCGCCATCAATTTAAACCCATTATTGCGAGTCCTGTCCTCTGCTACCAACAGGGATATCTCCCTGCCCTCCTCTAAGTGACAGCCCTTCAAATACTTAGAGAGCAATCATGTCCCCCCTCAACCACCTCTTCTTCAGACTAGACATTCCCAACTCCCTCAGCCTTTCCTCATGGGGCTTGGTCTCCAGGCCCCTGATCATCCTCCTCACTCTCCTCTGCACCCGCTCCATTCTGTCGACATCCTTTTTGATGTGAGGCCTCCAGTGCTGCACACAATACTCCTGGTGCGGCCTGACCAATGCTGTGTACAGCAGAACTATGACATCTTGCAATTTAGATATTATGCCTCTGTTGATGCACCGAAAGATCGCATTAGCTTTTTTTGTCACTGCGTCACACTGGCTGCTCATAGTTAACTTACGGTTCACTCTTCTCTTCCACACTGCTACCCAGAAGTGTATCCCCTGTCCAGTATGCATGTCCCTCGTTTTTGTTACCCAGGTGTAGAACTTGGCACGTATCCTTGTTGAATTGCATCTTGTTCACATCCACCAACTTTTCCAGTGTTCAAATCTCGTTGGATTCTCTCTCTGTCTGGAGAAGGTAACACGATGGATGAGGGCCAATAAGTTCAGTCTAAACAGAATTTGAAGTACTATTGGTCAATGAAAGTGCTTGAGAACTGAGCAGTCAGACTGCCCTAGAGCAGAGTGTACTCCTGGAGGAGCAGGTTCATAGCCCAGGGATACTGCTGGATCCTGGCCTATGGTTGGAGGCTCTGGGCTCCTCTGGAGCATGTAGTGCTGTTCACCAGCTTTGGAGGTACACTAGCTATGGCCATTCCTCTAAGTGAATAAGGTAGCTTGTGTGCCACAAGGTCACAGTGTTGCTTACCTGTAACTTGTTCATTGAGTGTTCCTCGTTGCAGGCACACATGGGAACTGTGCATGCGCAGGCTAGCCACATGCGCAGTTCCCATGTGGGACTGCGAAGAGGCCATGAAGATGAAAACAGTGTTGCTTACCTGTAACTGCTGTTCATCAAGTGGTCCTCTTTGCAGGCACACATGGGAACTGTGCATGCACAGGCCAGCTGCATGCGCAGTTCCCATGTGGGACTACAAAGAGGCCACGAAGATGAACATCTGAGTTTGTAGTGACCACTTGTTTAAAAGTTACATTAATTTCAGAGCCAGGCAGTTTGAATGGCATAATCCCATCCTTTATGTCCTGCCATCCTGGGAGCTTGACGGTGGCATATAAATTTGAGTCTATTTTGCTTGTGTATCCTTACAGAATCTCCCACTCACATAATGAGCTGCCAGAGTAAGCAAACCTATAAGCCCCTGCAGAATAACCCTTCGGGTGTCCTCTTCAAGTGCCCCAACTCTGGAAATATGTCCTTCAGCAACAAGAACCATGTGCCAAGGCAAGACTCTCATGCGGCCTTCAAGAAAGGTAATCACTTTGCCCTTTTTAATGTCTCTATCCTTGCTGCTAAAACCTTCCAAAGCCAGTGTGGTATAGCGATTATGAGCAATGGACTCTAATCTGGAGAACCGGGTTTGATTCCCCACTCCTCTGCATGAGCGGTGGACTCTAATCTGGCGAACTGGGTTGGTTTCCCCACTCTTCCACATGAAGCCAGCTGAGTGACCTTGGGCTAGTCATAGGGCGAAAACGCATGGTTGCTTTAGCCTCCTTCATTCCAAGTTTCAGCCAGGATTCAGCCAGGATCGAATGCATGTTAGGCGAAACGCATGCGTTCGATCCTGGCTGAATCCTGGCTGCAACTTGGAATGAAGGAGGCTAAAGCGACCATGCGTTTTCGCCCATAGTTCTCTGTGAACTCTCTCGGCCCCACCTACCTCACAAGGTGTCTGTTGTGGGGAGGGGGAGGGAAGGAGATTGTAAGCCAGTTTGATTCTCCTTAAAAAGGTAGAGAAAGTTGGCATATAAAAACCAACTCTTCTTCTTGCTGCATTGGCTGTCCCAAAACCCTTGTAGCACTTGATTTCATCACTTTAGACTGGGAGATACCCACTTCACTGTTGAAGTCAGGCTAGAAAAGTTGATGTTGTGGGTTGGGTGAGCCTTTGTGGACAGAATGCCATGGGGTGCCTGTGGCGGTACAGCGAGGAAGGAAAATTGGGTGAGGGCATCTCTCGGAAGCAGGTGAAGGGTCATCTAGAAGAGAAGGGAGGCAGGGAATTGTGTGCATGGGCAAAAAAATTTACGCTTGCACATGGTCCTGATCCACAATAGGCTTGTTTCTTGAGCAGGTAATAATGTTGTGTGCCTTCCACAGGGGAACAAGACAGTCCACTGTCTTTAAATGGTGGTCCTGCTGGATTAAACGCATCGAGGAGCGACGGTAGCTGCCGGCTGGGAATCGAGAAGATAACGGAGGAATGGCCAGACTGGAGCGAGTGTGAGGAGCCAGAGACAGATCAAAGCACAACAGTCTGTACCGGAAGGCAAGAAGAGTTTTGTGCTGGCCGTAGCCCCTGTCTTACCAACCATCCCGCAGATAAGAAAACCTGGGCTGACAAGGCTTACCTCCCTTCCTCTCAAAGGTCCTCAGGAAACAGCCCCGATGCCCTAGGGTCCGACGAGAGCGCTGAGCCTCACCTCCTACCCCGCACGCTGGAGCTCAAAAGAGAATTTAGAACTCTGCCTTCCAATTCTTCCTCGGGGCCCAGCAGCAACGGCAGCGGTTATGACCACAAGGACCTGCAGGACGAAATCTCCAGGCAGCCCAAGGCATCGCACCTAGAAAGGTCTCCGAAGCTGGGAGGCGGTTTAGGAGAGGAGTTCACGATCCAGGTGAAGAAGAAAGAGTTGCATGACCCTGAACTGGACTGGTTTGCTGATATGGTGCCAGACATCAAGCCGGCATCAGCGCTCCAGGTTTTGCCAGAGCTGGGGCCCTGTCCTGTTGCTCAGAGCAACTTAGATGCAGTCTCCAGCAGTGTGGGTGATGCTCAGAAGGTGCAGTTTTCTGCCAAATTTGCAGCTGCCGCCGTTACAGAGGTGAGGATTTTAGGGCTGCGTTCTTGAGGCACGGAACTCCGCTGCTGCACTCAGATTGCCCTGCGTTAACTGGGTAGTAAGTAATGTTGCTGCCTTCTCAGCCTATAATGCTGAGCCGACTAAGCAAGGAAACGGTGCCGTGGAACGCAGGCAGGATGCTGCTGCAGTCGTTTCGCTTGTGGGCTTCCTAGAGGCACCTGGTTGGCCACTGGGTGAACAGACTGCTGGACTTGGTGGGCCTTGGTCTGATCCAGCAAGGCTATTCTTACGTTCTTATGGAACAGTACAAGATTTTGCGGCAGCCTTTTGTGTATAGAGCGGGGTCGAGGGGAGAAGGACGCTGTCAACCCAAGAGGCGCGGCTCACCCTCGAGACCCCCCCTCAGGCGCGGGCGCCGCGGGAGGAGGGACGCTCCCAGAAGGTCCTGGTAGAGCCGCGGAGGCCCTGGGCCGCGAGGGGGCCGCAGGAAGCTACCTGCTACTGGGGGCGCCGTCCCCGCCCGGGACGGCGCCAGCCCGGAACAGCTGGTTGGGGGGAGGGCGAGACGGCGAGGCTGGGACTCCCCGCGCAGCCGAGACAGCGGCCTCAGGCCAGAGCTGCGCCGCTGCTGAGGGCCCCGGCGCCGCCCAGCTGACCGGCGGGCGAGTACGGACGGGACGGGGGCGTGGCCCACGGCCTCAGCGGAGGGGGAAGGGGGGTGGAGCAAGCCCCGAGGGCCCTTTATGTGCTTGGGAGGCGAAGACAGGGGAAGAGGGGGAAGGATAAAAAGGCGGGAGAAGCTGAGACTGAGGAGGAGAGTTCCAGCAGTGGCAACCCTAAACCCTGTGCGGTGACAGAGGGCAAGCTGGCTGCTACCGACGCAACCGCAGCGAGCCCGTGCGTGCCCACAGAGAGGGCACGCGTGCCATAGGTTCAACAACACAGGCCTAAAGCATTCCTGACAAGTGTTCGTCCAACCGCAGCTTGAAGACTGCCAGTAGGGCTTTCCTAGGCAGCCGATTCCACTAGGAACGTATTTCATCATAAGTTTTCTTGAGTCAAACCTAACTTCATCAGGTGAATGAAAACTATACATCCATAAAACCAATTAAAGGCTGCAAACAACAGGGTGGAAAATCAACTGAGTGGAATATTTTTGATTAGATGGGTTCTTAAACTGGCCTTTCTTTGCAGTGTGTCTCCCCACTCCTGGCCTTCCTCTTTGCCAGCTATAAAAGTGCTAGTGGATTCCTGCTTTATTTTCTATACACTAAAAAAAAAAAAAAACCACCTTCCCGGGTTAAACTTGTTTTGACCTGTTTCTATGTTTAGCTTCCCTAGGCACCAGTTAATCTGTTTTGCTAGCGAGATCCCATGGGAGTCTAATGTTTGCATAATTATTCCAGGTAGATGACATTGGCTGGGAAGAAGAAGAGGAGCTGAAGTGGGAAGATGAAACCAACTGGTGATACAAGGCCTTTGCACTGGAGTTTGCTGCTTCTACTGTGCCCTGGACAATTTTTACTCCACAAGCAGCAAAAGGACTCAGAATAGCTTCCGACTCGGAGCAAGTATTTACTTTTCTGACCTGCAAGGAGGACCTCCTGTCCTCGGTGCTAGAAAAAAAAACAGCTCTTGGACTGAGGGATGCATTGAAGATTTTATCTTACTGGAACAGCTGTTTGCAGAGAACACTAGGAAAAATAAATGGATAATTCACTAATTGTGTTTATACCATCTGTTCAGTTAGAAAATTAAGCCCCAAAGTACTCCTGTATAGATATATGCAGGATGCTGCAATAAATTTTCTCCAAAAGCTCTTGTCTAAATAGACTTGAGGATGGGCTTGGTAATATGGAATAGCAACAAATCTATTTTGTTCTTAAAGGACTGGGTTTGTTCCTACCCGTCTGCCACTGTCAAGGCTTTTGTTTCCAGAAGGGAGCCTCTGAACGAAAGCCACTGTGAAGCCAACACCTTTATGTTTTTAACTACATTATGTTGTTTTAAAAGAGTCTAGTCCTTCCAGTGGCAGGCAAATGTTTTCGCCCTCGGTGAGTATTTTTACTCTTCCAGCCAACAGGCTGCTGTGACCTGTACAGACCAAAACAGCTGCTGCCATTCTTGGCTTAAGTATGGAAGGAGTCCAGAGTTGGAAGCGTAGCAGTGGTCAGCATGAGCTTTCCTTCAGACTGTCCAGGGTTGTCTGCAGTGCTTCCAGTTTCTTGGCAAGCCATGCTGGGGGCGGGCCTTTCTGCAGCAGCAGCTTCATCGTCTCCATGGCCCCTGCGGCACGGTCAACTGCAGACTCGTATTGCCTCTCGCTGGGCGAGTAGCACATTCTTTTCGGGGAGGACTGCAGTTGAAACACAAGAAGACTTCCATGGCATAGTGTCTCTGACAATAAAGCATTAACAAATGCTAGAGGACCCAAAACACACATTCTTCTATTCCTTCTTCCCCAAAAGAGCTTAATGAAGTGGGATTTGCTTCTCAGGTTCTAGACGCCTATGGTTTCTTATGTAGAAACTCGCAAATGTCTGAAAGCCGAGGGGAAAGTTGCCCAAACAGTTTTGTCTGCCAGGAGTTCCCCTCACCCAACCTGCACTGGCAAAGAAGAGGTTGCAGTGCTCTGGGAAACAGCCACCTAGACACACTTTTAAAAGTTGGCCCACCCCTGTGTAAACGGGGCCCTTGCGTAGGACATTCCCACTGTGGGCCATGTAATGATGGATTCTATCCATAGAAATTCAAGGCTGGGAAAGGGGCTGCTACAAAACTCCTTTCATGGGGGTTCCTTAAAACAGTGGTGAGAGCCAGAGCGGTGTAGTGGTTAAGAGTGGTGGACTCTAATCTGGTGAAACCGGGTTTGATTACCCACTCCTCCGTATGCGCAGCAGACTCTAATCTAGAGAACTGGGTTGGATGCCTCTGAAAACCACCTAAATCACTCACACTTAGCCTTAGATCAATCTCACAAAACAATACAAAAGTGCTCATGATCTCTCGATTGACCAGCTAATGATGGAGGAAGCCATAGATTACAATACTCTGTAGAATTCACTACAACATGCTGAGAAAGAAAAAAATGGTGACTCAATAGAGTCTGCTGGGGTCACAAACTCTCCTTACTGCCGATACTTTAAATAAAATTTATGAGAAAATAGATAATCTATCAAATTTAGTTTTAAACAATATCCTAACAAAGAAACACGAGAAAATCCAGAATCTTAAAAAAGAACCCATTTTTGTGCCTGACAATTGTTGTATTGTGCTTGATATCCATCGTTTTAGAGGAAAAACAGTCAATTGGAATAGTAAATGGCTAATAAAGGAACACCTAGCTTGCCTTCTGAATTTACACCCAACATCAATTGATTTAAAATTCTATGACCACCTATCTAGTAATCGTCACTCTTGTAAACTAATACTTTTATTTTACTCCCCAAAATTACCAGCTCTAATTTTATCAAATTGGGAGTGGCTATGTAGCCATGGCATTTACCCCCAACACCCCCTCAAAACTACTGCAGTCTCCCTCCTGTCTGTCCCTTGCTGAAATTCTCAGACTACATAAGAACCGGGTTGGTTTCCCCACTCCTCCACATGAACCCTGCTGGGTGACCTTAGGCCAGTCACAGTTCTCTCCAAAATCTCTCAGCCCCACCTGCTTGTGGGGAGGGAAGGTGATTGTAAGCCGCTTTGAGACCCCTTAAAGGTAGAGAAAAGCGGGGTATAAAAAACTAACTCTTCAAAGTTACTACGGAGGAGAAAATTCTGGAAGTTCTTCCGTCCACCCCTCTGCCCCATTACAAAGGTCCTACGCTTTTATAGTAGCCAGAGTAAGCTGTGGAGCAGGGCCACTTCCTGGCTTTCTTTCACAGGGCAGTTGGGTTAACAAGACTGCAGATCCACCCCAAAACGACTTCTTTGTTGACCAAGGTCTCCAAGACCACCTTTTTCCAATGATTCTGGGCAAGGGGCATTACTGGCATTTGGCTCATTCACATCTGATGAGGCTCCTCACCCACGAGGGTGCAACATACCTCTGATACGGCCATTCTTAGTCTCTCTGCTCTATCCTCTACCAAGACGCGATTGAAAAGGACATTTTCCTCTTTCATTCGTTCCGCTCTGGCTTCTTTGGTCTCCTCTGCACGGCAGCCCTGGGAGAAAAGGCCACCAGAGGAGTAACTAAGGAGAGGCAGCTACATTATCCATCAGAGACTAGGTCCCCCAATGGCAGGCTGATTAAAGAAAAAAATATCCACATCTTTTCATACAGCTCAGAGGCTGTACAATGAAGTAACAAAGATGATCGTCATGCCCTGACAAAACCAAAGTCAGTAAAGAGCAAGAAACTACACCCAGTCACAACTAAGCAAGGTCAGCCAGAGAGGAGAACTAGTTTACACATCCATATATACAGAAACTCAATTTCAAGCAGTCAGGAAAAGGCTCTATGCAAGCCATCTTAAGCCTTGACCTGGATGGCCCAGGCTAGCCTGATCTCGGAAGCTAAACAGGGTAAGACCTGGTTAGTAATTGGATGGGAGACCATCCAGGAATACCAGGGTTGCTATGCAGAGGAAGGCAATGACAAACCAACTGTTACAGTGCAATCCTGAGTGGGGTGTAGTTGTGTCGGGGTTGGCACAACTATGCCACCTCCTGAGCGGCTTCCCAGCCCGAAATAACAAGGGAAAAGGGTAATTTTTACATAACCCTGTAAAACTCCTCCCTATCTCCACAGGAACTTTTAGCCAGCAAAAAGGCAGGCACAGCCCTGTTTAACCCTATGGAGAAGTTTTACGGGGTTACAGGGCAGCATTTCCCTGGTGCAAGGGCTCACACCGGTGTCAAAGGGTGCAGTCCTGGGGAAATGCCACAGTGGCAGCAGCAACGTTGCCCAAGCATGGCGCTGCTGCCCAGCTCCCTGGCGTAAGTGGCCCTGCGCCAGCGTCCATGCCTGTTTAGCTTTCACAAGTGGTACTTACGCCGGCATCAGAAGTGCTCTGCCTGTCTCTTGCCTTGAAAACCCTACTGGGTTGCCATAAGTCGGTTGCGACTTGACAGCACTTCACACACACACACACACACACACACACACAAGCCATCTCAAAGTCAGGATAAAAGTGCCCTGCATCCCTCACTTCAGGCAAGCCAGTCCCAAAGGTTACAAGGTGCTAGATGTCCCCCCTGCCATTGTTCTGGCCCTGAAGAGGTGGCCGGGAGGCAGCATGCTCTGACCCAGTGCTGCATGCTTCCCCTTGGCCTGGACGAGAGGGGTCAAGTAGCAAAAGGGGGCAAATTGCCCCCTCACCTGCAAATGGTTCCAAAAGAACCTCCATTCCCTTGCCGTTAGCCTGGCCCGGGGAAGATGTTACCTCCCACTCTGTCGGACCCACTTCCCTGCTAATCTCTATGGGAATAAAATAAAAGCAAACTGAACCCAAAGTGGAAAGTCCTACCTCCCACTGGCAGGGCTGAACACTCGGCTCATTTGCGTAGCCTCCCCTAAAGAGCAAGGGGGAGGAGGAGGAACCTGACCTGGACTCTGGCAGAGAACGGAACGAACTATTCGAAGCCGAGAATAAAGATACTAAATTCCTATCTCCCGCCAATTTCCCCTACTGAAAACAGACTGCGAAGGCCGTTCCTTGCAATCAAGGCTTCTCTGTGTCCTTCCCTCAATGATATCATGTTATACTGAAGTTCTGCATGACAGTCAAACCAGCAGCTTGGCTCAACTTCCCCCCACTGTCAGGGACTTCCTGTGCCAGTCGCTGGTGGCTTTTCCACTGAATGGGATAGCAGGAACTTAGAATACAGCTATCAGAGGAAGGGTGGCACATACATGGCACAAGAAAGAAGGCAAGTCACCTCAGGCAATGACTGAAGTCATCGAGGGACGGAAGAAAAAAGATTCAAATTTTTTGATTGAAAAGTTTTGGAATTCACGTTTCCTGAACATAAATGCATACTCAGTGGCTGTTATAATAGTTAAACCATCTTGGATTTAAAACCTGATCTCGTAATAGCTTTATAGTTTGTATAAATAAAATACCTTTGACAGGAAACAAACAACTTTGTTTTTAGTTTCTTCCGAGCTGAGGCACTGAGGAATGATGTCTTCATGGCTTGTTTCCTTTAAGAAAGAAAAGGGAATGTTCACAGAGTTTGTTTTTATATGCCGACTTCTCTACCACTTAATCACCTTCCCTTCTCCTCCCCACAAGACACCCTGTCAGGTAGGTGGGGCTGAGAGAACTGTGACTAGCCCAAGGTCACCCAGCTGGCTTTGTGTGGAAGAGTGGGGAAACCAACACGGTTCACCAGATCAGAGTCCACCATTCCAAACCACCGCTCTTAACCAATACACCACGCAGGCTCTCTCCTGAACTGTTTACTACACTACTTCCTTCCACGACGGCAAAAATCAAGGACCACCACAGTATTTCCCCAAAACAACTGGGGGAACTTTGTTCCAGCAGAATTGAGAACAAAACTGTGTGAAGCTTATCATTCAAAGTCCAGCGGTGAAATCCAGGCTCCTAAATTTTCTCTGCCCTGTTCAACTTCCTTTCTCACTGTTTGCCAACCAATACATATGTTTTAATTTTATTTTAAAATTCCATACTGCTGTTTGTTTTTAACACTGTACCTGAAGTATTTTGATTTAAAGCAGTCCTACATTGTGATTTTAAAATTATGGCATTCTGTGTTTTTATGTAATTATTTTATAAGCTGCCTGGAGAAAAGCAGCAACAAATATTTTAAACAATAATAACAACTAAGTGGCTGATAATGATCAAAATAAAAAGTTGCTGCTGAAATACAAGTCCAAAGTGCGGCTGTCCTCAACAAGGGCCAGGGTAACAAAACTGTAACAAATGGGTAGCCAACAGAGTGTGTGAAGAATGGGAGTAATATGCACCATCTAGTTCCCAGTAAGAGTTGAGCCGTGGCATTCTGCACCAGTTGCAGTTTCTGAGTGAATTTGAGGGGAGACCAATTTACGTACATTACAGTAGCCTAGCCTTGATCTCCGTGCCGTGGATCCCGGTGGTCAGATCAGCCTTCTCAAGGTAAGGAGCCATCTTACAGACTACACTGAGTTGGAGAAAACCTTTTTTTGCAGCTGCATTGACTTAATGAAGCAGGATCCAGTATGGCCCAAAGGCCAAACTGATTCAGCGAGAGTCAGTTGAACTCCATCAACAGTGGGGAGAACAATATCCTTCAAGGCAGTAACCAGGCAGCTATTTAGATCCTCTACCACATCACCTAAGCCCCATGGCGCAGAGGGGTAAACTGCGGTACTGCAGTACAAAGCTCTGCTCACGACCTGAGTTCGATCCCGACGGGAGTCAGTTTCAGGTAGCCGGCTCGAGGTCAACTCACCCTCCATCCTTCCAAGGTCGTTCAAATGAGTACCCAGCTTGCTGGGGGTAAAGGGAAGATGAGTGGCAGTGGCAAACAACCCCATAAACAAAGTCTGCCTAGTAAACGTCAGGATGTGACATCAGCCCATGGGTCAGGAATGACCCAGTGCTTGCACAGGGGACCTTTACCTTTTACACCACATCACCAGGAGATTTGGATAAGGACATATAGAACTGAGTATTGTCAGCCAACCCCCAAAACTGCAAATGATTTGACCTAAGGATGAAAAGCATGGTCTTATGGAGAATGGCCCTTTATGGTCCTGATCCAGCAAGTTAACCATAACTAAGCAGCATTAGAAACAATGGAACTAGTCTGTTGCAACTATTTTTAGCTGAGGTAAGCCCTACTGATGTAAGTGGGTGAGTGTAAAGTATGGATTCTAAAGAGCTTTATTTGGGGGTGACTGTCCATTCGCCCCTGCCATGGTAGAAATGCTCTTACCTCTGCAAACTGGGTAAATGCCTCTAGGGCATGCTGATGAATCAGCCAGCTACTGCTGGCCAGCAAAGAAGCAAACAGACAGGACAGCTTGGACAGAACCGGTACCTAACAAGCAAACAACAGTTATTATTTGTGCTTCTATCCCTATATAGTCTCTTGACCTCCCTTCTTGGAATAATTAAAATGACAAACTGAAAATAGGAAATTTGCTGGCAAAGAAACCTTACTTCCCACCTTCCAAAAAGAAGCGACAAACAAAATACTGGCCTCTGCCATCAGTTTGTCCACACGTACAATACCCTACGAAATACTGTAAAAAGTGTCAGTTTGAAACTGAAGCTGCCAGCAGTCAGTGACTTCCAGGCTGAAATAAACTCAATAGCAAGAACTCCACTATTCCCAGAGTCCAATTAAAAATGACCAACTCTGGAGGACTAAGGGGTCTTACTCTGCCTATGCCTTCCTTCATGGCTTTCTGAAAACTATTAGCAATATGGAATTATCAGACTCTGCTTACTTGGACCTTCCTTAACTGCTTGATGGCTGCTATTGATAAATTAATTTTCAAGGTTCTGGTGCTATTGTATCATTGTGTGTGTGTGTGCGTGAGTGTGTTAAGTGCCGTCAAGTTGTTTCCGACTCATAGCGACCCTATGAATCAATGTTCTCCAAAAGGTCCTATCCATAACAGCCTTGCTCAGGTCTTGCAATTGTCAGAATCAGGCGTTTACCTCTAGCATCCCTCAAAAGCAGATTCATCCAGGCAGATAGCTCTGAAGCAATAATACTTTGTTAGGAGCAATAAGGTAAATAAAAGAGCTGACTGTCTACGAACGAGGAAGGCTGCTAATGGCAAGAGATGGGTAGAATACATGGTTAAAAACACTTCAGCTAGAGAAAGGGAAAACAAAGTGAAACAGTTCCGAGATAACGTTCCCGGGGCACGGTAGACAACACAACAGCTGGGGGTTAATAACAGGATGAGAAATTATATACAGAGTTTGTGGCATGTGAACCAGAACTTGACCTGAAGCCAACCTCTGGCCTGGGTCCTGCCAAGAGCCCTTCTTCAGGTGACTTTGGTCAGAACCTGACAGCAAATTGAGGGCCGTGGCTTCCTTTACAGAGTCAATCCATCTCTTGTTGGGTCTTCCTCTTTTCCTGCTGCCCTCCACTTTTCCTAGCATGACTTGTCTTTTCTAGTGACTCTTGCCTTCTCATAACGTGACCAAAATACGACAGTCTCAGTTTAGTCATTTTAGCTTCTAGGGTCAGTTCAGGCTTGATTTGATCTAAAACCCACTGATTTGTTTTTTTGGCGGTCTAGGGTATCCGTAACACTCTCCTCCAACACCACATTTCAAAGGAATCTACTTTCTTCCTATCAGCTTTCTTCATTGTCCAGCTCTCACACCCATACATACTAACAGGGAATACGATGGCATGAATTAACCTGATATTGTATCATTGTGTTCACCCATAAATGACGCATGTAAAAAGATACACACAAAGGATACCATATTTACCTGACAATCTGGTGGAATAAATAATTTCCCCACTGACGAGAGAAAATCTAAGATCTCAAGCTGAATATGGTCAGGAGGACTGAGTTGGAGGAGAGAATTCTGCAATGCCAGTATCTGCATGAAGAGAGAAGTTTAAGAACAACCAAAATTAAAGGAGGATTACAGGAGAGGAATCTGTTCCAGTGTCTAAAGAGGCACATTCAAGTCCAACTAGTAAGACGCAATGCAAGGAGCGTGCCACCCACAACTGTCAACAACAAGCTCAGTCCCACAGAGTCAGAGTTATGCTTCTGAATTTATAAACACAAAACACAAGATGGCATTAAAACAGGGACGACAAACAACCAATACAGAAGCTCCAGCCACAGCTTCAGCCACACAAGCGGGATCACTGTAATGGCCCAGGGAAGAAAGCATGCACGCTCGCACGCGCTCAACAACACCGCTGCCAAAGGCTCGGGTACAGATTTCACCTCTTGCCTACAAAAGATGTGCCAGGCCAATATGTCTTGGGAGGGCGTTCCACAAATGAAGCATAACCACAGAGAAGGCTCTCTTGCTAGCAGACACCTGGTTTAGGAAACGGCAGCAGACAGTCCTTTAGCTACCCACGTCCTGGAGCGCTTAGGGGAGGGGTGTCAAACATTAAGCCCGTGGGCCGGATTCGGCCCCTTGAGAGCTCTTATCCAGCCCGCAAGGCAGCCTCCCCCCTACTCTCGATCTGGGTTGGCGAGGCATGGCCCGACCAAGTGATATTTATGTCATATCCGGCCCTCATAACTATTGAGTTTGACTCTCCTGGCTTCGGGCTTTCTAGGTCAACACCAGCAGTTTAAACTATATCTGGAAGCAAACTGTGAGCCTGGTTAGTGTTCTAGATCAGGTTTGCTAGCTTGCTTTAAACCCTGACAGATGGGCCTCCTGTTTATCATTGATATAAACGCAACACCAAACCACCGTTAAGGCCATTAAGGGACAGAAGTGTGTATGTTTGGGGGTGGGGGGAGGATTCCAGAAGAAAAAGAAGAGTTGGTTTTTATATGCAAACTTTCTCTACCTTTTAAGGAAAATCAAACCAGCTTAGAATCACCTTCCCTTCCCCTCCCTACAACAGACACCTGGTGAGGTAGGTGGGGCTGAGAGAGTCCTGAGAGAACTGTGACTGGCCCAAGGTCACCCAGCTGGCTTCATGTGGAGGAGTGGGGAAAACAATCTGGTTCACCAGATTAGAGTCCGCCGCTCATGTGGAGGAGTAGGGAATCAAACCCAGTTCTCCAGATTAGAGTCCACCGCTCTTAACCACTACACCATGCTGACCATGGTATTTGACCTGCACCCAGCCTGACAGGCATGCAAGCTACACTCCCCAAAACAAAATAAGCCCAACCTTCATGCCCCTTGCATTTGTGGAGGAAGAATATCTTAAGTACTTTTTTTCCCAGCCACCTCCTATGTATCGGTGAGCGAAAGTATGGCCTGTTTTGAGTGTGAAGCAAATTTGCCATCTGTCACCTGGCCCTATGAATGCCAGAAGGCATAATCTCCTGACTCTGCCTTTTGAAAGTCAGGGTTCTTGTGACTGCAGAGTAGCAGAAAGCAAGGTTGTAGTAAGAGCTGCATAGGTAAACACACCTTTCATTATTAGCAGCAATCTGGGTTGACAAATGCCTTGCTAGACGGGTGTGTTGCAGCCAGCCTCGGCCACCGCACTGGTTCTTACCTGAATTAGCATTTGAGGCTCTACTATTTGGATGCAATGCTTCAAAAGTTGAAACGTCAAGCACAAGGCCTGCTGCAGACAGGGCTGACTGGAGACCTTCACAGGACAAGAAAACCATGCTACGGTTATAAGAATAAAAATCAGAACTTCAGGCAAGCTAATTCCTATGCAGGTTGTCTAAACTATTCATATGCGAGGGATGGGACACAGCAGATGCCAGCTCAAAGCCTGATTTGGAGCCTCCCCCAAAACCCAAGATAAACATGAAAGGGGCAGAAACCAGGCCTTGAAGGTAGGGGAGGAGGAGCAGCAAAGGCAAAAACAAAGTAACTCCCCTCTTGCCCCACTCTGCCATGGTAGACCCGGGTCACCAGGCTTAGGGTTGCCTCTCCTCCCTGGCACAGCCGGCTGGGTTCAGGAATAGGACTGCAGGACAGGTGCCAGCCGGGAAGAGGGGGCCCTGGCACCCAACGGCAGCCTCTGACTGCTCAGAGAACGAAGAATGTGCTATAGCCTCCCAAGCATTTCCATTTCTGGCCAAATAAACTAGTTAAATGAGCCCCGTGGCGCAGAGTGGTAAGCTGCAGCACTGCAGTCAAACGCTCTGCTCATGACCTGAGTTCGATCTCGACGGAAGTCGGTTTCGGGTAGCCGGCTCGAGGTTGACTCAGCCTTCCATCCTTCCGAGGTTGGTAAAATGAGCATCCAGCTTGCTGCTGGGGGTAAAGTGTAGATGGCTGGGGAAGGCAATGGCAAACCACTCCGTAAACATAGTCTGCCTAGTAAACGTTGGGATGTGACATCACCCCATGGGTCAGGAATGACCCGATACTTGCACAGGGGACTACCTTTACCTTTAAACTAGTTAAAGATTCCCTGGACTGCAGATCAAATGTTTAATGAGGGCCAGCAGATTCATACTGTGAAAAGTAGGTTGAAGCGACTCAATGTTTCTCATTTATTACACTTATTAAAAAAACCCCACCACTGTGCTATTTTAAAAGCTATAGAATTCATACTCCTCCCTCAGACTGTTTGAACGCCATCACAGTCTAAATGCTAGCACTGATTCGGTCACAGCAGAGTGCTGCCCCTTTCCCCGTTTCTGTTTGGGGTTATTTCCCAGAGGGGCACTTCTTTGCCTGTTGTTTTCCTAGCAGGGTAAGAAAGCAGAAATCAGAGCCTCTCTCTACGGATGCAACAAAACCTGCATCCTCACAAGAGCCGGCAGCACACGAAATGCTGCCAGGAATCGATATGGCAAGGAATGGGGAGGGGCTGTGGTTCAGTGGTAGAGCATCTGCTTGGCATGCAGAAGGTCCCAGGTTCAATACCTGGCATCCCCAATTAAAGAGACCAGGCAAGTAGGTGATATGAAAGACCTCAGCCTGAGACCCTGGAGAGCCGCTGCAGGTCTCAGTAGACAATACTGACTTTGATGGACCGAGGGTCTGATCCAGCATAAGGCAGCTTCATGTGTTCATGTGGAATGCTCCTGCTTCTGTTATCAACACCAAGTCTGTTCTCTCTCACACACACTTCTGGAATCCTCTCACTACTGCAGGGAGGCAGCATCTGATTTCTCTGATATATACCACATACCTCAGGGGTAATGCTGAATGATGCAGCAGCGTGGGGAAAACAGAGCATTTTCTAACCTGTGTAACATTTACAGCAGCCAAAAGCTGACCGGCGGCTCTGACAAGCGCCGACTGCTGTCCCGCCTCCAGAGTCTCTCCGGCCGTCTGGCACACTGACAACAAGGCAGAAAGAGCGGCATTCTTGCAGAGAAGGGAAGAGATACGAGAAGGTTAAGAACATGCCACGGGCTGAACGCTACAGCAAAGAAGTTCTCGAGATATAAACGGAGCCCCAAGGAGCAGATTTAGAAGCTTAGTTCCATGACAGCGAAACTTTTAAAAAATGCAGAGATAACACATATTTTAAGGGACTAATTTATGAAAATCAGCTGGACTTTGTTCCAGCAGCTATGGGTACGCCAGAAGCTTCATCGCGGTTGACTGGATATCAGTTTAGATATTTTTTTTTTAAGTTAGCATTAATGTTAAAATTAGTTGAACATTTAGCGATGGCAAGCTTTATTATGTAATTGTAAAAGCATTAACATTATAGAGAATTAATGAGCAAGCAAAATTAAGAGCACCGCCCAGGCTAGCCTGATCTCGTCAGATCTCAGAAGCTAAGCAGGGTCAGCCCTGGTTAGTATTTGGATGGGAGACTACCAAGGAATACTAGGGCTGCTGTGCAGAGGAAGGCACTGGCAAACTCTGTTAGTCTCGTGCCATGAAAACCCCAAAAAGGGGTCGCCATAAGTCTTGAAGGCACTTTGCACACACACACATTCTTAAGATGCTAGAATAGTTTATTATTAAGGAAAATTATTGTAATGTTAACTAATTTTCATATGGTCACCCAGATCTTATTTCTTTGTTCCTTTTATAGGTATATGTACGGTATTGTTTTCTGTTTTTCTATGTATTTTCTCATTTTCTATTCTTCATTCTTGTTTGTATTTTTTACTGACATGAGATAAAATAAGAGATTGATAAGCACCTAGCAAAAACTGTTTGTGCATATTTGGGTTTTCTCAGCAACCTGAACAAAAAAGTTTTTTTTTAAAGTGAAAGCTTTCTATTCCCAGCATTCTGTGCTCTGCGTCCTTCACAATGAAACCCGATGGGAGATTCCTAAACTTTACACAGTACGTTACAAGCAAAGCCGAATCTCTTTACAAATGAGGCAGGCCTTTGAAGAATGTGACAAGACAAAGCAATTGCACAATGCCTGTGGGGATCCCCCCCGTAACATTCAACAGGCAGAGATTCATAGAATCAGAGTTGGAAGGGGGCCTACAGGCCATCTAGTCCAACCCCCTGCTTAATGCAGGATCAGCCTAGAGCAGTGGTTCCCAAACCTTTCGGGCCACCGCCCCCTCAGTTACACCAATTCAACCCCAGCGCCCCCTACCCTATTCTATACAAAGCATTATTCAAAATTGGGGTTTGCATGACTCACTAAAGATAATGACAATAAAATTTCAAAACAGTAACAATTTCATTGCACATGTATTCAAAATCAAATTAAAACTTTTTAGTTGAAATTTATTCAACAAAAGTGATGAACTTGATCCAGCAGTATTAGCTCTTCAAAGTTTGGGGGGGAAATCTATTAGTTTCCACCAAATTTGCCAGCATGGTGCCATAGCTTGATCTCTTGTAAATTAGTGAACAACACAGTTGAAGGGGCCCACCTCTAGCGCCCCCCCCTGCTGCCCCCTTGCCTCTTTGTGCCCCCCTAGGTAATCCCACCGCCCCCCAGGGAGTGGTACTGCCCACTTTGGGAACCACTGAGCTAGAGCATCCCTGACAAGTGTTTCTCAACAAGATCCAAGCAGGGTTGATTCCCCGGCATTCACAAGCAGGAGTCCGTTCGGTCAAGTTTTGCCTTACCCCCCGTGGAAGCTCCTCCAGTAGCCTTTGGTTGCTCAGCCACTCTTCGCACTGTTCAAGTCCTGCCGCAAAAAGCTGATGAGCAACCTGCTTCCTAAGTGGAGCCATCAGGGCCTTGAGAGAAAAATGCTGCCACAAGACCAGATTCTCCAATTCTTTGGGAGGAAATCTTTGGATAAATGCCACCTGAAAAGGGGGACAAATTTTAGAGAGACCACCCCTGAAACCTGAACAGCGACTGAACATACATACCATGCGGAGCACACCTGAAGATTTCCAGGCTGAGAAGCCAAGAACCAAGCTCTCTTTAGCTCTTACACTGGAATGCAGGCACCTGGCAAACTGGAGTCTGTCTCCCCACCTACCACACCAACTGAGATTAAGTGAAATGTAAATGTCCAGAGAGCCACTGTGGTGTAGTGGTTAAGAGTGGCGGACTCTAAGCTGGAGAACCAGGTTCAATTCCTCACTCCTCCATACAAAGCCTTGCTGGGTCACAGTTCTCTCAGAATTCTCTCAGCCCACATGGAGGCAGGCAATGGCAAAGCACCTCCGAACATTTCTTGCCTTGAAAACCCTACGGGGGTCGCCATAATTCAGCTGTGACTTGACGGCACTTTCCACTACCAAATGTCCAGTGCCCATTTGTGCACACCTTAGGAATACCTTTGGGGAGGATTGTTGGTTGTCCAGTACTCCTGGCTAAGTATTCTGTGATTTAAATTACGTTATATTGAATTTTAAGGATTCATGATTAGCTGCTTTGGAGGTCTGTTATCAGTCAGAAAGACAACATATAAATATTTTTAAAGCTACAAATTTTCTTTTTCATTCCCTATTACACTAACTGCCCTAGCTTGATCTTGTCAAATCTCAGAAGCTAAGCAAAGTCAGCCCTGGGTAGCATTTAGATGGGAGACCTCCAAGGAATACCAAGGTCATGTGATGCGGAAATAGGCAATGGCACCACCCAACGTCTCTTGCCTTGAAAACCCTACATGGCTGAAACTTGATGGTTAAAAAAAAAATCACTCTAACAAACCAAAAACCAGCCTAAAATAATATACAATTTAACAGTCAGCTTCACCAATTAAAATTACAGGTTGAAGCAGACCAGGAGAAGACACAGCAATACTCACCTGGTGATCGGGAGCCGTCAGGAAGAGCAGGCGTCTCAACAGGACACCCAGCAGAGAGACCCGGTAATGTTCAGCAGGACAAGATCTTATCTGGATTGGGGAGTAAGAAACGATTTAAAATTAAATCAGAAGAATTTCCATCCAGACATTAGGAAGAATATTCTAACAGTTAGAGCGGTTCCTCAGTGGAACAGGCTTCCTCAGGAGGTGGTAAGCTCTCCTTCCCTGGAGGTTTTTAAGCAGAGGCTAGATGGCCATCTGTCAGCAATGCTGATTCTATGAACTTAGGCAGTTCATGAGAGGGAGGGCATCTTGGCCATCTTCTAGGGGTCACTGGGGGTGTGGGGGGGGAGGTAGTTGTGAATGTCCTGCATTGTGCAGGGGGTTGGACTAGATGACTCTGGTGGTCCCTTCCAACTCTATGATTCTATGATTATAAGCTCCCCGTGATCAAACAATCTAGTCACATTTTTAAAGTTCTAAAAAAAAGAAGGAAAAACACTGATAAACCTTTTTAAGGACCAAAAGCTGAAAACAATTAGCTGCATTTTAGGCAACATCCCAGACAATTATTTCCCTCTTGGTTTGTTACTGAGGCCAGATCTCAGACCCCACATGTGTATCTATTCCAACAGAGCCACATCCTAGTTTAGTCCACATTGTATAAATTATAAACAAGTGGAAATGAACTGAGCGATCCCTTTTGACAGATGCCTGCACAAGACAAGTAATACTTCAGTGATCTCGTCCAGGTGGCTCAAACAAATAAGCCTCAGACTACAGGGAAGGCAAAAAGAAAATCTCTCGCATCAGTCGCTGATCACGCCTGGATAAAATGGAGGAAAGAAGAACGATGTATGCCACTTTGGTTAACCAGTGTGGAGAAAGGAAATGAAATCAGTAAATGAAATCAGTAAATCAACAAATCATTATATTTGTATCAAGTATGAAATGAAACCCACCAACTGAGGATCTTGTAAAAAAAAAAAAATCGACATGAATACCTCTAGGCCCGTTTACCTTTTGTTGCATCTGACATGTTTGGTTCCTGTCTTTAATCAACCATATCATTTGGAATACATTTTGAATGATTATATCACTACAAAGGTAAAGGTAAAGGTAGTCCCCTGTGCAAGCACTGGGTCATTCCTGACCCAAGGGGTGATGTCACATCCCGACGTTTACTATGCAGACTATGTTCATCACTATCAGATTTATATTGCTTATGAAGTTACAACTCACAGAACTGTTACAAGCACTTGAAGAACTTAAAGGGAAGAGGAACAGCCCTCCCATTTTGTATTACCAATTTGGTCAAGGTCTTTCAGGAGGTGTCAAACAAAAAAAACCTGGGTTAGGATTTGGTTAGGACATGCCCATACACCATATTCTACTTACCAAACTGGCTATTGTAAACGCATGATGAGCACATAGATCTGCTGTTCCATACCTAGGTAATGAGAAGGACTGAAAAATTAGCAAGCCAGCTGGCTGACCTTCCTGTGTTTTACTAGTCTGTGTTGATCTTAAACTAGGGGTGTTGCTCTCTCAGCCTTTAAGCTCACAGAGCACAGCTTGGAAAAACCACTCTCAGTCTAACTTAATATCACCTGTTTATCAGAAGAAAATGGGATACTACATATGCTTGACCTAATACACTGCTTGATGTACACCCATCCTCAAGAGCCTGGCATGTAACAGAAGGTGAGATATGGGGAGGGGCTGTGGCTCAGTGGCAGAGCATCTGCTTGGCATGCAGAACGTCCCAGGTTCAATCCCTGGCATCTCCAGTTAAAGGGACGAGGCAAGTAGGTGATGTGA
This sequence comes from Euleptes europaea, assembly GCF_029931775.1. Taxonomy (NCBI): domain Eukaryota; kingdom Metazoa; phylum Chordata; class Lepidosauria; order Squamata; family Sphaerodactylidae; genus Euleptes; species Euleptes europaea. The sequence goes on along the minus strand of NC_079313.1, from coordinate 18,782,551 downwards.
AAGACCTCTGCCTGAGACCCTGCAGAGCCGCTGCCGGTCTGAGTAGACAATACTGACTTTGATGGACCAAGGGTCTGATCCAGTATAGGGAAGCTTAATATGTTCATATGTATATAAGGAATAAATAACCTTACAGGGAGCTTCATTATACTAGAAGGGCTTTTATGCATTTTTTACTGTACATTATGACACAATTATATTATTAGGATGTGTGCTAAATTAACTCTATGACTGACTACTGAGGAAGGCCTTCCCAGGCCGAAACACGTTTGGTCCTTATTGGATCCTACTTTGGTCAATGTAAGATTGTACATCGCAGGTGTTTAAGTTTGCATATATTGAGTGTGCAAGTCTTGCCTGTGCTAGAGGCCTTCTGTTTTGAACTTGACTGTGAACCTTATTAAAATGTATATATTTGTAATTTTAGCATTTTTCAGCTCAAACATCTTTGGTTTGGAATATTACATACGCTCCCTTACCTTCTCAGAGGGAGGGTGGGATACAAATGGAGAGGCAATATAGCAGGGGTGGGGAACCTTTTTTCCGCCAAGGGCCATTTGGAAATTTATAACATCATTTGCAGGCCATACAAAATTATCAACTTAAAAATTGGCCGACCAAACCCCAAGCAGGCAGCTGCCCCAGATGACGCCCCCCGCCCCATGTGGGCAAGCAGGCAGGCATCCAACCAGTGGCATCTTGGGCGGTCCTAGCAGCTCCATAGCTAACGACTCTTCTGCAAGGGGGGGGGAAGGTTCCTTTTCTCGGCAAAACAAACTCACATCCGCATTGAAGGCTATTCCAATCCGCAGGAGGGGGGAACCAGCAGTCTTAGATCCTTCTGAGCTAGAGATCTGCCAGGACCCACGAAGGGCCAGGCCAAATGACTTCGCGGGCCTTAAACAGCCCCAGGGCCTGACGTTCCCCACCCCTGCAATATGACTTAGTGGGCACAGTTTTGAATTAGGGCCAGGGAGACCCAGGTTAAAATCCCTACCCTGCCGTGAAGTTCATGTGATGACTTTGGGCCTGTCGTACTCTGTGAGCCTGAACTATCTCTTCGGGCTGCTATGAGGATTAAATGGAGGATGGGAGAACCATGTAAGCTGCCCTTTAGAGGAACGGTGGGATGAGAATGCAATAATGATGTCAATTTAAAGAAAAATTAGGCCTCTGTTACATTCTTCAATAGATGCTTATCTTACCGGACAAGGAAGCACCAGACATCCACAGCTAGGAGAACAGTTATCATGTTAGAACCAAGTATGGTTTCCAGCAGTGACCGTTCCTGGGCGAGAAAAGCAAACATGTACACACAAGCAAAAAGTTATTAGGATGTACTTGAAGGGGTGTCATATAGAGGAGGGCGCCGAGTTGTTTTCTGTTGCCCCAGAAGGTCAGACCAGAACCAGCAGGTTGAAATTAAATCAAAGAGTCTCTGTCTAGACATTAGGAAGAATTTTCTAACAGTTAGAGCGGTTCCTCAGTGGAACAGGCTTCCTCGGGAGGTGGTAAGCTCCCCGGAGGTTTTTAAGCAAAAGCTAGATGGCCATCTGTCAGCAATGCTGATTCTATGGCCGTAGGCAGATCATGAGAGGGAGGGCATCTTGGCCATCTTCTGGGCATGGAGTAGGGGTCACTGAGGGTTGTGGGGGGGGGAGGTAGTTGTGAATTTCCTGCATTGTGCAGGAGTTGGACTAGATGACCCCGGCGGTCCCTTCCAACTCTGATTCTTACAGCTGCTCTTCATTATCATTCCACCATCTAAAGTATAAAACAGCCACACTTTCAGTTAAGCCTAGTAAAATGCCTCTGATCAGAAGCCACTGAAATGTGCAAAACAATTCCTTCTGGGTACCAGCGCAAGAATCCCAGCCACACACAACATTTTAATGCCAAAGGAATGATGTACTGCGAAGCTTGAAGCTTCAGAGGAAGTTTGGCCTGAGCGTAAACTGGGTTCCCATTTGGGAGAGCAAGGATCCTGTACAAAAAGCGCCAACCTTGGTTCCGCCATTTTACCGAAACTTACCTTCCTGCTATCAGCAAACAAGCCCAATTCAGACATATTTCTTAAGGTTGGAGAGCCTTTACTAACACTGCGCATCCTGGAAAATAGCATCAATCAGAACTATATGGTTTAGCTCATTCTATTCGGAGCCCCTATTAAAAAATCAATATTTTGAGGACACTAGCACCTCAGTTTAAGTGCTATCCATCACTGTTTATTTGCAGGGAACGTTGCTGCTTTGGATAAATGTGCATTGTAAATTGTTTCTAAGAGTTTTCAAATGGAAACACCAGAACCTGACCATCCAACATAATGGAATCTGGTGGCTTTCCTCCATAATCTAGCACAGCATATAGCACCTCCACTCATATCTGGACACGACCCTAACAACAATGAAAACAGAAATCTTTTCATTGAGCTGTACAGAACAGCTTAAAATTCCTGTTAATGCAGGTGTATCCCACATATGAGGTAGCGAGGAATGATCTCCTCTATCTTAACTGAAACCGTTGGCTAAACAACTTTCAGAATCCAACCTCAAATCAGCGTATTGCATTACCTTGCTTTTGCTGCATTAATTTCTACCTTGTTGGTCTATAAGGTGCTCCAGGACTTGAATCTAGCTGTTTTCCTGCAGACCAAAACGGCTACCCTCTGAAACTATCTTCCACCTAGCTTCACAGAAGTATTTTCACAATTATGGAACAACCTCCCCAGGGAGATGTGCCCGTCCCTGTCATTGTTGATCTTCAGGAGGCAGCTGAAGACAGTTCATTTAGAACTGCGTATGATTGATTTAGCTTTTATTATTGGCAGTCCTCATTGGAGTTCTTACATTATGATTTTTTATGGGTTTTATAATTGTTGTTTTTATGTGCTTTGCAATGTTTCATTTATATTGTAAGCTGCCTTGAGTTCCATAAGGGATGAAGGGGGCTAATAAATGTTTTAAATAACTAAATTTTATTATTGGTTCTTTTATGGATATTTATATTGGATTGTTGTAATTTTAAAATGATGTTACCCGCTCTGAGCCAGCTTGCTGGGGAAGGCGGGTTATAAGTCCAATAAATAAATAAATAAATAAATAAAGATGTTTGTAATCCACTTTCTTTATTATTGTATGTTACGCCTTAGTTTTTAGTTTGTGTTCTTTTCTGCTTCTGCAATCCTAGTACTATTGCATTGTTTATTGGTTATCTTACACCTTCTGATTGAATCGTTTTCTATGTTTCATAATATACCTTGAGTCTCAGTGAAAAAGATGGGCTACAAACAAAGCAAAATCAAATCTAATCAATTGGTCTTGGCTTGCAATACTCCTCCTTACCAGCAGAGGGAAATGTGACACACAGAGGGAGGTGGCAAAGGCACACAAGTGGATACAGACGTAGTGGTAGAAAGTGACAGAGCTCTCTGCTTTTCCAGTTGCCATCTCTCCCGGCAAAAAGACAGGAAGGGAAAGTTCTCCAGAGCACTGCTGTAGGCTGAGGAAGAGAGCGGTAAACACGGGGACCCTGCAGAGACATGGAGAACAGTGGCGTGACTCCCATAAGACAAAACCCTTGAGCAAGCCTCATAATGCATCGCTAGAAGAAACTGAGTCAGTGCAGCACTAGGTGGAGCAGGGGTGTCAAACATAAGGCCCGGAGGCTGGATTCGGCCCCATGGGAGCTTTTACCCGGCCCATGAGCCAGCCAAGCACCCCCCCCCGCCCCACTTCCAATGCGGTCTGGTGAGCTCACTATGGACTTACCAGCTACGGCAGCCACTTCCCCCCCATAAGAGTGTTATTAAGCATATTTGTATTTTAAGTAAAAAATAAAGTAAAAATAATAGCATTGGTTGCCTTTGCCTGTGTCTTCTATAGTTTGTATCTCTGGTGTGTGTGTGTGTTAAGTGCCGTCAAGTCGCTTCCGACTCATGGCGACCCTATGAATGAAAGTCCTCCAAAATGTCCTGTCTTTGACAGCCTTGCTCAGATCTTGCAAATTGAGGGCTGTGGCTTCCTTTATTGAGTCAGTCCATCTCTTGTTGGGTCTTCCTCTTTTCCTGCTGCCCTCAACTTTTCCTAGCATGACTGTCTTTTCCAGTGACTCTTGTCGTCTCATGATGTGACCAAAATACGATAGCCTCAGTTTAGTCATTTTAGCTTCTACAGTCAGTTCAGGCTTGATTTGATCTATAACCACTGATTTGTTTTTTGGCAGTCCACGGTATCTGTAACACTCTCCAACACCACATTTCAAAGGAATCTATTTTCTTCCTATCAGCTTTCTTCACTGTCCTGGTACCTGGCATTAACTGTTATGGTACACATGGCCTGGCCCGACGAAGTGAGATTTATGTCATATCGGGCCCTCCTAACACATGACACCCCTGATGTAGAGCCTGATGGATCATGCCTCATGCAATTAACTACTAGACTTCCACAAAATAAAACACAAAACATCCTGATATGTCATAAAAAGTTGGCAAGCAGTGAAATACACAAGTAGAAATTAGCATCTTGTATCAGGGAGAAGTTAACTGGAATATTTTCAGAATAAGCAGACTACACTGTGAACTGTTTCAACAGTTAAAAGGATAACAAGGCTAGGTTTGGTGGTAATGTTACTGTACAAGTAACATATTAATTATGTAAAGATGTTAATAGGCTATATATTGATTGTAATTTTCTAGTAAAATATCAATATAAATAGACAACACTAGGATTTTAGCTACACTTAAGACTGAATCAGGATGCCCTTCATTTGAAGAAGAGTCGGTTTTTATACCCCGCTTTTCTCTTCCTTTAAGGAGTCTCAAAGCGGCTTACAATTGCCTCTCCCCTCCAAAACAGAAACCTTGTGAGGTAGGTGAGGCTGAGAGAGTTCTGAGAGAACTGTGACTGGCCCAAGGTCACCCAGTAGGCTTCATGTGGAGGAGTGGGGAATCGAATCCAGTTCTCCAGATTAGCTCTTAACCACTACACCATGCTGGCTCTCTAACCACTACACCCCGCTGTTTCCCTAAACCCAAACACCGCCATTCTCTCTGCAGGCCAATTTACCTGTTTCTCAGAGTGCCTCCAGAGCATGGCAAGAGAACTGCTGCCTGCCGACACAACTTCTCAGGAGCAGCGAGCAGTTACCTGGGAGTGTCTTCTGAGAAGTGACTTCCTGTGTTCCAAAGCTCCTGCACCTCCTGGGGCTGGGATGGCAACAGGTCCATTACAGAAAGCAGGAGGCGGCACTGTGCAAAGTTCAGCTCAGGAGAGAAAGCTGAAGGCGACATTTTAAGGAAGTGTTATAACGAAGTACAAGCTTCCGTCTGTGCAGAGCCCCTCTTGGCGGGATAGAGCAGTTGTAGAAAGCCCCGAGAGTGTTTACACTTACAACTGTGAAGGGGCACATTCAGATATGCCTGAGCCAAAATTATTCCCAAAATTCCTTGTATTAGTTTGGCTCAGGGATATCCAAAAACGGCCCAAACACTCTAAGAATTTCGGGAGTAACACTGATCTCTCAAAATTTCAGGAGCATTTTGGGTTTGGGGGAGGCAGCAGGAGTGGCGGCCAGTGAGGACGATGGCAGAGCATGCTGCAGGTGGGCTGCGGCACCAATCCCTGTCATGGCCCTTTAAACTTTAAAGGGACGCGAAGGCAGACTTGGCCTTCCAAAACACCCCAAGCCCCGACTTACAATTACAGAGACCGTTTAGGCCCCACAGCACTACAGCCCATTTAACTGGGAGAGGAGGTTATAAACACATTTGTGAACAGAAATCCCAGGTTCCACTTTGATAAATGAGGATGAATGCATCCATTTATTTATCTGAATCTTTCATTTGTAGAATTTGTAGCCATATCTAAAAACCACACAGCCAGGCAGAGCAATCCTAAGGAGCGGGTACTTCTGGGGCGGCAAGGGACGGTGCAGCTGCACCCCCACCCCGGTAAGCGGTTTGTTGTGCCAAGTGCAGCAAGCCGAAAATGAAAATCCTCCCAAGACCTGTGAGACTGCTCTATGCAGTTTAACGGGGTCATGTCACCATTTGTGCCGGCGCAAGTTCGTGCCAGCAAAAATGGGCATTTCCAGGGCGAGAGTGCTTAGGAAGCTGACTAAAGTCAGCCCTGCCCCTGAGAAAGTCCCCCTTGGTGCTGGAGCGAGCCCTTGTGGTGGAGAAATGCTGCCGCTGAGGCTGCTCTGGCGCCCATGCCTCATGCGCCGCATGGCTCCCCAGCACCGGCATATGTGGACCTGCGGCATAAGTGCCCATTTGGATGGCACAAGTGGCACTTATGCTGCTACAGGGGTCATGCTGCCTCCAAACCCCTTTTGGGGCCCCCTTCAGGACTGAACTATAAGTAACCCAGCAAGCTTTTCAAACTCCACCACATTCTAAATTTACTCCTTCTCGTGTAGTTCCTTCCCACATTTTGTGTATCCTAAGGACTAAGCGGTATTATTAACAAACATCACTTACTTGTTAATTAACTGTGGAATACTAATTCCAAATAATGCACTGCAATTAATTGACAATTTGAGAGAAAAAGGCCTAGGAAGCCCTGAGTATTAAGTGCCCAGAAAACCTGAGACACCAACCTGAAGCTGCTGCTACAAATCCCCAGTGAAAATGAAGGGGCCATAACAGCAGGTACCACACCTGTGCTTTTAGAGGATGGAGTGGATAATCAGGGCCTTTAAGCTTACCTAATACGTTACTTAACACAGCCTCTGCAAAAGGCCTGAAGGTGAGCAGGCTGGGGAGGAGAGGATCCAGGGCCAGCAGGAATCCTTTTGCTATTTCATCCTGATGTGCCTCAGCAATCACCGCAGCATGAAGACTTGGGGGAAACTTGCTGGTGGGAAAAGAAACGCATAACGTTTCATCACGGCTGCATTCTGGCCACTCGGTGTGTGTGTACGTGTCATCAAATCACAGCTGACGTACGGCGACCCCATACGGTTTTCAAGGCAAGAGATGTTCGGAGGTGGTTTGCCATTGCCTGCCTCCACGTGGGCTGAGAGAGTTCTGAGAACTGTGATTGGTCCAAGGTCACCCAGCAGGCCACTACTAAGTGCAAATCAAGGCAAATACAAACTAGAACATTGCATTGCTTTGTTTTAAACCTGATGACGTTTCTTGGTGACTATGAGTGAGTTCTGCAGGGGAGCTGTTACATGCACCCTTTGAATACCCACACACACATTTTGTTGTAGCCCTGAGCTAAGGAAACAAAAACATGTCTTTATTTTGTATTTATCACAGCCCTCTTTTTCAGGTAGCACCTTATAGTTGCCAATTTGACATTTAGGGGAATATTCAGTTCTGGTTCACATGGGAAACTTTGTATTATTCACACTATGGTGAAGGTGAAGGTGAAGGTGAAGGTGAAGGAGAAGGAGAAGGAGAAGAAGAAGAAGAAGAAGAAGAGGAGGAAGAGGAAGAGGAAGAGTTGGTTTTTATATGCCGACTTTCTCTACCACTTAAGGGTGATTCAAACCGGCTTACAATCCCTTCCCCGCCCCACAACAGACACCCTGTGAGGTGGGTGAGGCTGAGAGAGCTCTAACAGAGCTGTAACTTGCCCAGGGTCACCCAGCTGGCTTCGTGTGTAGGAGTGAGGAAACAAATCCAGTTCACCAGATTAGCCTCAGCCGCTCATGTGGAGGAGTGGGGAATCACACCCGGTTCTCCAGATCAGACTCCACCGCTCCAAACCACCGTTCTTAATCACTACACCATGCTGGCTCCATAATGAACTCCATAACAACGTGGCACAGGTTAATAGACCTAACTCTATAAAATTGTAAGCCATGACCCATAAATCACACAGGACGTGAAATAAAAATAACTGAAATATTCAAAATTAGATATGTGACATTCATTTATGTTATTTAATTACAAATTGTGACCTTAAAGTAGAAGGTCTTTGGCCATGCCATGCTCCTCTCTAAGCCTTTAAGAGTACCCGTACTAAGGCTTACATTTTGGGTTTAATACCCCTCATGTGCAGTAGCTGTTCAAGTGGGTGGGTATTAAGGTGATTTCAATCACTAAGAGAAAAGGACAATGTGAATCAATGATGAAATTAAAGAATTCCATTTTTAGATACTTTCTAAAAGGTTTTGGTGGAAAGTGCCATCAAGTCACAGCTGATGTATGGTGACCCGTAAGGTTTTCAAGTCAAGGGATGATCAGAGGTGGTTTCGCCATTGCCTGCCTTTGCATAGCAACCCTGGACAACCTTGGCAGTTCACCATCCATGTACTCATAGAATCATAGAGTTGGAAGGTACCACCAGGGTCATCTAGTCCAACCCCCTGCACAATGCAGGAAATTAACAACTACCTCCCCTTCCTAACCCCTTTCAGCCCCAACCCTCCCTTCACCATGCAGTATCCCACAATCAAAGCACTCCCGACAGATGGCCATCTAGCCTCTGCTTAAAGACCTCCAAAGACGGGGACTCGACCACCCTCCGAGGCAGTGCATTCCACCATCGAACAGCCCTCACAGTCAGGAAGTTCTTCCTAATGTTTAAATGGAATCGCTTTTCTCTTAGTTTAAATCCATTACTCCGTGTCCTAGTCTCTGGAGCAACAGAGAACAAGCTAGTTCCCTCATCAACAAGACATCCCTTCAAATATTTAAACATGGCTATCATGTCTCCCCTTAATCTTCTCTTCTCCAGACTGAACAAACCCAGCTCCTTAAGTCTCTCCTCATAAGGCATGGATTCCAGACCTTGGACCATTCTGGTGGCCCTCCTCTGGACACGCTCCAACTTGTCAACATCCTTCTTAAATTGTGGAGCCCAAAACTGGACACAGTATTCCAAGTGAGGTCTGACCAATGCAGAATACAGTGGTAGTATTACTTCCCTTGATCTAGACACAATACTTCTAGTGATGCAGCCCAGAACTGCATTGGCCTTCTTAGCCGCCATATCACACTGTTGACTCATGTTCAGTTTGTGGTCCACTAAGACTCCCAGATCTCTTTCACATGTACTGTTTTCAAGCCAACTCTCTCCCATCCTGTGCCTTATGTTGTTTCTGCCTAGGTGAAGTACTTTACACTTCTCACTATTGAAATCCATTTTATTGCTTATGGCCCAGCTCTCCAGTCTATCGAGGTCATTCTGAACTCTGACCCTACCCTCCAGGGTATTAACTACCCCTCCTAACTTGGTGTCATCTGCAAATTTGATTAGCATGTTCTCCATTCCATCATCCAAGGCATTTATAAAAATATTAAATAGTACCGGTCCCAGGCCGGCCCTGCTTCGCTTCCAACATCTGGCAAGATCAGGCTAACCTGAACCATCCAGGTCATGGAGTGTGTACTGGCATAAGCAATCTGAATATAGTCTTTAAACAACCTCAGAGAACATGCTATACATTTCTCAATTATTTAACTTGAATAGATTTTAGAAAATGATACACTGCTTATCATGTTCCAAAATAAAGTTTCTCATGAGCTGCAACCTTAGACTTTTTTTTTTACAATAACTGAATGGAAAAAAAATACAAGAGTGTTAAAACAAAGGCCTACAAAACTCTGAAGGAAGATGGTTATTTTCCTATAATCTGACATGTCAAACATAGAAATATTAAGGTATGCAGAAAAAAAAACCTGACATTTTTCATTGTTTCAGTGATGTAATAATTCACTAAACAAAAAAAACCCTAGTTCCAATAATTAACATCGGGTTGCTTAACAGTAATGGTTTAGCATTACCTCAGTGTGGTTAAAACTAATCAAGACTGCCCTCATAGCCATTGGTGGGTCTAAAAACCAAAATTAACAGGACCAGGAATGTGTAAGCCTGCACCTTTCCAATCTATGGTTTGAAAATCACCCCATTACATCCACATGAGGCCAGGAAGGCGGTTTCAATATTTGTTTCAGGTTTGGGCTCATACCATTTGATAATGTGACAATTTTGCAATGAATCAAGTTGATTAGCAGTTACGTTTTGCTTACCTGTATATTTGAAGATACGTCTGGTGTAACTGAGAGCAAGAATCCACCAAGAAAGGAGTGAATTCCTGTAAAGTCAATAACATCAGGTGCTATTTTGATTTTTAAACTTACTAATATAAAAAATAGGGGGAGGGGTAGGAAAGACAATGAAGAAAATTCTAATGTCTGAAGCCAAAATAATCCTGATGGTTCCCCAGAGAACTATCACAGAGCAGTTTATTGTACAAAAGAAATAAGATATAGACAAACAATACCAGTATTGTTGTATCCCAAAATGCTACAGTGTTCTCACAAAGGGTATGTTACATGATAGCTGAAATATTTTAGCACACTATAATTACAAAGTACGCAAATAAAAGTTAGTAATCCTTTTGACTAAACCTAGCTGGCCATCTCTTACCTTGATGTAGTGCACCAAGGAAACGGCAAAGAACCTACACAGCTTGATTGTCCTCTGAAATATCTTATAATCAACGTTCTCCTATCCAAAAGGAAATAAAAAGTTTAGCAGAAAACTGTAATCAATATCTGAAATCTTCAAGCCGTTTCCCTGAAGCGGTGCAAGGTCAACTGAGGGAACCACCTGCGGCAGGATCTCAGGTCCTCCCTTCCCTGGGACACAGTGCCATGTTCTTGTGTGCATTAAAAAAACACAACACTACCAAGAGACAGATATATAACCGATTGCATCCTGCCATGCTGTTCAGCTAAGAGTACACATGAAAACATGAAGCTGCCTTATCCTGAATCAGACCCTTGGTCCATCAAAGTCAGTATTGTCAGACCGGCAGGGGCTCTCCAGGATCTCAGGAAGGGGTCTTTCACATCACCTACCTGCCTATTCCCTTTAACTGGAGATGCCAGGGATTGAACCTGGGGCTATCTGCATGCCAAGCAGATGCTCTACCACTGAGCCACGACCCCGCCCCATAGCATGTTCCATCAGTACAAGGTGCATCCCTCCAACGCAGGAGGATACAGTAGGACACTCCTCACACCAACAGAACTTGTTGTCCTTAGCTAAGCAAAGCAGCAGGATACAACCCAGCTTATAAAAATTATGAGACGCTGCTAACCTTCGTTGTGGCCTTGCCTAGCTCCCTTACAGCCCATTCCTAAAGGGGGGCGGAGCCACATACGAACCGGTGTAACCCCTAGGCTGGCGTGTGTGCCACTTGCACCGTGCAAACTGCCACGGATGCCAGCATAGGGCAACTTACGCCGGCCCCGGGGGTGCCGCACAGTAGTGCGAGCCTCCTGCGCCCGTGCTGCCTCCCTGGTGGCGTGTGTCCAGCATAAGTGCTCGCGCCAGCACTCTGGGAGGCATTCCTGGGGCATTCCTAAGGAGGAACTGCCTTTAGGCAGCTTCCTAACCCCTTTCAGCCCCAAAAAGCACCATTTTGCTGGCAGTGAGATACACCTGCAAAATCGTGGCGCAGCCCTGTGAAACTCTATGGGGAGTTCCACGGGGTTTCGAATAAACTCTTTTTCTATTTATTTTTTGGCTTGCTGCACTGGCGGTGCGACTGCGCCTCCTCCGGACGCCATGGAACCACCCCCACACACAGGAATTGGCTCTTAGTGTTTTAAAGCAGCATGACTCTTTGCAAATATAGTTGCAGCGTTGTAAGACACCAGCTTCTTCCCGGTCCTCAAATGCCCGCAAGTACTGATCGATTCACCTGCGTCCCAGACCGTTTCATCTGCTCAGCCAGCAGCAAACAAGACTGGAAGGAGAACAGGATGCCCTCACAAAGGCCACCGAGGATAGCAGCGTGCTTCAAGCTGTTCTTGATCAGCGACTTGTGTTTCATGCTTTGCCTGGCGAGGAAAGACATTTGACAGTTCTCAAATTTCAACACATCACAAAAACGGAGCCTTGTTTACTCACCGTGAAGGCTCCTTCTGTTCTGGATTGGAGGTCATCTTGAAACTCGCGGGTATTACCATCACGTGCCCAGGGTAGGCAGGACCAAAAAAACTTTATTCTACTTCCTGCCGCCTGGGCGGGAACTCCAGTTTACGAACTCACCGAGCTAAGGAGACAGGTAAGTACAAAAGACCAACCAGGCAACAACAGTGTACCTTATAAACAAAGAACATGAACTCCTAAAAACACTAACATACCGGGGGAAAACAGGTAAGTGGAAAATACTTGATTCAGGTAAGATGGTGAACATAAAGAGCACTCTGTATTATGCCTCTAACATTAGGCAACCACACCCCTTAGGTACTGCAATGAACAAAAGGAGCTAAGTCTTGGATAACTTGATACCCTTATGATTTTTGGGTGGGCAAGATGACCTCCAATCCAGAACAGAAGGAGCCTTCACGGTGAGTAAACAAGGCTCCGTTCTCGTTCTGGTTGGAGGTCATCTTGAAACTCGTGGGATATCCAAGAGCTGTTTGACCGGGTGGGACTATGGTGCATCCAAGACGTGCCGCAGGACCCTTCTACCGAAGGCTGCGTCAGCAGAGGCCCTGGCATCAATCTTGTAATGTTCTATTAATATAGGTGCCGTAGACCAATTGGCCGCCCTACGTGTCTTGTCTAAAGAGGCGTGCGTATCAAAGGTCGCCTAGGTGGCTGCACTGAGTATCAAATGTGCAGTGATGCCAGCAGGAGGAGGCAGATTACTGGCTTTGTATACCTCAGTAATGCACTGTTTCACCGGGCAACTGATGGCGGTGTTAGACATTTTGACCTTTAGATGGATTGGTTAATGAGATAAATAAGGTATCTGAGTGTCTGATAGGTTCTGTATGACTAAGGTAAACCTTGAGTAGTTGTCTCAAGTCTAAAAGATGCCACTCTTTTTTCCTGAGACGAACAGGATTGGGGCAGAATGACGGCGAAAGAGTCTTCTGTGAATGGTGAAAGATGGAATTCACCTTTGGCATGAAGGTGGGGTCCAGTCTGAGGACCACCTTGTCACTGTGAAAGATACAGAGTCCTTCACGCGCTGACAGCGCCCTAAGCTCGGAAACACGACGGGCTGAAGACACTGCTATGGGGAAGGAGGATTTCATCCTCAGCATCCTTAAGGGAATACCCTTAATGGGATTAAAGGGAATGCATATCAATGCTGTGAGGATCACATTGAGGCGCAACGTGGGAAGCGATAGACTACTGGAGGCTTCCTTTGAACCACTCCCTTAGAGAAGTCAAAATGTGGGGATGCCTAGAAGGAGATAAACCTTCGGAGACCCTAAGAATGGTGGATATGGCTGCCCCCTGTCTGTGCAATGTGGAAGCCTTGAGACCCTGTGCAACTCCATGATGGAGGAACTCTAGGGTCTTGAGAATCCCTGGTAACAATGGATCGATGTGCTTGCGCCTACACCACAGAACAAAGGCTTTCCGGGAGGTGTTAAAAATCCTCCTAGTGGAAAGTCTCCTCGCTTCTATCATGGTAGCCACCACCACCTTGCTGTATCCCTCCTCTAAGAGGGACTTCCTTTCATTTTCCAGGTGGTTAAGTGAAGCCATTGGGGTTCTGGATGAAATAAGGGATCCTGATGAAGCAGGTCTGGAATGTTTGGGAGTTCCCAAGGCATCTGGACGGATAACTCCAGGCTGGAAAAACCTGGATTTTCTCGGCCAACGAGGATCAATAAGAATGACGTTTGCACCCTCCTTCCTGACCTTTCTTATTACCCTTGGTAGAATGGAAATGGACGTAAAGGCGAACAGTAGTTCCTTCGGCCATGGGGACAGGAGGGCGTCCCTGTTCTCCACCTCTTGGTGGGAATAACGTGTAAGGAATCGCAGGAGGGGGTGAATGCTCACCGAGGCAAACAGGTAACCCCTTGGGCTGGCCGAATCTCTCCATGATCTGATTGAAAACTATCCTGTGGAGAGACCATTCCCCTTTGTCCAGAACCAGACGGCTCGGCCTGGAGATAACTCCCCTGACATGTTCCGCTGAAGGGACAGATGATACATCTCTTCCAGGAGAGAATGATCTCGGCTTCCTGATGGAGCCTGGGAGACTTTGACCCCTCCTGGTTGTTAAGGTACGCTTTCGCGGACACATTTTCCGTGTGGATCAGAATGTGTCTGCGATATAGGAGGCTCCTGAAGTGCTGTAGAGCCAGTTGAGTGGCTCTTAGTTGTAGTATGCTTATGTGTAATCTCTTTTCTCTTAGAGACCACTGGCCTTGAGCCATTTGGCCCTGAAAAGTAGCTCCCCAACCCTCTAGACTGGTGTCTGTGTATACCTGTATCTGGACCCCTATGATGAAATGTACCTCTGGTTGAGAATGTTGCTTTGGTACCACCGCAGGTGGGATTGGCGCAATTTCCGGGGGAGGGGGAAGGACTTGCCCCCGCTGTGTGTGATCAAATCCTGATAGGGTTGTAGGATTCCCTGGAGCGGTCTCGAGTGGAACCTGGCCCACGGGACCGAGGTGAGACAGGCTACCGTCTTTCCCAGCAATTTGGCAAGGAACATGATCCTGCCGTGGCTGAAGCTGATTACTGACTGGGACATGGAATGGATTCTGGTGATCTTGTCCTGTGGAAGACATATCGGGTTCATGTGACTGTCTATGATAACCCCCCGGTGTTCTAATCTCTGTGCTGGCTTCAGTTGGTTCTTTTCTAGATTGACAAGAAACCCGTGGTCGCCTAGATATGGCAATATTGTAATTCACTCCTGTCGGAGTAACGCCACCGGCATCACCAGTATTTTGGTGAAGACATGAGGAGCAGAAGCCAAACAGAAGGAAAGTGCCCTGAATTGGTAGAGTCTCTTGGCATAGCAAAATCTGAGAAACCTCCTGTGGGAGGGGTGAATAGACACGTGAAGGTATGCCTTATTCAGGTCCAAGGAGGTTAGGACCTGGCCTACCTGTAGGGCTTCCATAATGGAACTGAGGATCTCCATATGGAATTTCCTGTATCTAACCCTCTGTTTAGATGATTCCGGTCCAAGATAGCCCTCCAGTTTCCATTTTTCTTGGGGACTGTAGGGAGGATGGAATATACCCCATAGCCAATTTCGGGATGAGGGACTGGTTCTATGACTTGAATTCGGTGTAGGCGGAATATGGCGTCCAGGGATCGCTGATGCTTTGTCCCTGCGAGAAGATTTTGGGGAGTTCACAATTTTGTCTCTTGGGAGAGATGTGAATTCTATGAGATAACCTGTTGATAACACCTGAGAAACCCATGCAAACCTTTCCAGCTTGTGGCAGAATCGTAGGGGTCTCCCCCACACACACCAGCTGTGACTTGGCGTCACTGCTTAGGGGCTTTGGAGAACTTGTCTCCCTTGTTGCCCGAGAACTGATGTTGTCCCTGAGAGGAACGAAAAATTTTTGTTTCCCCATCTGTGAAAGGAGCCTTTATTATTATTATTCCAAGAACCCCTGCATTGTTCTGGCCTGAAGGGGGCCAGAGAGTGGAAAGTTCTAAAACTGGAGTAGGCAGAGGAATGTCTTCCCTCCTTGTTGTAGGATCTTGGAAGAACGTTTTTCTTATCCTTGTTTTCCATAAGGATTTTTCTATTCTTTCCCCAAAGAGTCTTCCCCCAGTGTAGGGGTATGACATGGTCAGTGTTTTGGTTTTAAGCTCATTTGCCAGGGACGAACCCACAGTGCTCCTCCGATAGCAATGTTGGAAGAAGTGGCTCGAGCTGTGAGGGACATAGCATCAAGAGATGCGTCTGTCATGAATGCGGATGCCCTCAAAGTCTGTTAAGGTCTTCCGCAATCTAATGATTTTTTCCTGCATAGAGCTGATAATTTACCTGAGCCACACAATGGAGGCTCTGGTCACAAGGAGATTGCTGCTGAGGCTTAGATTGCCAGAGCGGAGGCCTCCTAAACCTTTTTGGAAAGAATCTCTTCTTTCCAATAGAGTGGGTCTCTAATTGACCCCGTTCCATCTTCAGATGGTAAATCAGATGAGTGAACTGCCGCTACAGGGGCATCAACCAGGGAAAGTTGAAAAGGGACCCGGCCTGTGGAACCATGGTGTACAGTCTTTTGTATTGGTAGGGGACTGTCTACTGGCCAAGGGTTTGTCCAATTCAGCTTGTACCTAGGTTTCAACAAATTCTGGGAATGGGATCTCCCAGATGCGAGGTTTGGTACTTGGGAAGAACTCCTTGGCCCCTTTTTCGTGGGTTTAGGAATGGAGACGGCTACAAGGCCTGGATCCTCATTGAGGTCTAGGGTTACCAGAGCCCTGCTTAAGAGTCCCTAAAAATCCTCCGCTGAAATAGGCGGGGATGTTGTTCTTTAAGGAGAATGGGAGTGTCCTCATCGGAATCAATTCCCCTTTTTCTCTGCCTTTTAAATGTGGGGCCACTGAAGAGGTATGCTCCAGGGCTTGAAGGGATTGAGAGTGGGGGAAGGGGCCCTGAGTGCGGCTTTAATGCGCCACTGAGGGTTAGATTGGTCTCCCTGTCCCTGAAGGGAGCGTTGTGAGGTGATTAGAGCAGGATCTGAACCCGTGCCCTGTATGAGAGGGGAAAGGGATTCCTTGAGGGCCACCATCATTTAAGCCTGTGTATCCAACACCTAGTTAAACAAATCCACAATTTCCCGCCGAGTTAGAGAAGTCTCTGCCTCGGTACGCGTTACATTACCCCCTTGTGGAGACTTCGGAATGAGTCGAGAGCTTTCTTCTAAGGCGCTCCTAGCTGGGGTGGCCGTCACTGCAGTCTCTCACCTCTCACTGTGATTCGCACCATTTTGAGGCGGCTCAACAGAGCGCGCCTCTTTGGGGCAGTCGGCCCTTCTGCGCCTTTCATGGAGCCGCCGCCGCGGCTGTTAGAATGCTCTCTGTCACATCGCCCTGTCGAAGCGACGAGGGCTGAGTCATGGTCCTCCTCAGACAGTCAGAGTCTCTCTTGCCGTCCGCCATCTTGCCCAACAGGGCGAAGTGGGGAGCGGGAGGAGGGGGGAAATCGAAAGTGGCGGGGGGAAGGGACGTTTGAGGCTAAAGCCAACGAACGGTAAAGGGGGTAAGGGAAGGAAAACAAACTCACTGAAAACTAGACAAAGGTTAAAACGAAAGGAGTACACACGAAGGAAAAGTCTTTGAAAACGAGTCGGAGTTCGAGAACGAAGCTGCTACCCTGATCAAGGCAGGACGGAAACTGGAGTTCCCGCCCAGGCGGCAGGAAGTAGAATAAAGTTTTTTTGGTCCTGCCTACCCTGGGCACGTGATGGTAATACCCGCGAGTTTCAAGATGACCTCCAACCAGAACGAGAATCACCCTTTTTTAAAAAAAATATTATTCAAAATTTTCAATAAAAAACCCACAACATGCATACAGTATAATCAGTATAATCAATCTTATAATCAATCTTACAGGAGACTCATTTTAAACTGATCTTATATTTCCAACTGGAAATTGTTTAGTTAATAATCACTAAATCCCTTATCTATATTCCCACTGCCCTTCAAACTGTCTGATACAGTTCTTGATACAATCCTTATCTCACATTTGTACCGTTTCTTTTAATCTGTGCTTTAATTTTATTCTCCCTCTATTGCTTTCCTACATTAGTCCACCCACGAGTTCACCAAGTTCACCAGAAAAACCCACAAAAGAGTGCCCCTCTTTCACACTATTCCGCAATTCACTTAGTAAAAGTGAAGCAGGGGCTGAAACCAAGACAACTTCGTAATACACGCTGTTGTTCTGGGTCTATCTACTTACATGGTGCTCACATGAGGAAATATAAAAACAGGAGTTCATACGATTTATCATTAGGATCATGAAAACATACCTGATCAAAAACTTCCATGTGTTCGCATGAAGGGCATGATCTATGCTGGAAATAGCAGAGCAGATCTCCAACACAGTGTGAATCACTACAGAGCAAATAAACACAACACTAACTGCAAAATAAATTTTTATCAACAAGCACAGCCAAGAGCGCACATAGTATCCACTCAGCTAAAGACTGTTTTCCATAAGTTCAGAACAGGATTTAACTAACGCTTGCACTTTCTGTCATCTTCATCTAAACCCTAGCCGTGAAGTCTTGAATTTGAAAAGGTGAGAGGGGGGAGGTTTCATCTAGGAATCATGGAATAATAACTGTAGGAACCTTTCAACTGATGCCCAACATCGGCATTCACGGAAGGGAAGGTGCTTGCTTAATTTTGACAAATTGGTGCCCACTGGTCTGTCTTAAGATGCATATTTTCTACACCCACCTGAAACCACAGTTGCTGTACCGTCTTCAGTAGCACAGGAATCCACAGAGATCATATCAAGCATCTCCATAAGCTGCTTCTGCAAAGTATAGGCTTCCTTAAACAAAGACTGGAGTAAGTCAGCAAACAGATGGAGATAGTCACTGTACAGCGACTCACTGTCCTGTAGCAAAACACAGAACCAGGAAATGAACCACACACGTTATGCATGGCTACAGTTGGACACAGGCTCATGACCAACAGAATATCTAAAAGCAATAGCAATGTGATGCCTTTCACCAGAATCAATATTCACACACTTAATTCGGTTCGACGATGCTAGGTACACCCTGTCCTGGGTGGCCCAGGCTAGCCTGATCTCGTCAGATCTCAGAAGCTAAGCAGGGTCAGACCTGGCTAGTATTTGGATGGGAGACCTCCACGGAATACCAGGGTCATGACATGGAGGCAGGCAATGGCAAACCACCCTTGAACGTCTCTTGCCTTGAAAACCCGTAAGGGGTTGCTATAAGTTGGCTGCAACTCGACGGCACTTTACACACACACGTGCTAGGTACAAAATAGAATTCTGGTTGCCCCAAGGACTGCTGGGGAGAGAAGCGACACAACTCCTCCTTTTCAGACTGTTACAAACTGCTGTCCACAAAGCTTTTCCATAATGCCCTGGAACACGCTCTCTCCCTCCACTTTTTATTTTGGTTTTTACTAACCACATACCCTGAGAAACAGTTCTGGGGAATTCCAAACCTGTCTCACTACTTTTTACAGCACTGATTTTTTTTAAAACTGAACACAGTACTAATATTTCAGCGGCTTTAAAAAAAACCTGTAGAGGTTTTTTTTGGTTGTTAAATCTAGAACATTAAGCATCTATGGAGTTATTAAGCTCACCAACCCTGCAGTATATAAACGTGTTCTTGATCACATGAAGAACAGAAGAGGGAAGACTGTGGATACATTCTAGAGGCACGGTCTCCTGCGTAGTACAGATGTGTTGCACGCATCCTCTTAATACTTCCATCAGCTGCACTACGGTCTGCAAGGGAAAATACATTAATAAAAGCATCAGTAGCTGGCTTTCAAGCAAACAGCTCAGCTTCTGGCTGTGCATGCTTCCTAAAAAGTCAGGCTGCCATAGGTCCAACCCTGCAGCAGAGTAATGCCAGCGGGAATTTTGTATCCCTGCATTTTCTGATGCAACCCAATTCAAGTTTAGCAATAAACTGTGGAGGAAAAAGTAGGGACGGCCATGAAATCCTATTAGATCGGATTTCATGATCAAAGCGGGGTCTGCTCTCACACCGAGCGGCTCATCTGATCAAATCCTGCTCTATGGGACTTCCAACAAGCAGTTTGAAACAGAGCCTTGTTTACTCACAGTGAGGGCTCCTTCTGTTCTGGGGTCGAAGGGCATCTTGCAGACAGTGGGTTTTGCAGTCACGTGCCCAGGGAGGCAGGACTAAAAAATTTAACTTCCTGTCTTCCTGGGCGGGAAACCCGCCTGAGCCAGTTTGCAGACTCACCGAGCTAATAAGACAGGTAAATATAGAACAAACAACACTACAAGAAAAAACAGCTTTAAACAGTAAACAGTAAGTGAACACCAGAAATCCCATTGAAGCGAGTCAGTGCCTTTTGAGTGACTATGCTCTTAGAATGGACCCCTTCCTGAGAAGTGGTATGTTCTCTTATTCAGATAGTCACCTACTAAGCAGGACTCAACTATTTTACTCACTTAAAAAGCAAGTATTTTTATTGATGTACTCCAATGTAATTGTGTGTATGTATATGTGTATATGCAACTATTACAAAGTCTTAATATTCAGTAACGACGTATACAGTAAAGCAAGCAAGTTCTACATACTATTCAGTTTTAAAATCCAACACTTAAAATATAACAGTTAAAGAAGTCTGATTTAGTTCAAAGTATCTAATTCACATTCTAGAATAATATATTTGTGAAGCCATACATACCAACACCATCTTCTGAGACCCTCTGAAAGAGATCTGAAGTACTAGCCCTCCCCTTGCCTGTATTTATACTGTTTCAGTCACCTTCAAAGAGGCTGACTGACAATCGAGCAATTCTCATTTTTACTGAACATGCTCAGTAGCCTCTCATTATATTACCAAATAAGAACTTCCTCTTCCACCAGGCTATTTTGCTAAACTTTAAACAATCAGTTTTGAGTTTTGTCATCACTCTATATAATCAATTTTAACATCATTCTCATCTCCAGAAAAATATGTTGAGATTGAACCCATTCATTAATTTATAGTACTGGTAACTTGTTTTCATGTTTAAATCATAAAATACAATTATTGTTTACATTACATCATTACATCATAGTCAGCATCATATACCCTTGAACTGGATAACATTTCTGCACTTAAAATCATTGGAAAAGTGAGAATCAAGCACTCTGTTCTGTAACTCAAAATTTACAGAAAGAGCGGCTAACCATTTCTCGTTAGCCATTGAAAAGGTTGGGAAAGGTCATAGAAAAAAGCAGAATATGCTGTTAGTTACTTACTGAAACCTTTAATAGTGTAATAGAAGCATAAGCCTCTCGCAAAGAATATTCAGGCTCTCCTTCCTTTTAAAAGGAAATTAAACCTCAGCTATATATTTTGACGTTTATATGTGTAATTGGGTTTTATATTGAATAATTCTGAATATATACAACACTAATACCATGTTCATGTGCTCTAATATGTCAAAGCCTGTAACACCATGAAATAACTGTGAGACTCCCTTGCCTGTTAGAGAATACAGCGGACTTGGGAGAACTATAACCCTTAGCTTCAGGCTAGATCTAAGGTAAAGATCGCCCAATGGGGCGAGGTTCTACAGTCGTCTTGAGAACGAATACTCTTGGGCGGGCAAAATGTCCTTCGACCCCAGAACAGAAGGAGCCCTCACGGTGAGTAAACAAGGCTCCGTTCTCGTTCTGGGGCTCCAGGCATCTTGCAGACAGTGGGATCTCCAAGAGCTAGACCATCTGGGTGGGCCTAGGATTCGTCCAAGACGTGCTGCAACACCCTTCTTCTGAAGGCTGCGTCAGCAGAGGACATAGCGTCTAAGTTTAGATGGATTAGTCAAGGAGATGAATAATGAGTCGGACCTTCTAATGGGGGTGTGCGTTTTAGATATACCCTAAGGGATCTCCTAAGATCTAAATTGTGCCACTCCTTTTCCCTGGGATGACCAGGGTTGGGGCAGAAGGAAGGGAGACTAATTTCCTGCTTGCGGTGGAAAAGGGAATTCATCTTCCGGATGAAGGTAGGGTCAGGCCTAAGGACCACCTTGTCCCTATGAAAGGTGCAAAAACCTTTGTGGGCCAATAGGGCCCCAAGTTCGGAGACTCTCCGAGCAGATGTGACTGCCATTAGGAAAATTGTCTTCATCCTCAGAAGCTTCAAAGGAATTTCTCGAATGGGCTCAAATGGGGGCCGCGTAAGAACCCACAGGACTACATTGAGACGCCAGGTAGGAAACCGGTGAATTGGAGGAGGTTTTGTCTGGAGCACTCCTTTTAGGAAGGTTTGGATGTGCGGATGTCTAGAAAGAGCTGTGCCATCAATAGAAGGGATGACCGTTGACAGAGCAGCAATCTGCCTAAGAAGAGTGGCTGTCTTAAGACCTCTCTCCGCACCCTCCTGCAGAAAGGAGAGGATCCTGGGAAGGCCTGGAGAAAGTGGGTCGACATGTTTCCTTCTGCACCATAGGACAAATGTCTTCCAGAAGAAGTCATATATTCTCCTAGTAGAGGGCTTCCTGGACTATCATGGTGTTTACTATCTCTACGCTGTAGCCACAACTCAGGAGTCTGCTCCACTCAATTTCCAGACGGTCAAGTGAAGCCATTGAGGGTCTGGGTGGAAAAGGGGCCCCTGGAGAAGTAGGTCTGGGGCAGGTGGAAGTTCCCACAGTTGTTGGACTGAGAGCTCTTTGAGGCTTGGGAACCAGGGCCTCTTCGGCCAGAATGGGGCAACTAAGATGAGCGTAGCCTTCTCCCTCCTGATTTTCCTGATTACCTTCAGAAGAATGGGAAGACGGGGAAAGGCAAAGAGTAACTCCCTTGGCCAGGGGGACATCAGGGCATCCAGAGCTTCCGCTGCTGGGTGGAAGTAGCGTGTGAAGAAGTGAGGAAGAAGATAGTTGCTCGCTGACGCAAACAGGTCCACTGTGGGCTGGCCGAACCTCTCCATTATCTGATCGAAAATGGACTTGTTTAGTGACCATTCTCCTTTGTCGATGGTCTGGCGGCTCAACCAATCCGCTTGTAGGTTGAGGACCCCTCTGATATGTTTCACTGAGAAAGAAGAAATGTGAGACTCAGCCCAGGAGAGGATCAGTTCCACTTCCTGATGTAGCTTGGAAGACTTCGATCCCCCGTTTGTTCAGATGAGCTTTGGCACTCATATTGTCCGTTCGTACAAGGACATGCCAGTGGAGTAGGGACTCCTGAAAGTGGAGTAGGGCTAGACAGATGGCTCTGAGTTCTAGGACGTTTATATGGAGCTTCTTCTCTGACTTTGACCACTGACCTTGAGCAATGCAGCTCTGACATGTCGCTCCCCAGCCCTCTAGACTGGCATCTGTGTGAATCTGAATTTGATCCTCCACATTGAAGGATAGCCCTTTGCTGAGGTTCTTGTGGTTGTACCACCACCTGAGGCTGAGACGGAAGTCGTGGTCCAGGAGAATGGTTTTGTCCCTCTTCTTGGCTATGAGATGCTGGTATGGTTGCAGCAGACATTGTAGTGGCCTCATGTGAAACCTGGCCCAGGGAACACAACTTAAACAAGACACCATTATACCGAGCAACTTGGCAAGAAACATAACACCCTTTGTTGCATACAGGCAGGGACCAGGCTGAGGTGCTTGGCCTCTGACTCCACTCCCAGCAATGGAGTGTACTGCGGGGAGCAGAGCTTGCCGCGGTTTACTCTTCCTGGTAGTGTGGGTGGACTGAGTGCGTAACCAAGGCAGCACTCTAAACAAGGAACAGGTTCACTCACCAGTACGAGTTCCTTTGCGTCAAGGTCTAGGCTCGGTCCTCCCAGGTTCTGCAGGGACACCAGAAGGGCAGGAGCTGGTAGCTGGCACCTAAGCAAGATAATACTGTGGGCGGAAATCTCAGGACGAACAACAGAGCTTGTAGTAATTAGCAAAGTTGTTCCCACACTGACTGACTGGCCAGCCTAAGATTTATGGCTGTTCCTCCTCACTCCCTTCCCGGGCCTGCTGTTCTGCATCACTCGCTGGTGTCGGCTCCTGCAAACACCTATGACCAATTGCCTGCAATCTCGCGATGCGACGCCTCTCCTGCAAACTGAGCCGAACCTTTGATCTTTGACGGCTAACTGGGCTGGGCGGGTCTGGAGGTGATAACCTTCTCTGTTCCTCTGCTCCTTCCCAATATGTACCACCTTCTTCTGCATCTGTCACCTTTGCTGGTTCAGACCTATGGTCCAGTCGTCCTGGTAAGACTTCCACCGGTGCATCACCCTGCTCTGCCACTCCTTCCTCCTCTTCTTCCGAGGAGAGTTCAGGCTGACTCACGACACCCTTCGTTCTGGACTTGATCATGTTTAGAACCATGGACCTGAGCTTTAACACCTTGTCTGGGGGAAGAATAACCAGGCTTTTGCTGGTGTCTAGTATTACCCTGAGGTGTTGAATTCTCTGGGTTGGGAGCAACTGACTTTTTTCTAAATTTACTAAGAAGCCATGCTCTGTCAGAACTTGGATTACTCTGCGTGTATGAGTCCCTGCTTCGGCCCTGGACCTGGTGCAAATCAGAATGTTGTCCAGATATGGAAATATCTTTAGTCCTTCCTGTCTCAGCAGGGCTACCAGTGTCACTAGGATCTTAGTAAAGACATGTGGTGCCGAAGCCAAGCTGAAGGGGAGGGATCTGAACTGGTAGTTTTCTTTCGTAGGAAAATCTCAGAAATCTCCGATGTGGGTAGAAAACAGGTACGTGTAGATATGATTCCTTCAGGTCTAAGGAAGTCATGAAGTATTCTGTCTGTAGGGCTTCTACTGTGGACCTGAGGGTTTCCATACGGAACTTCCTGTAGTGAACATACTTGTTTAGGTGTTTCAGGTCTAGTATGGCCCTCCAGTCCCCATTGCGTTTTGGGACTGTAAAAAATATGGAATAGATCCCGGTGCCAATTTCCGGGCTCGGGACAGGTTCTATCGCCTGGATGAGAGTTAAATGGTTTATGGCATCTAAGGTCCTGAGATGTTTCTCCTTTTTTAATGACCTTGGGGACAGTACGAGCCTGTCCCTTGAAATGCTGGTAAATTCTATTTGGTAGCCTGTTGAAACAACTTGTGAGACCCATGCGTCGGTGTAAGAGGGTGCCCACATCTGGTAAAAGTTTTGGAGCCTCCCCCCCACCACTGCCATTGTCCTGGCGTCATTGCCTGGGATTTTTGGAGAACTTGTTCCCTTTGTTGCCGCTGAACTGCTGCTGTCCCTGTTGGGGACGAAAAAACCTACCTCCTCCTCTACTAAAGGAACCTCTATTGTTCCCATTTGCCCTGCGCTGGTCAGGTCTAAAGCACACGAGGGAGTGAAAGGATCTGAAACTAGGAAATGAGGAGGAGGAGTTGCCTTCTTTCCTCTAGGATTTGGGCAGTAACTTTTTCTTATCGTTGGCTGTTACCGCACTTGTATTCCCAGCGATGTATTAAGAGTTTGAAAACGTTATAAAAAATACTGTTCGCACTTTGTTTGGTCCCTTTAGCTGTGAAGACGTCTTCCAACCATTCATAAGCCGTGGTATCCAAAAACCCTTTTAAAGCGATGTTTTTTACAACATTTTCAAACTCTTAATACATCGCTGGGAATACAAAGTGCGGTAACCCCCGTTGTCTTCTACAAGTATTTTCTAAAGTCTTTCCCCAAACAGTTTCCCACCCAGGAAGGGATAGGATAGTGTGAGTGACTTTGTTTTGAATTCATTCTGCCAGGGGCATAGCCAAAGAGCCCGTCTAACTGCAACGTTGGAGGAGAGGGCCCAGGCAGTGAAAGTCATGATGTCGAGGGAAGCGTCTGCCATGAATGTAACCGCTTTTAAAAGTCTATTGAGCCCTTCGGCTATTCTGCAGTTTTCTTCTGTATATAGCTGAGCTATCTTTCTAGCCCATACTATCGAAGCTCTAGCCATAATGGAGGTAGCTGCCAAGGCCTGAATGGCCAGGGCTGAGGAATCATGGACCTTTTTGGACAGTATCTCTGCTTTCCTGTCCATGGGGTCTCTTATATTACCCATTCCGTCTTCGGCAGGCAAGTCTGGGGAGTGGACTGCCATCACTGGGGCATCGATTAATGGTATTTGTAGAAGTTCCATTGCCTGGGGAACCATGCCATATAACTTCTTGATATTAGAAGGGAATTGCCTATTTGCTAGGGGCTTATCAAATTCAGCTTTGACCTGCTTTTCAAAAAATTCCGGGAATGGTATGGCATGGCTGTGCGTCTGGGACCTAGAGAAAAACTTCTTAGTTCCTTTCTTTCTAGTCTTAGGGTTGGGATCTGGTGTTGGTTCAGGGTCCTCATCCAGATCCAATGCAACTAGAGCTTTGCTCAATAAAGTCTGAAATTCCTCTGCAGGGAAAAGCCGGGGCTGCTGTTCTTCCAAAATGACAGGATTTTCCTCGTCAGAATTAAACTCCCCCTCCTCCCTGCTTTCTCCCTCAGAGTCTGCCCCCAAGGAGGCGCAATCCTCCCTGGCTTGATGTGTGATGCCTTGGTAACGGGCCTTCAAGGCTGCCTTAGTGGGCCATCTGTAGTCTGATAGATTGGATTCGGCCATAACCTCTTCCCTAGTTTGGGCCTCGGGCCTACCCTGGGGAGGGGCGTTGCCCATAGCTTTGAGAAGGGGAGAGAGAGTGTCGCTAAAGGCCTGTACCATTTGAGACTGCCTATCTAACATGCCACTAAATAGATCAAAGGCTTCCCCACGAGACAAAGGTAAATTAGGGTCGATTACATTACCCTCAAGCCGTTCTGCTGGGTGAATGGTGGAGGAGCTCGTCCTTGATGAGCCCTCCGGCCTGTGAGCTATGCCAGCTACCTCAGCACGGCACGGCATGTTTTTCGCGCCATTACCAAGCGGCCCATCGGGGTGCGCTTTCTTAGGCGCACTAGGGCCCTCTACGGTCAGCTCCGCAGAATCGCAAGGGCGGCCGTTGGAGTCCTCCCAGCGACCTTGCCCTGTCGAGGCAACGAGGACTCGATCGCTGTACTCTTCGGAGAGGAGTTCTTCGTCCGACTCCCTCCTTTCGCCAGCCATCTT